>NC_137984.1:46055085-46376681 GCF_963924665.1 Micromys minutus | reverse complement strand
CAAGCTGTACTACAAAAAAAAAAAAAAAAAAAAAAAAAAAAAAAAAAATAGTGATAAAAAAAAAACCTACATGATTTTGTTACAGAAACAGACAACTTAATCAATGGAATAGAATCTAAGACCCAGAAGGAAACCCACACATATTTTGACACTTAATCTTTGACAAAGTAGCCAAAACATGTAGTGGTAAAAGAAAGCATCTTCAGTAAATGGTGTTGGAATAACTGGCAGTCTTTATGTAGAAGAATAAAAATAGATCTATCTTTATCACTCTGCACAAAGCTCAAGTACCAGATACACTGAATCTAAGAAAAAAGAAAGTAGAAAGAGAATTGAACTCATTGGCACAGGGAAAAATTTCCTGAACATAATACCAATGGTTCAGACTCTAAATCAACAACAAATAAAAGGAATCTCATGAAAATGAAAAGCTTCTGTAAGGCAAAAGAATTCAATCATACAATTGGGCAGCCTAAATATTGGGGAAAAAATATCTTCACTAATTATAAATTGTTGTTCACAGTTCACATCTATAGACATGAGTGGCTTCCACACAGAACATTTTATTGTGAGTAAAATATAATTCTTTTCTTTGATTTTATTTTTATACAATATTTGTTTTATAATATGAATATATATAAGTATCCAGAAATAAATTAATTATATTTTATTATATATATATGACTATTATATAATAATTTTTATATACCACTGAGGGAGTGGTTGGTATGTTTACTATGTCTGAAGAAGTCACAGTGAGAAATTCTCTACCTGGAAACTCCCTGCCATTGTAGAAACAATGGCCCAATGACCCACACTGCCTTAGCCTAAGGGACTTCCTTGAGTAAATAATTCTCAGCAAAATCGTAAAATGTGCTGACTGATAGCTATCTGACCCTCTGGAAAGTCCCACTTAGGGGACTTTAGAGGCATATGCTCACTAATCAACATGTTTAAAGGTCAATATGCTTAGCCAGAAAATTTAAATTATAACCCTGCTGATGTAACCTGCACCCCCATAAAGAAAAAAAAAAAAGAACTGCTTGTAACAGCCTTTCTGGGTTGCCTCTTCTCTGGATGTAGCCGCCCCCCACCCCAGTGCACTGGATAAATCAACCTCTTTTTGCATCAGTTGCTGCCTCCATGTCTCTGAGAGGGGTCTCCTGGATATAAAGGCTCTACCGAGTCTTTCATGTCAACTCTATAGATATATGTTTAGTCGGTATTCTCCTCATTTTTTTTCCTTTTAGAATTACATGAAGGTATATAACTTAAAATAAGAAATCTGTAGAAGCTCTACTTTGCTGGAAGATTTTAATATGCTAAAGCTGTGTATGTAAATCAAAGTAGGAACTGAGTTCCAAAATCAAAGTCCCATGTGAGTCAGCAGGTGAAATGCCGTGGCTCCATCACCTCTCTTCTAATCACTCGAAATCTGGGCAAGACACTCGTGGCAGCTGTGTGCACCACGGCCCTGAATCTTCACCGCATGCGCTGTTTCCATCCTGCGTGTTGTGTACCATGGTGAAAAAGAGGCTTCAATTTAGAGGTGAAATTCTCTTTTGTACCTTCAATACCTCTGGTATAGAAATCCAAAACTAAGTAAATAGCACATAAATAAGGACCCATCTGTTCCTGTGTTGTGGCTGCAGTTTTATAGATACGTTACATTCTTAGTTGAAATTCCATGTTCCTGGGTCAGAATTTCTGCAAAGTACTTTGTTCTCTCACTGTTTCCCCCCTCTCTCTTCTCCTTTCATAATTCTTATTCAAGTTTTAAAAAGCTGCAATAAGTAGCAACAATGACACTCCTGCAGCAGCTGCTCCATCAGTAAAAAGTCATAACTGCATTTTCTTTGTCTATGAGATGATCCGAATGTGCCCTTCACACTTCCGGAAAGACAAGGCAATCTATCGTAGTGGATGCTCAATGGGCAGTCTTTGTGTGAAATGTAGGCAACACCAGAAAGATAAGGTTATTTCTTGCTGAGCAACTAAGATTAATGGTGCTATTTGTGGGACAGGACAATTCAAGATTTCAAAACAGAAACAGAATTTATTGTTATTTCACATTTTAAAGTATTTTTACATCTAGCACATTTTATTTAATGACATATTCATTGATGAGACAATTGGGCCTATTCCACATTTTACACTTGGAGAACAGTTCTCCCATCTGCACCTTGACTCTTCTTCACTCTTTTAATGATTCTAAAATCAAATCAGCCTTTTTGAGTGCAAACAGCAAATGCAACAGTGTGGTTCCAATACCATTTCTTGTGCATTGCACTCTAGTGTAGCCTCTGAAATTAAAAGGTCTTGGCATTGTGAGGTACAAGATATATCAAATATTAGGTAACTAGCTAGTATAGTTTCAGGTATCCATACTATGAAGACAACATAAGTGGGACAACCCTAAAAATGAGCTTAATAGGGCTTTGAAATGATTTTGGATGCTACCTGTTAAGCCTGATGACTTTGATTTTATCCCAAGAACCCATGTGGTAGAAAGAGGAAGAACTCCAGCCAGGAAATCTCTGATATTCACATTGGTGTTATAGGACACTTGTGCAATACCCCCCAACACATGCTTACCCACATGATAGATAGATAGATAGATAGATAGATAGTTAGATAGATAGATAGGTAAATAAATAAACAATGTAGAAGAAAGTAATTATCTCAATATGAGAACTCTCAGGATATCGGAGAAATGTACCTAGTAAGAGTCAAACAAAGAGAGAAAGCAAGAGAGACAGAGACAGAGAGCAGGGGGGGAAGGGAGAGAGAATTTACATTCTAATTAGAAGGACATCTTTAAATACAATAAAAATCTCTTGATATTAAAGAAGAACTTGATGTGTCCAAAAGCATAAAACCATGTTATGGCTAGGCATAAGAAATGAGATCATAAAAAGCTGATTTGGTGGGATATTGGTTAATTCTGTGGACTAGGGATAAAGGCGACTCTAGATATAAAGTTGGCATGTTGTTAGCCAAAGCACAACAAAGAAACAACACGTGCAGTCCCCAATTACCCCTTTAAAATTATGAAATACACTGTACCCCTCCTGAAATATAATTCTATAAAACTCATGAACTTTAAAGAGACAAGAAACATTAATTTTTGTTATTTTCCACTTAACTATCACTGTCTGTGAACTGCTCCCAGGTGTGCACAGGCCAAGAAAATATTTTGTTTCTAGAGGCAAAATATAGCATAGATTTCTGTAATGACATATCGGATAATTCTGATTCTAAAGTGTCTTATAAATGATGAAGGCAGAAGTGTAATTATCAGGTTGCTTGAATTTTGAGAATACTGGATAAATACAATAAAATTAAAATTCTATGTGGGAACATACTTAACGATTTTATTTCTTTGACTTGGTATATACTTAAAAGAAGAGTTGGGATGAAATACATCAAAAATAGGTTGTAATTTTAATTTTTTTCAAGTCCTACTTTCAATGATGGTTCTTAAATGCTTTAACCTTTCTTGTAGCTCACTACTCACTGGAGGAAGTAGAAAAGAAAGGATACGAAGATGGGAAGGGTGGACCTGTTTAGACAGGTTCTTTGGAGCAACTCAGGTCTGTAGTGCCAGGAAATTGGCAGTTCACTTCAAAGGTTAGCAGACAGTAGCAACTCGGTCCACTTTTGAACACCTCACTAGCAGTCTAGTTCAGTAGACTTGATTTAACAACATCAGTGACATGACCTAGCAGGACAGCTAGGCCTCAGCCTTAGCTTGAGTCAGCAGGAGCGACCAACAGGAACATTAGGAGATGTTATTGTGGCTGTTCCTCTCGGGGAAAAGAAGATCATGAAAGACCCAAGACCCATAAGCATTGCACTGCTAGCTGAACCAGAAAGCCATGCTCTGTCTCCATCACTTCATCAAGACTTATTTATAATTCCCAAACTTCACGACTTGCATGTATCTTTCTTTAGAAAGGTTCTTGCTTCAGCATGCATCTCGTCTCAGCTCCATTCTTGTCTCATCACGTGACTACAATCAGCCCAAGTCCTTGGAAGTGGCAATATACTACCAGAAATTTTTTGGTGCAGTTCCAACAAAAGGAACTCGATGTAAGGTGGACCAATACATGCACATCCTTAGAATCATCACGTGTCCTTTCACATGCTGGCTTTAGCAGAACATTTTCTCTCCTGTCACTGCTTCCTGTAAACATTCCTTCACCAGTTAGTCTTAGTCTTTCACACCAGTGCCCAGTTGAATGAAATACTCCTTCAAATGTTTGCCCCAGGAAAACACCATCCAACAGACTTTACAGAGAACCCATAAGTTGCTGCTTCAATTGGTTCCCACATTCTTTCCCTAACTTCTTACACTTATCATTCTTTTATGAAAGTTTTCTATGATTCTACTGATTTAAAAGATCATCTTAATACTACCCACACATGGTAGAATTAATTGATTTGGTCTTCCTGTAGTTAGGGTTGTTTTATAAACTCTGTGGGAAGCATGCCTCTATAAGTTTATGAGTATATCCTTTTGTGTAAACAAATATGTCTCTTATTTTAATGTTTAGGAGTTTAAACAAGGCACAAGTCAAATTAATGGTGATCTATACCATTAGGCACTCATGCCCCAATTGGAAATAATTAACCAGCTGTTCATTGTATCAGGGGAACCTAAGGCACAAGGGTTATATTTATGCTGATTTGTGTTAATATGGTTGGGAGACTGCAGGGTATAGAGAGACACAGAAAATCTCTGGAGTCCTAAGAATAGAATTAATTTCTCAGTTTCACCAAAGGAATCATTGCATTACATAGAGCTTAAAAAAATCACTATCACTTAACAATATGCTGTCACTATTTACATGGCTGACTGATTAGATTGAACTCATCCTTTATACTATTGTCCCCATTTTTGTACTTGGAAGAGGGCATTTAAAAATGGTATTGTCTTCCTAGAGATATTTGTTTTATGATTTTATGTATAGCTAAAAGGCAATGATAAGTCATTAATGGGCTGTTTTCTGTAAACAACCTCTCTCTCTCTCTCTCTCTCTCTCTATATATATATATATATATATATATATATATATACACGCACGCACAAACACACACACACACACATACACATACACAAGGTACAAGGATGAATTATACTCTTGACTTTTGATGCCAATATGTACACAGTGGCAGCAGAGGAATGCTTTTATTTACACACACAAACACACACACACACAATAAATAAATTAATGACTTTTAATTTTAAGAGATATTATGTTCTTGATAAATTAATCCGAAATAAGTTGTAGCAACTAAAATTCCTCTCATAAATAAGAGTTTTTTTTTTTTCCCATTCTCATATGCATGTTTTTAGGCTAGTTTTAGAAAATAGTCCTGAAAGAAAAAAAAAAAAAAACAAAACAAAAAACCAAGAAGGTGAATAATAACAATCTTTCCAGGATTTTCAATGCTCTTCAGGATCTCCTATCAAAAGCTTACCTTAAACAATCTTTGCGGTGACATAGCAAAGTCAAGACATGGTAGGATACATGCTGATAGCTATATAATTTACATATTCAAAATATTATGTATACACCATTTTATTTATTTCTTTATTTTCTTTTTTTTTAATTTTTTAACAACTATTTTACAAAACAAAGATAAATATACAGATTTTAAGCATTTTTTGCATAAAATTATACAATACATTTTTGTCAGTACTTGTTTTTTTTTTAAAGGTTTGATAGTGTGATAAAGGATACAGCCCGTGAAAATGCTGATAGCTATATAATTTACATATTCAAAATATTATGTATACACCATTTTAGTGCTTAAGAAAAACTATTCATGCCTGGGCAGTGTGGTGGCATTGGGTGGATGGAAGGGGGAGCACCTCATAGAAGCATAGGGAGAAGATATATGTAGGGGGTTCTGGAGGGGAAACCAGGAAATAGGATAACATTTGAAATGTAAATACATAAAATATCAAATTAAAAAAAACTGTCATATACACCTGCAAGGTATCTTACAGTAATTTGTTAAGATAGTTAAATAGCATAATACATTTGAAACTATTACATTGTACAGTGAGAAAAACAACTTTACATAAATTGTTGTTCTGTATTTACTTTGCTGAGGTATATATAATGTAAAATGCAATAGATAAAAACCTAGGTTAATTTTATTTCAAGTACACATTTCATGAATAAAATAAAAATAATAAAAATGATAAAGATTATTTTTTTTTAACTGATGAATCAATGATAATTTATTATTTTGGCTTGGATCAAATTCCACTAGCATGATCTTAGCACATAAAGCTCGAATTTTTTATAAGGAAACTGCAAAAAAGTATTTTGTTAAGGGAAAAGGAGCACAGTGTAATTCAGTACAGCGTTTTTCCTCAGCCATAGATCCTTCATCGCTGCCTGCCTATTCATTTAAGGCAGAAACAGGAGCTCCACACTTCTGTCCCTTCTTTTCAAGTGGGCTGATAATGACCTAGCCAGCCTGGTTTTGGTAAAGCAGCTGTTGTCTAAGCGGATTGATCTGACATTCAATCTGATTGATTGGTACTTAGACTGTGTAGGTTTCTGAATACTTGAATATTGCACCTGATTGCGTTTCACTTCATATGAAATCATCTCTCAGACGCTGCAATTTCTTCTTCATCAGCGTCCCTGTACTGTGTTTGTCCTCCACACCCTCCTGTAAATATTTTCATAAATATTCAAAAATAGGCTATGGCCTCTTTATGAATACCAAAATGAGTTTCAAATTCTCATTTCAGGTCTATTGTAAACATTATCAAATGCTTCCAACTTTTGGACATATTAATGAGGAGCCCATATAATTGGGTTGTAATCTTGACTTATTCTACCTAATTGTTTATTAATTTGAAACATAAATTTGGTATCTGTTGTTTTCTGTCTCCTTCCAAGAAACAATATAATATTCCTATCATATTGGATATTTGTAATAAATATGGAGTATGTCAGTTTCATAAAAAAGCTTTCACCATAAACAAAACAGTACTGTAGTCACTTATTAGCATAAAAAACTTAATAAAACTCAAAGTCCTTGCTCATTGTAGCTTTATCCCTTATAACAATTCAAGTACTGTATTAATAGTCCAAAGAGTGGACCACCTTTTCTGGTTCCTGATCATAGTGGTGATTCTTTGAAAGTTTCTCTACTTACCACAGTGTTGGCTATAGGCATGCTATAAATAGCATATTAAGTGAACAAATGTCCCTTGAACTTCTAACCAGTCTATGTATTTTATTATAAATGGTCATTGGAGTTTGTAGAACTCCTTTGCTGTATCTAATTATAATTTGATGTGCATCTTTAGTACAACTTATGTATAGATGACATTCATTGCCTTGTGTATATTGAATCATCCACAATATCACTGAATGAAGCCAACAGTGCTGATGATCTTTTTGATGTGGTCTTGAATTCTAATTATTAGCAATTTAAACAAGCAAAATTAATTATCAAGAAGATGACAGCACTTAAGGATACCTTCAGTAGAAATGTCCCTGTAGGTGATGTTGGGGTGTTTTCTGGAACTGTAGGAAAAGCCACGGGTATTCACTCTTTCTTGTTGACATGGAGAAGGCTTGAACTCTATTCAGAAGGAGTTCATGTGTGATGAGTAGGTAAAATAAAACCAAAACCCAAAAAGTCTACAGTGCCTATATAGCCCTTCAGAAACACAGACTAAGAGGGAAAACAGACAAGAGAAAGAGTATATTCCATTTACCTTGTTCCCTCTCTGGAAGTAGGTGGAGAAATGTGTTTCTTCCCAACATGCTAATTAGTATGTACATTTTTTTCACATTTAGCTGTGATACTGTGAAGCTGTGAAGAATGTCATATATGTAGTTTCAAAACTGGAGATATAGGTGCAATAATATTTCTGTTTTTTCAATCCATTCTCTTTTTTTGATTTATTTATTTTATTTTATTTTATTTTATTGAACAACTATATTAAAAAAAACAAAGAAATGTGCAGATTTTAAAAGCATTTTTGCATAAAAGTATATGAATACATTTTTGTCAGTACTTGATTTTTTGAAAATTTGATAGTATGTCTTAAAATATTACTAGTTATAATGAGCATAAAGTACTTGTAAAACAAGATGTAACCTGGAAATAGTCAAAGTTTTCTTGGAGTTTAAAAATTAAGGGTAATGATTTTTCATTTTTTTTTTTTTTTTTGGCCTTTGTTTTTCTTGAACTTCATATAGTGTGTAAGTAGATTCTGTGGTATTCAGAGCTTTCTGGGGTTAGTATTCAATAATCAGTGACTGGATATTATGTTTGTTCTTTTGTGACTGGATTACCTCACTCAGGATTATATTCTCTAGAAGAAGCAATTTTCTTAAGAATTTCATAAAGTCATTGTTTCTGATAGCTGAATAGCATTCCGTTGTGTAAATATACCACAATTTTTGTATCCATTCATCTATTAAAGAATATCTGGGTTTTTTCCAGCTTCTGGATATAATAAATAAGGCTACTATGAACACTGTGGTGCATGTTTCTTTGTTGTATGTTGGAGCATCTCTGGGGTATATGGCCAAAAGTGTAATAACTGGGTCTTCAAGTAGAAATATGTCCAATTTTCTGAGGAATGACCAGACTGATTTCCAGAATAGTTGTACCTGTTTGCAACCCCACCAAGAGTGGAAACATGTTCCTCCTTCTCCACATCCTTACCAGCATCTACTATCATCAGAATTTTTGATCTTAGCCATTCTGATTAGTGTGAGGTAATCTCAGGGTTGTTTTGATTTGCATTTTCTGATGGCTAAAGATGTTGAGCACTTCCTTAGATGCTTCTCAGCCATTTGATATTCCTCAACTTAGAACATTTGTTTAGCTATGTACCCCATTTTTAATAGGATTGTTTGATTCTCTGGTGTCTAACTTCTTGAGTTCTTTGTATACCGTGGATATTAAGCCTCTATCAGATGTGGGGTTGGTAAAGATCTTTTCACAATCAGTTGGCTGCTGGTTTGTTTTCTTGACAGTGTCCTTAGCCTTGCAGAAACTATGAAATCTCATTAGGTCCCATTTGTTGACAGTTGACTTAGAGCACGTGCCACTGGTATTTTGTTCAGGAAATTTACTCCTGTGCCTATGTATTCTAAGGTTTTTCCTACTTTCTCTTCTAATAGTTTCAATGTACCTGATTTAATGTGGAGACCTTTGATCCACTTGCACTTGAGCTTTGTATAGGGAGATAAGAAAGGGTCTATTTTCATTCTTCTGAATGTTGAGTGCCAGTTGCACCAACACCATTTGTTGAAGAGTCTGTACTTTTTCCATTGAATGTTTCAGCTCCTTTGTCAAAAATCAAGTGACCATATACATGAGGGTTCATTTCTGGATCTTCTATTCTATTCCATATATCCATGTGCCTATCTCTGTTCTAGCACCATCCAGTTTTTAAACAATTGTCTTGTAATATAACTTGAGGTCAGAGATGGTGATTCCTGCAGATGTTTTCTTGTTGAGGATGGATTTCACTATTCTAGTTCTTTTATTATTCCAGATGAAATTGCACATTTCTCTTTCCACTCTATGAAGAATTGGTTTGGAATTTTGATGGGGATTGCATTGAATCTTGATTGCTTTTGGTAAGATGGCCATTTTTACAATTTTGATCCTTCCAATTCATGAGCATGGGAGATCTTTCCATTTTCTGAGTTCTCCCTCCATTTCCTTCTATAGACATTTGAAGTTCTAATGTCATAGAGGTACTTCACTTTCATAGGTAGAGTCAAACCAAGGCATTTCATATTGTTTGTGACTATTGTGAAGGGTATCTTTTCCCTAACTTCTTTCTCTGCATGTTTGTCCTTTGAGTAGAGGAAGGCTACTGATTTTTTAAGTTAATTTTATATCCACCCACTTTGCTGAACTTGTTTATGAGCTGTAGAAGTCTTCAGGTGGAATTTTTGGGGTCACTTAATTACACCATCATGTCATCTGCAAAAAGGGATGTTTTTACTTCTTCCTTTCCAATTAGTATCCCTTTGATTTTCTTTTGTCTTTAAAGGCTCTGGCCAGGACTTCCAGTAGTTTGTTGAATAGGTAGGGGGAAGAGTTCAAAGCCTAGCCTAGTCCCTGATTGTAGTAAGATTGCTTCAAGTTTCTCCCCATTAAGTTTGATACTGCCTATTAGTTTGATTTATATTGTTTTATTATATTTATGTATGGGCCTTCGATTCCTGTTCTTTCCAAGACTTTTAACATAAAGGGGTGGTAAATTTTGTCAAATGATTTCTCAGCATCTAGTGACATGACGATGTGGGTTTATTTTTCCTTCAGTTTGTTTATATAGTGGATTAAATTGATGGATTTCCATATATTAAACCATCCCTGCATCCCAGGGATGAAGCCTAGTTGATCATGGTGAATGATCGTTTTGATGTGTTCTTGAATTCGGTTTACAAGGATTTTGTTGAGTATTTTTGCATCAATGTTCATAAGTGAGATTGGTCTGAAGTTCTCTTTCCTTGTAGGGTCTTTGTGTGGTTTAGGAATGAGGGTTATTGTGGCCTTGAAAAATGTGTTAGGTAGTGTTTCATCTGATTCTATTTTGTGGAATTGTTTGGAGAGTGTTGATGTTAGGTTGTCAGTAAATGTCTGATAGAATTCTGCACTGAACCCATCTGGTCCTGGGCTTTTTGTGGTTGTGAGGCTTTTGATAAGAGCTTCTATCCCTTTAGGTGTTATGGGATTATTATATGGTTTGCCTGGTCCTTGTTTAACTTTCATATCTGGTATTTGTCTAGGAATTCATTCATTTCCTCCAGATTTTCCAGCTTTGTTGAGCATAGACTTTTGTAGCAGGATCTGAAGATTTCTTGAATTTCCTCAGTTTTACTTGTTATGTCTCTACTTTTACTTCTGATTTCGTTAATTTTGACAATTTCTCTTTGCCCTCTAGTAAGTCTGGTTAAGAGTTTATCAATCTTGATAATTTTCTCAAAGAACCTGCTCTTGGTTTTGTTGATTCTTTGAATGGTTCTTTTTGTTTCTACTTGGTCTATTTCTGCTCTGTTTGATTATTTTTTGTCCTCTACTCCTCTTGATTGTATCTGCTGCTTCCTTTCGTTCTAGAACTTTCAACTGTGCTGTCAAGTTGCTGATGTATGCTCTCTCCAAGTTCTTCTTGGAAGCACTCAGAGCTATGAGTTTTCCTCTCAGTAGTTCTTTCATTGCATCCCATAGGTTTGGGTATGTTGTGTTTTCATTTTCATTATGTTCTAGAAAATCCTTAATTTCCTTCTTTATTTCTTCTTTGACCATGCTATTGTTTAATAGGTCATTGTTTATTTTCCATGTGTATATGGACTTTTTGTTGTCTTTGTTGTTATTAAAGACCAGCCTTAGACCATGATGATCTGATCGGATGCATGGGAGTATGTCAATCTTCTTATATCTATTAAGGCTTGTTCTGTGACTGATTATATGGACAATTTTGGAGAAGGTGCTGTGAGGTGCTGACAAAAAGGTGTATTCTTTTATTTTAGGATGATATGTTCTTTAGACATCTATTACTTCCCATTGGTTCATAACCTCTGCTTGTTTCACTGTGTCCTGGTTCTGTTTCTGTTTCCATTTTCTGTACATTGATGAGAGTGGGGTGTTGAGGTCTCCCACTATTATTGTGTGGGGTGCAATCATTTTTTGAGCTTTAGTAGGGTTTCTTTTGTGAATATGGATGCTCTTGTATTTGGAGCATATAAGTTAAGGATTGCGAGTTCCTCCTAACAAATTTCCCCTGTAATGAGTATATAGTGTCCTTCCTCATCTTTTTTTGGTAACTTTTGGTGGAAAATCGACTTTATTCAATATTAGAATGGCTACTCCATTTTTGCTCTTGGGTTCGTTTGCTTGGAAGGTTTTTTCCCAACCTTTTATTCTGAGATAGTGTTTGTCTTTGTCCCTGAGATGAGTTTCCTGTATGCAGCAAAATGCTGAATATTGTTTATGTATCCAGTCTGATAGCCCATGTCTTTTTGGGGGGAATTGATTCCATATACTTTAACATACATTAAGGAATAGTGGTTGCTGTTCCCTGCCATTTTGGCTTTTAGAGGTAGAATTATGCCAGTGTGTCTATCTTTTTTTGGTTTTCTTGCTTTGGTATTTTCTTGTTTTTACCATGATGGAGTTTTCCTCCTTATATTGGGTTGTTTACCTATAATTCATTGTAGTGCTGGGTTTGTGGTAGATATTGTGTAAATTTAGTTTTGCTCTGAAATATCTTAGCCTCTCCATCTATGGTGATTGAGAGTTTTGCTGGGTATAGCAGCTTTGGCTGGTACCTGTTCTCTCTTAGGCTCTGCATAATGTCTGCCCAGGCTCTTCTATCTTTCATAGTCTCTGTTGAGAAATCGGGTGTGATTCTGATTGGACTGCCTTTATATGTTACATGACATTTTTGCCTTACTGCTTTCAGTATTCTTTCTTTGCTTCTGGCAATTGGTGTTTTAAATATTTTGTGTCCAGAGAAATTTATTTTCTGGTCCACTCTATTTGGAGTTCTGTGTGCTTCTTTTATGCTCATGCTCATCTCATACTTAAGGATAGGGAAGTTTTCTTCTAAAATTTTGTTGAAGATATTCACTGTGCCTCTTAGTTGATATTCTTCACCCTCTTCTATTCCTATGATTCTTAGGTTTGGTCTACTCATTGTGTCCTGGATCTCCTGGACATTTTGGGTTAGGAGCTTTTTGGCTTTTGCATCTTCTCTGACTGTTTTGTCTATGTTTTCAATGTTGTCTTCGGCCCCTGAGATTCTCTTTTTTATCTCTTGTAGTCTGTTGGAAATGCTTGCATCTGTTACTACTGTTTTCTTTTTCAGGTTTTCTACCTCCAGGGTTGTCTCTTTTAGTCTTTTCTTTAGTGTTTCCATTTCTATTTTAAATTCCCTTTTCAATTCCTTCATCTCTGTGGTTCTGTTTTTCTCTTGTTCTTTGATTTCTTTGAGTGTTTTTCTTGTTTCCTCTTTAAAAGCTTCTACTTCTTTATGCTTTTTCTCCCATTCCTGTTTAAGGATTTCTATCATCATCTTGAGGTTTGATTTCAGGACTGAGTCTTCTTTTTCTGGAGTACTTGGCATTCTGCTGTTTGCTGTGATGGGAGAGCTGGGTACTGGTGTTGCCAGGTTGTCTTGGTTTTCATTTGCTTTCCTCTCGCCATCTTGTTGTCTGTGGTTATACGTGGTCTTATTGTCAGTGATTGGTTCCTGTCTCTCCCATGTACCTGGCCTATGTCTCTGGATTTCTGCTGTTCCTAGTGGCAGATGGCCGGAGAGTTTGGTCCAAACTCAGGGCTCTCCAGGAAGAAACCATGTTCCTATGGCAGAGTTCCTGCTCCCCTGCACCAATCGGGGTGTGGGGGAGTTCTTTCCATGTGCAGGACCCAGACCTCTCTGAACCCTGGCTGGATACTGGCAGTACATTCTCACCAGGCCTCAGTAATAAGATTTCTAAGTGCTCAAATAAAGCTTGACTGACATATTTGACAAGGCCTATTTTGGCTACAGTGTGGAATCTTATCTCTGAAAAAAATAAAGACCAGACCAAAAGTGTCGTTTGTTTGTTTGTTTGTTGTCGCTGTTGTTTTGTTGTTTTTTTCTATATTTTTGGCCTACAATGTAAAGTCATGTTTATTGTTTCCTAAATGACTTGTATCTGAACATTTAAAAAATAAGTAATATATCTTATTGTTTTTGAAATATGTTAAAGTCACCTTAAAAAATAACTTCTGGGTTATCTATACTTAATCCCTATAAATAACATTGGATATTATTTTACTCATTGTTTAATTTATTCCTGCTGTTACAATTTTCTGGAAAAAAAATTAGGTCAATTTAATTTGTATAATGTCTTTTGATTCGTTAGTTCAAACAATAGAATCTTTAAAATAGTTTAATAGGCAACTTTCACAGATTATCATTGAGCTATATTTTACATGCACAATATATTAAACTGAAAATATTAGCTTGAAATTGTAAGTTTAATAGTACCTTGTGTATGTACATAATCTTCTGCACACTGATATTTTACTGATTTTGTGTAAATAAAAATGAACAAATTAATTTTTAGCAATATTTATTTTACTTACATTATTAAAAATAGAAGTTACTGACTATTATATTATATAAAAATTTACTCAAAAACTTTTGTTCATCATGCTTCCTGTTTGATTGGACTTTTTCTAATGCAGATCCTATTACACTTTTTTTTGATTTTTGGGGCTTTTTTATTAATTTATTTATTTTATCAAAAGTTACTATATCCATAAAATTAGTAACATAATAATACATGATAAATACATATTTTTTCTTTATCTTTTCTTTTTCTAAGAAGGAATAAGGCTTTTACATTTTGGCCTTCCTTCTTTATGAGCTTCATAAGGCCTAAGAGTTCTTTCTTGGGTACTCAGAGCTTTCTGGGGCTAGTAATCAATTATCACTGACTGCTTATCACATGTGTTCCTTTGTGACTGGGTGACCTCTCTCAGATTGGTGTTACCTAGTTCCATCCATTTGACCAGGAATTTTGTAAAGTCATTGTATCTAATAGCTGAGTAGTACTCCGTTGTGTAAATGTACCACACTTTCTGTATCCATTCTTCTGTTGAAAGACATCTGGGTTCTTTTTAGCTTCTGGCTACATAGGATACTGGATCAATAGGTCTCTCAAAGTGCACACAAAGGTTGATATTTTACTCCATGGGAGTTTTGAAGTTTTTGGATGGTTGAAAATGTTATCTCCAGGAGGTTGCAACCACTTTCAGGTCCTTGGGTACTTTCTTTAGCAATCTCATTCGGATCCCCAAGTTCAGACCAATGGTTAACTGTAATCATTCTCAGCTGTATCTATATGATTCTAGCATAGTTCCTGATGGGGCAACTCTATCTGATTTCTGCCAGTAAGTCTATTTTGGGATCAGCTATAGTGATTGGATTAATTGACTGCATATGTGGTAGAACCCCAGGTGAGGTGGCTTCTCAGTGATCCTTTCTCCAATCCCTGTTTCTCTATTTGACCTTCCATTTCCTCCCATAAGAGTTTTGTTCTCTTTTCTAAGGACCAAAGCATCCCTATTTTGGTCTTGCTTCTCAATGAGCTTCATAATATCTATGAATTGTTTCTTGGCTATTGGGTATTCAAAGCTTTCTGGGGCTAGAATTTGATTGTCTTGTTGGGAGCCATTTGTGCCGCACCCAAAGATGGCACACCCAAAGATGGCGCCAGCTTCTTGCCAATGACTCAGCAAACAGAGCCGATGCCCAGCCTGAGAGATGTAGTGCACATGTACCACAGACATCACAGCCCACACTCGTGACATGCTAATGAATTACTGGAGGGCGCACCAATCAGGTAGCAACACAAGTCTCCTGGGCATTTATAAGCAGTGCATTCTTCTTCCACGTGGTCACCTGCTCAGAGTACTGTACAATTAAGGTTGTTCGCAGAAGAATCCTGTTGTCACACGTCATTCTTGCTGGTGGGACATGGGGCGTGCAACAATATCTGAGTGCATACTATGTATGATCTTTTGTGACTGTGTTACCTCACTCAGGATGATATTCCCTAGTTCCATCCATTTGCCTAAGAATTTCATGAAGTCACTGTTTCTAATAGCTGAGTAGTACGCCATTGTGTAAATGTACCCCACTTTCTCTATCCATTCATCTGTTGATGGACATCTGGGTTTTTTCCAGATTCTGGCTATTAGAAATAAGGCTGCTATAAACATGTTTGAGAATGTGTTTTTTATATAAATGGAAGCATCTTTGGGGTATATGCTCAGGAGTGAATAGCTGGGTTTTCAGGTAGTACTATATCAAATTTTCTGAGGAAGTGCCAGACTGATTTCTAGAGTGGTTGTACCAGCTTACAGCCCCACCAATAATGGAGGAGTGTTTCTCTTTCTCCACATCCTTTCCAGCATCTGCTGTCACCTGAGTTTTTCATCTTAGCCATTCTAAATAGTGTGAGATTGAATCTCAGGGTTGTATTGATTTGCATTTCTCTGAACATTAGGGATGTTGAGCATTTATTTAGGTGCTTCTCAGCCAATCGATGTTCCTCAGCTGAGAATTCTTTGCTTAGCTCTGTACCCCATTTTGATAGGATTATTTTATTTTCTATAGTCTAGCTTTCTAAGTTCCTTATATATACTAGCCAATGAAATGTAGAATTGGCAAAGATTCTTTGCCAATTTGTAGGCTGCCATTTTGTCTTCTTAACAGTGTCCTTAGCCTTACAGAAGTTCTGGAATTTTAAAAGGTCTCATTTGTCAGTTCTTGATCTTAGAGCGTAAGCCATTAGTGTTTTGTTCAGGAAAAATATCCCCTGTGCCTATTCCTTCTTAGCTGTTCCCCACTTTCTATTCTATTAGTTTCAGTGTACCTGGTTTTATGTGGAGGTCCTTCATCCATTTGGACTTGAGCTTTGTACAAGAAGATAAGAAAGGATTGATTTGCATTCTTCTGCATTCTCTCTGCCAGTTGAGTCACCACCATTTGTTGAAGAGGGTGCCCTTTTTCCACTGAATGTTTTTAGCTCTTTTGTGAAAGATCAAGTTACCATAGCTGTGTGTGTTCATTTCTGGGTCCTCAATTCTGTTCCATTGATCTACCTGCCTATCTCTGGACCAATGCCATGTTGTTTTTATCACAATTGCTTTGTAATATAGCTTGAGATCAGTGATGTGAATAGTTTATTTTTAAGTAATACGAAAGAAGAATAATCAACTGCATACCAGTATTTAAAGAACTGTCATATACACATATACACAAACACACACAGAGACCCACACATACTCACACACATCACACACTCACTCATACACACACAGTCATATACCACACACACTCACTCACACACACATACACACACACACACACACACACACACAGAGAGAAAGAGAGAGAGAGAGAGAGAGAGAGAGAGAGAGAGGAGATACACATGTACATAAATTCAAGAGCCTAAATAAATAAAGTTATAGATAACCTTTAAAGTACCTTTGCAAGCATTATTTTAATAAAATGAAACTTCATCTTCTGAAATTCCACACTTCTCTTTGTCTGTCAGTATAAATGCAATGTGTGGTAAACATTAGAAAAAGTCTATACTGATTAATACCCAAATAAAAATGACTTGTACTGGAATTTATAAAAAGAAAATTTCTAAAATAATATGTCTTGAAGCTATAGTCAAATTAATAAAAAGTTAATTTTGAAAATATCTATCTTATCTATCTATCCATCCATCCATCCATCCAACCATCCATCCATCCATCCATCCATCCATCTCTCATCTATCTATCTATCTATCTATCTATCTATCTATCTATCTATCTATCTATCTATCTATCTATCTACCTATCTATATCTTTGATATTCTAGTCATGGCTATACATTATAAAAATAGCAATGACAATATTTTGAGTATGCAAAATGCCTAAATAATATATTGCAATGTATTAGACAATATTATACTGCTACAAATAGAAACCATAACCATATATAAAGTCTTATAGCAGAAAGTTTTTAACTCAGACTTCCTGACAATTTCAGAGGCATTAGCCTTGTGGGAAGCCTGGCAGCTCATAGACAGACATTTGGAGAAACTGATGAGAGTTTTATATTGGGACCAGGTAGAGAGAAAACTTCTTGGACTGTATTGGGCCATTTAAACCTCAAAGTCCATTCCAATTGGCACATTTTCTTACAAAATAAAATAAAATAAAATAAAGGCCACACTCATTAATCCTCTTCTGAGACTCTTCCCAATCTCTTAATTGTAACACCTTGTGAAATCAAAATTAAAAAGCCATTGCATACTTGCAACATATGGTGGCAGACACTTCCATTCCTAAAGGGAGGAGGGGATAAAATGAAGAAATGGTGAATCAAAGCAAGATATCAAAACAGTGGGGAAATCTCCAGACTCTGATTCTCCATGTCTGTTGTCAAAGCTCTCTTCAGATCTCCAAGTCCTTTCAGGTTTGTTGACCAGAAAACACTTCTCTTGTCAGGTGGATCTGCAAGCTGTTAGCAGAATGTCTTGGCAGATATCAAAAAATCTGACATCTCCACAAGCTTGGGGTTGGGAAGATAATCCATGATTAATTGTCAGAACTTTATGCAATGTGTTCTCTGGACCTCCATATGGGGACATTCCTGGCACGTGCCTAGCCTCCTCAGCTTCTCTTAGATGAAGAGTTAGATTCCACATATTTGTTATTGTATTTTTGACTCTAAAACAAGAAACATGTGACTGAAACTTGGTCTCCTTGTTCAAACACATTTTCATCAGCTTCCTGTTTTGATCATTTCCTACACTTCTTAAGCTATTGAAATAAAAATCCATAGTCACAAGTGGTTTGGTCTTGACCTGAGATTACTACTCCCTTTACTTCTTTTAGCATTAGATTTTCTTAATATGCTTTATATCCTTGAACAGTAGACATAGCTCTACCATTATATTCATGGTGCTCCTTTTTCTCTCAAAGCATATGTTTTGTAGTTTTCTTTGGTCAACATGTTTCCTTTTATTATAGATCTACATAAAAGTAAACACTAACAACCATATGATATAGTCAATACTGAGCTCCTTTGAAGTCTAGTTCTTAGGCACACAAACAGACTCTAGACCATCTGCTAATATTCTACTCTTCTGAAACCTTCTAAGCCTGACCAATGCATTTCACATTGCTCCCAACACCACTGGCCTCTATAATACTACAAGGAAATCCCACTAAGTACCATTTAAATCATCCAACTAATTTGCTATATTCCTACAAAAATGGTCAGAGCTTTTTTTAAACTTTATTTTCAAAAAGAAAGATACATATACAGATTTTTAAGCATTTTTGCATAAAAGTATACAAATGGATTTTTATAAGGTTGTAATTAAGTATTTGTGGGTACATATACAAACACATATGTATATATGTAACAATAATATAGGTAAAGAGGTTATTAATTTGAGGAGATGGAAGAAAAATTGGGAAGGGCTGTAGGAAGGAAAGGGAGATGTGATAAAGTTCTATTTTAATTAAAATATATTCTTTTTTTTCTTGATTTTCACACAGTCTGTGGGTTGTTTCTGGGGTGTTCAGAGCTTTCTGGGGTTAGTATCCCAATATCAGTGACTGCATATTATGTCTGTTCTTTTCTCACTGGGTTATCTCACTCAAGATATTACCTAGATGCATCCACTTTCTTGAGAATTTTTTAGGCCATTGTTTCTGATAGCTGAATAGTACTCCATTGTGTAAATGTACCATGATTTTTGTATCCATTCATCTACTGAAGGACATCTGGGTTATTTCCAGCTTCTGGCTATTACAAATAGAGCTGCAATGAACATTGTGGTGCATGTATCTTTGTTTTCTGTTGGAGCATCTCTGGGGTAAATGCCCAGAGTGGAATAACTGTGTCTTCAGGTAGTACTATATCCATTTTTTCAGAGGAACTGCCAGACTGATTTCCAGAGTGGTTGTATCAGTTTATAACCCCACCAGCAGTGGAGAAGTGTTCCTTTTTCTCCACATCCTTGCCAGCATCTATTGTCATCTGAGGTTTGGATCTTGGCCAATCTTACTGGTGTGAGGTGGAATTTCAGGGTTGTATTGATTTGCATTTTCCTGATGGCTAAGGATGTTGAGCACTTCTTTAGATGTTTCTCAGCCATTTGATATTCCTCAACTGAGAAATATTTGTTTAAGTCTGTACCCCATTTTTAATAGGGTTGTTTGATTCTCTGGTAACTTGCTTTTTGAGTTTTTTGTATACCTTGGATATTAGGCCTCTATCTGATGTGGGGTTGGTAAATATCTTTTCCCTGCTCTGTTGGCTGCCATTTTGTTTTCATGATAATAGCCTTACAGAAACTTTGCAATCTCTTTAAGACCCATTTGTCAATCTTTGACCTTAGCACTAGAGCTCTTGGCTTTCGGTTTAGGAAATTTTCTTCTGTGCCTATGAGTTCTAAGGTTTTCCCAACATTCTCATCTAATAGTTTCAGTGTATCTGGTTTAATGTGGAGATCTTTGATCCACTTGCACTTGAGTTTTGTACATGAGATAAGAAAGGGTCTATTTTCATTCTTCTGCATGCTGAGTACCAGTTGGAAAAACACCATTTGTTTAATAGGCTGTCCTTTTTCCATTGAATGTTTACAGCTCCTTTGTCAAAAATCAGGTGACCATATATGTGAGGGCTCATTTCTGGATCTTCTATTCTATTCCACTGACCCACGTGCCTATTTCTCTCCCAGTACCATGCAGTTTTCAGCACAATTACCTTGTAATATAGCTTGAGGTCAGGGATAGTGATTCCCGCAGATGTTTTCTTGTTGTTGAGGATGGATTTCGCTATTCTAGGTCTTTAGTTATTCCAGATGAAATTGGATATTGTTCTTTCCAACTCAGTGAAGAACTGGTTTGGAATTTTGATGGGGATTGCATTGAATTTGTAGATTGCTTTTGGTAAGATGGCCATTTTTAAGATGTTGACCCTTCTAATCCATGAGCATGGGAGATCTTTCCATTTTCTGAGATTTTCCTTGATTTCCTTCTTTAGAGGTTTGAAGTTCTTGTAATACAGGTATTTCACTTGCTTAGTTAGAGTCACACCAAGTTATTTCATAGTTTTCATGACTATTGTGAAGGGTATCTTTTCCCTAATATCTTTCTCCACATGTTTGTCCTTTGAATATAGAAAGGCTACTGATTTGTTTGAGTTAATTTTATATCCAGCCACTTTGCTGAACTTGTTTATCAGCTGTAGGAGATCTCTGGTGGAATTTGTGGGGTTGCTTAAGTACACTATCATGTCATCTGCACATAGTGATGGTTTTACTTCTTCCTATCAAATTTGTATCCCTTTGATTTTCTTTTGCTGGCTAATTTCTCTGGCCAGAACTTCCAGTACTATGTTGAATAGGTAGGGGTAGAGTGGGCAGCCTTGACAAGTCCCTGATTTTAGTGGGATTGCTTCAAGTTTCCCACTGTTAAGTTTGATGTTGGCTGTTGGTTTGCTGTATATTGCTTTTCTTATGTTTAGGTATGGGACTTGGATTCCGGCTCTTTACAAGACTTTTAACATGAAGGGGTGTTGAATTTTGTCAAATGATTTCTCAGCACCTACTGAGATGAATGTGTGGTTTTAATTTTTGGGTTTGTTTATTTGGTGGATTACATTGATGGATTTCCATATGTTAAACCAAACCTTAATGCCAGGGATGAAACCTACTTGGTTATGATGAATGATCGCTTTGATGTGTTCTTGGATTCGGTTTGCAAGAATTTTGTTGAGTATTTTTGCATCAATGTTCATAAGTGAGATTGGTCTGAAGTTCTCTTTCCTTTTAGGGTCTCTGTGTGGTTTAGGTATAAGGGTTATTGTAGCCTAAAAAAATGAGTTATGTAGTTTTCCATTTGATTCTATTTTGTGGAATAGTTTGGAGAGTATTGGTATTATGTCATCAATAAATGTCTGATAAAATTCTTTACTAAACCCATCTGGACCTGGGCTTTTTTTTTTCCCCCCGTTGGAAGGCTTTTGAAGACTGCCTCTATTTCTTTAGGTGTTATGGGATTATTTAGATGGTTTACCTTGTCCTGATTTAACTTTAGTACCTCATATCTTTCTAGGAATTCATCCATTTCCCCCAGATTTTCCAGCTTTGTTGAGTATAGGCTTTTGTAGTAGGATCTGATGATTTCTTGAATTTCCTCAGTTTCAGTTGTTATTTCTCCACTTTCTTTTCTGATTTTGTTAACTTGTATACCCTCTCTTTGCCCTCTAGTTAGTCTGGCAAAGGGTTTATCAATCTTGTTGATTTTCTCAAAGAACCAGCTCTTGGTTTTGTTGATTCTTTCAATGGTTCTTTTTCTTTATATTTGGTCGATTTCTGCCCTAAGTTTGATTATTTCTTGTCATCTACTGCTTTTGGGTGTATCTTCTTCCTTTTGCTCTAGAGCTTTCAGCTGTGCTGTCAAGTTGCTGATGTATGCTCTTTCTAGTTTGTTTTCGGAAGCACTCAGAGCTATGAATTTTCCTCTCAGTACTGCTTTCATTCCATCCCATAGGTTTTGATATGTTGTGTTTTCGTTTTCATTGAATTCTAGAAAATCCTTGATTTCTTTCTTAATTTTCTTTGACCATGCTATCATTTAACAGAGCATTGTTTAGTTTCCATGCCTATGTGGGTTTTTGTTGTCTTTGTTGTTGTTAAAGGCCAGCCTTAGACCATGGTGATCTGAGAGGATGCATGGGAGTATTTCAATCTTCTTATATCTATTGAAGCTCGTTTTGTGACCAGTTACATGGTCAATATTTGAGAAGGTGCCATGAGGTGCTGAGAAGAAGGTGTATTTTTTTTTTAGGATGATGTGTTCTGTAGATATCTATTAATTCCAGTTGGTATATAACCTATGCTAGTTTTACAGTATCCTTGTTCAGTTTTTGTTTCCCTGATCTGTCCATTGGTGAGAGTGGGGTATTGAGGTCTCCCACTATTATTGTGTGGGGCACAATGTATTTTTTTGAGCTTTAGTAGTGTTTATTTTATGAATATCGATGCATTTTTATTTGGAGCATATATGTTAAGGATTGAAAGTTCCTCCTGACAAATTTCCCTTGTAATGAGTAAAAAGTGTCTTTCCTTATCTTTTTTGAAAACTTTTGGTTGGAAATCTACTTTATTCGATATTAGAATGGCGACTCCAGCTTGCTTCTTGGGGCCATTTGCTTGGAAGGTATTTTCCCACCCTTTTACTCTGAGACAGTATCTCTCTTTGTCTCTGAGATGAGTTTCTTGTATGCAACAATTTGCTGGGTTTTGTTTATGTATCCAGTCTGATAGCTTATGTCTTTATATTGGGGAATTGAGTCCATTTATGTTAACAGATATCAAGGAATAGTGGTTGCTGTTTCCTGCTATTTTTGCTTTTGGAGGTTGAATTGCGCCTGTATGTCTTTCTTCTTTTGGTTTTCTTGCTTAACAGTTTTCTTGTTTTTATTAGAAGGTAGTTCCCCTCATTGTAATCGGTTTTCCACCTATAATTCATTGTAGTGTTGGGATTTTTGTCAGATATTGTGTAATTTTAGTTCTGTCTTGGAATATCTTAGTCTCTCCATCTATGGTGATTGAGATTTTTTTGCTGGGTATAGCAGCTTTGGCTGGTACTTGTGCTCTCTTAGGGTCTGCATGATGTCTGTCCAGGCTCTTCTAGCTTTCATAGTCTCTGTTGAGAAATTGGGTGTGATTCTGATTGGTTCCCTTACTGCTTTTAATATTTTTTTCTTTACTGTGGGCACTTGGAGTTTTGACTATTATGTGGTGGGAGGAATTTCTTTTCTCATCAAATTTATTTGGAGTTCGGTAAGCTTGTTTTATGCTCATGGTCATCTCATTCTTAAGAGTAGGAAAGTTTTCTTCTATGATTTTGTTGAAGATATTTACTGTGCCCCTTAGTTGATATTCTTCGCCCTCTTCTATTCTTATTATCCTTAGGTTTGATCTTCTCATTGTGTCCTAGATATCCTGGTCATTTTGGGTTAGGAGCTTTTTGCTTTATGCATCTTCTCTGACTGTTTTGTTTATGTTTTCAATGTTGTCTTCGGCCCCCGAGATTCTCTCTTCCATCTCTTGTCTTCTATTGGAAATGCTTGTATCTGTGACTCCTAATTTCTTTTTTAGGTGTTCTACCTCTAGGGTTATCTCTTTTAGTGTTTTCTTTATTGTGTCAATTTCCATTTTAAATTCCTTCTTCCATTCCCTCATCTCATTGGTTCTGTTTTCCTCTAGTTCTTTGAGTTCTTTGAGTGTTTTTCTTGTTTCCTCTTTTAAAGCTTCTAATTCTTTATGCTTTTCCACCCGTTCTTGTTAATGGATCTCTATCATTATCTTGAGGTATGATTTTAGGTCTGTGTCTTCTTTTTCTGGTGTGTTTGGCATTCTGCTGTTTGCTGTGATGGGAGAGCTAGGTATTGGTGTTGCTAGGTTGTCTTGGTTTCCCTGGGGTAAGTTCTTTCCCTTTCCTCTTGCCATCTTGTTGTCAGTCTTGTGTCTCTGGATCACCGCTGGCTCACCATTGGCTCACCTATGTATGGTTCACTGCTGTTCCAGACCTGTGTCCCTGGATTACCTCTGCCTCACCGCTCGCTCACTGCTGTTCCTGGTGGCAGGTGGTCTGAGTGTGGTTCCTTACTCCGTGTTGTCTAGCTGGGAATAGCCTGATGCAGGGTTACTGGTTCCCTGGATCAAACTGAGGCGGAGTAGGGGAAGTGGGGGCCGCATGCTGGCTTGGTCAGAGCTTTTATAGTAATACCCTATCTCCTAGTAATAATGTCTGACTTAGTGCTCTCTTGCTAGGAAGAGAAACCATGACTAGAATAACATTTAATTGGGCTAGCTTATGGTTTCAACGACTTAATCCATTATCAACATTGCAGAAAGTACGATGGTCTGTAGGCATATGTTTTGCCAGAAAAATAGCTGAGAGTTCTACCTTCACATATTCAGGAAGAAGAATAAAGAAAACTACTGGGCCTGGTTTAAGCAACTGACACCTCAAAACCCACTGCTAATACACACTTCCCCCACAAGGCCATACCTTACAATCTTTTTAAATAGTGCTGCCATTCCCTAAGTATCTAATTATGTGAGTAGTGGGGGCCAATCTTATTTATAGTATTTTAAAAATAGAATTATAATTTATTTGTTTCTGGTATGACTTGAAATTGGTTTCATTTGGGTAATTTATCATAATTATAATAATCTTAAAAATATTTTTATATCAGTTAATGATGAGCTTACTTTTACTCCATTATTCTTCTTTTATATTTAACCCTCCATTGTTTATCTTAAAAATGATCCATTGTAGGGTAGTCTACTGTAGATTACTCTGAGTTTAAAGTGTAAAAATCCATTTATAGTCACTAATAAGGTAGACACACATGAAATTTGTTGTCCGTGATAAAAATAGTTTAATGGACCTAAACTAACTTTCTATAGAAAAGTTTAGACTCTTAGAAACACAGAAAAAAAAATTTTAAGATTTTCATCCCCCTATATTGTTTTTTCTCTAAAAACATACTGCTGTAGTCATGGAAGGTAATCTTGTAATAAAGGAAAACTGAGATAAAATATAAACTTTGATAATTACCTATTTGTTATAGTAATAATATGTGGTGCTAACGATGGCAGCTTCTGTCTTCTGATCTTTATATAATGAAATACCTTTTTTACCTACACTATCTACACTAATAACAAGTGTGGATTCCTACTAATTATTCTAGTCACTGATTTGTATGAATCCATTCATTTCTCTATGTTTATATTTCAGTCTTAGACCTTATTTCCAACAACATACGATGGTTTTCTTAAAATTTAAATGAATTTGTTATGTATCTATGAGGCTCAAATAGGAGTTTAGATGAGGAAATTTTGAATTAGTTTTGGAGCAATTGTGAGTTACATGGTACCTCAGAGGCAAGAAATTTTGAGTGTTTTATTAAGTGAGTTATATGTTTCAATATCATATCATGGAGTGGCTTAAATTAATTTAGTTGAAGTTCAAAGAAGGAAAAAGCAGTAACCTATGTTCTAAAGGACAGTCTCAAAAACCAAAGAAATTTGATTCTTTACAATGCAGCTTCACTTGAAATATACCTTAGCCATGCTAACAATAGCAATTAGATAGTGCTATTTTGTATTTCATTTCACTATTTGTACTTTAAATTTTAATAATTGATTTGGTGTTATTTTTACTGTGACTTTAACAGCTTAACACATACTATTTTCTTCCAGTTTTTAGGTCAGAAGTATGCCATGAACATCATTGGACTGAACTTGTATACAAACAATTGCATGTCTACGGCTTACAGACATTGCAATCTCTAGTCTAGGAATTGTTGCATTTCTAGTTTCATGACCCTTCTCCATTCCAAAGCCAGCAATATTTCACTTCTCATTTGCTTCTGCTTCAGCTTGGTTCCTTTCCTGTTACTCCTGGTCAAAAGTATTGTCATTATTAAACCTTGGATTGTAACTATATTAGAATTCCATAAAACATATATTTAAAAAACAACTTATAGAAAATAGTAATGTTATCACATATTCCAAAATATATAATTACTTATGTCTCTGTGAGCAATAAGTTCTGTCACTGCTCAATATGGGCAAGTTCTGTCATGGCAATTTGCAACACTCCTTTGTCACCCATTCTTTTAATTAGATATTTTCTGTATCTACATTTGGAAGTTTATCCCCTTCTCTACCCTGCTCCCATCTCTACTCCCCTTCCACTTGTCATCAGGAAGACAGACTTGCTCTTAATCACCGTCTCCACCCCAGTGCCTTGGCCTTCCCCTACATTGGGCAAACATGTCCTCCCTCGACCAAAGGCCTCTTGTCTCATTGATACCAGACACTGCTATCTTCAGCTACATATGTAACTGAAATCATAGGTCTCTCAAGGTTTGCTCTATGGTTGGTGTTTTAGTCCATGGGAGTTTTGGAGAGTTTAGTTGCTTGATACATTGTTAACTTGCTACCTTAATGCCTGCCTATAAGTATCTGCAATAACACACATATTTTACTATGCCATTTCCAATGTCCTTTCTAATATTAGAATTTAATTACCTATAATATAATAGTATTAAATTTTAAAGAATGCTTTATTTTCCATAAAAAATAATATACGAATATTGGATATGGAATAAAAGAAGATTATATATTATCCTCAAAGCTTTACTATAAATAAAAATTCTACCTAGAAATTTAAATTACCATTACTTATTTATTCATTTATTTATTGTGTTATACATGAGCACATTGGCATATGTCTAAAGTACAGAGGATACTTTATGAGTCAGTTACCTCCTTTCACCATGTGGGATCAGGCCAGGTGGACTGCTGACATAAAGTTTTACCTATTGAACAGTCCCACTTGTGCTCAAAAACCGTATTACAATAGAAGATTAAAGCAAGAATAGATATAAATTCTCAATTATGATCAATAAGAGTAATATTTTACACACAAATGAATTCAATGATAAAGGAAAGAATATTTCACAGAAATTGAATTCAGATTGAAGTAGGTCTGTCTAGCAGGGGATTTCTGTTGATAATTGGACAGCCATGTATTTCTCCTTAGGAAAACCTTGTTGGTTTAGATTTCTTTGATGCCTTTTTATCACCATCTCTGACTTCCAGAGTATTTAATTTAAAACTTCTAGATCCAAAATTCAATGTGTCTCCAGGGCATAATCTATAGTCAGTGTGAAATATGATGTTTATTTCTTATTTACAATGCTTGTTATATATAGGAAACTAAAAAGAAATTGAGTATCCCTTATGATCTAAACTCGAGCCCAGAACAGAAGTGGAGCACTGACTTCACAAACAATAACCACAAAATTAAGAGGAAGCCTGACCCCCCAGGTGTTCTAATATGCCCAAGATCACAGTGGCATGTATTCTTTCTAGTCGAACCTGAACCCAGAGCAGACTTGGGGTGCTGACTCTGGACCTACTCCTATAACACCAGAGGGAGTCTGACTCCCAAGTGGAGCACTGGAGCTATGACACATTCAAGATCACATCTTTCCAAATATCCAGCATAACTAAGATCCCCCACAAAACAGGGAAACACAAAACACTGCCCAGCCAGAGGCAAGGGTTGCTTCTAGCTTGCACCTGTGCTGGAGCAAACCCAGGGCTCTAGTTCCAAACCCATTCCTGTAACACCCAGAGGAAGCTCGACTCCCAGTAGCTATAACACAACAGGAACTCAGGAGCTTGGTGACATCAGAATTTCAGGGCCCCAGAGGCAACTTGACTCCCAGGAGCTCTGTCACATGCAGGGTCTCCGATCACAGGATCCCAAAATCACAGGATCACAGAGACAGCTGGACTCTGAAGAGTTCACACACAAGCAGGATCATAGGAGGGACAGGTTCCAGTCAGAGACAGCAAGGACAGGTAGGGCTAGAGATAACCAGATGGCAAGAGAAAAGCACAAAAAGAGAAGCAAAAGAAGCCAAGGCTAAATGGTATCATCAGAACCCTGTCCTTCCACTAAAGCAAGTCCTGGATACTCCATCACACTGGAAAAGCATTTCATAATGGTAGAGGAAATTAGGAAGGATATAAATAATTCCGTTAAAAAATACAGAGGAACACAGGTAAACAGGGAGAAGCCCTTAAAGAAGAAACGCATAAATCCCTTGAAGAATTACAGGAAAACACAACCAAACAGGTGAAGGAATTAAACCAAACCAACCAAGAAATAGAAACAATAGAGAAAGCACAGGGGCAACAAACCTGGAGTTATAAAACCTAGGCAAGAGATAAAAAGGCATAGAAGCAAGCATCACTAATTGAATGCAATTGAGAATCTGAGGGACAGAAGATATTACAGAAAATATTGACACAATAGTCAAAGTAAATGGAAAATTTAAAAAGCTACTAACCCCAAACTTCCAGGAAATCTAGGACACATCAAAATGACCAAACCCAATGATAATACATATAGAAGAGACCAAATATTCCCAATTTAATGGGCCAGTAAATATCTTCAACAGAAGATCAAGATGCCCATGATCATACATGAAGCCTATAGTGCTCCATGTAGATTGGACCAGAAAAGAAACTGCTTTTGTAGCATAATCATAAAAAACCCAAATGATGCCAAAAGAAAGAATATTAAAAGAAATAAGGGGAAAAGGACAAGTAAAATATAAAAGCAGACCTATCAGTACTACATCAGACTTTATACCAGAGACCCTAAAAGCCAGAAGCTCCTGGGCAGATGCCATACAGACCCTAAGCAAACACAAATGCCAGCCCAGGCTACTATCCCCAGCAAATCTGTCAATTAACATAAATGGAGAAGCCAAGATATTCCAAGACAAAACCAAATATACGCAATATCTTACCACAAATCTAGCTCTACAAAGAACAATACATGGGCATATCCAACATTAAGAGGGAAACTCCTATCCTAAGAAACACAAGAAACCCCAAATCAACAAACTGAAAAGAAGATAGTTACACAAACATAATTTTCCTTCAAATGACAAAAAAGCAGGAAGCCACAATCACATTTTCTTAATATCTCTTAACATCAATAAGAACAATTCCCGTATAAAAAGACACAGACTATAAGAGTGGATACATAAAGAAGACCCAGCATTTTGTTGCATATAGGAAATGTATTTAAGTGACAAATACAGACACTGTCTCATAGTAAAAGGTTAGAAAAATATTTTTCCAAGCAAATGGTCCCAAGAAACAAGCTGGAGTGGCCATTGTAATATCTAATAAAATTGAATTTCAACCAATCAACCAAAATTTTTCAAAAAAAGATAAAGAAACACTCTTCATATGAGTCAAAGGAAAAATCTACCAAGATAAACTGTCAATTTTAAACATCTATGTACCAAATGCAAGGGAAGTCACTTTCATAAAAGAAATTTTGCTGAAGCCCAAGGCACACATTGCATCTTTTACAATCATAGTGGGAGTCTTCAATACCCACTCTTAGCAATAGTGAGATCATGGAAGCAAAAACTAAACAAAGACACAGTGAAAGTACCAAAAGTTATGAATGAAATGGATTTAAGAAATATTTATAGAACATTTAATTTTAAAACAAAAGAATATGCCTTCTTAGCAGCTTATTATACCTTCTTGAAAACTGAACATGTAATTGGTCACAGAATAGGCCTCAACATATATAAGAACCATATATATCCAAGGATGTCTTTTTGGGGATCAGTGGTAGGAGTGGCCCATGGCCCTGTGAAGGCTCAATGATATAGTGTAGGGGAAAGCCAGGGTGGGAAGTTACTAGTGGGTGGTTGGGAGGGTTAGCATTCTCATAGAAGAAGGAGGAGGTGGGTTGGGATAGCGGGTTTCTGAAGTGAAAACTGAAAAAGGATATAATACTTATAGTGTAAATAAATAGAATATCAAATAAAAAATTTAAAAAGAAAGAATAAACTCATCTAAAAAATAAAAATGAAATTGAGTTTCTAGATTTAGAGTGTCAAGAGAGTTCTAAGTACACTATGTAAAATTAGACTCTCTTAATTTAGGAACCATTTTGGTCCTGGATGATTGGATTTACTATGTTTATAGCCTATTACTCTATTTTCTGTTATAATCAGTTAAAATATTTGTCATTTCAGTTCACAATTAACAAATAATGGTCAATTAGTTGTTGGCTACTGAATTGTACTGAGTTGTGTATCAGTTAATTTATGGAAATACGTTTTTAATGAATGTATACGTTGCTTCTCATGTTTTCATGATGAGCACCAACATCAATAATTGAAAAACAATGTGTCAAATTATGTCACTAATTAGAAATTATGAACTATGGAACAATTAAATGCTGATTTATTTAGAAATGAGGGAAATTTGAAATGCATTTGTATAACTAGAAAAGTGATACTCATTTAGATTAACTATAGGACATGGAGGAACAATGTATAATTGGTGGTCATAGGGTGAATATGTAACTGGCCATAAAATTAGAATCTAGAGAACATAGGGTAAAATTGGACTACTAAGAATAAATTTCATTTACAATTTTGAATTTACAAAGAGATATTATTTGTTAAAGAGGATAATTTGACTAGGGTCTGTAGACTAGAATTGCCTTGAACTTGGAAATATACCTACCTCTGCCTAGTGAGTGCTGGTTTGTTATAAAGTTGGAAATCCATCTACCTCAAGACCTTGCTATACTACTCCTAAGCATGAACTCAAAGAATATTCCATATATTCATAGAATAGTTATTTGTAATAGCTAGACATAGAACACAACATAGATGCCTTTAAAAGAAAAAGAATTGATAAAGAAAATGTGGTACATTGAAATAATGGAGTATTACTAAGCTATTAAAAATAACTACATCATGAAAATTACAGGCAAGTGGATGAAACTCGAAAAAAAATATTTTTCTGAGTGAGGTATCTTCAACTCTGTAAAAGAAACATAATATAAACTTACTTATAAGTGGATAATTAGTGAATAATAAAGGATAACCTAGCTATAATCTATAGACACAGAGAACCTAGTAACAAGAAGTGTTCATGAGATGACCTATGAATCTTCCTAGGAAGAGAAAATAGAGTAGACGTCACAGATAGGGGTGGAAGCATAGGAACATGAAGGGACATATTGGGAGAGGATGGAGGGAGAGAGTACTGGGAGGTATAACAAGAATTTTTGGTCATCCCAGGGATAATCTAGAAACCTAGGGTAGTGGATACTCCCAGGAATCTAAAAGGATGACCTTCACTAAAAGTCTTAGCAATAAGGAATATGGACTCTAAACTGGACATCTTTTGTAACCCCACAAAATTTCCAATGGAGGACTTGAGAAATCAACTCAGCTACCAAATATTTGACCATATGTCCTGCCTGCAGCATGTTCTTGGGTACAGTGTACATGGAGGTTGTGGGAATGACCAACCAATGACAGACTCACCTTGAAATCCATGTCATCAGTAAGAGCCCACTCCTGATACTGCCTAAAATGTCATGAACTAAAGGAAGATAGAAGAAATAAACCAACAAACAACAAGGAAACAAAGAAAGGAAGAACTGATGCCTAGATGCCCAATGATAATCCATTATACTCATAGATTAGTGCCTATCACAATTTTCATCAAGCAGGCTTTATCTAGCAAGTGTTGAAAACAGATCCAGAGAAATACACCCAAATATTAAATGGAGCTTGGTAAATCTTGTCAAGAATAGCAGGAAAGATTGGATAGTCAGAGGATAATCCACAGAATCACCTAACCTGAGCACATAGGGGTCACAGAGACCGAACTAAGCTAGGGCCTCTGCATATATGCTACAATTGTGTAGCTTGGTCTTCTTGAGGGATTGCTAACAGTGGGAGCAGAGGCTCTTACTGACATTTTTTCTGCTTTTGGAATACTTTTCCTTAATTTTTGTTGCCTTATTAAGCCTCACTAATAGCAAAGGTGTCTAGTATTTCTGAATCTTGATACACCATGTTCAGATGATATCTGTGGGAGGCTGGACTTCGCTGAATAGAAATGAAACAGGATTGAATAAGAATGGAAGGAAAATGGGAGGTGAACAGAGATACTGGCAGGAGAGGAGGCAGGGGAAATTCTGATCAGTCTGTAAAGGTACATTAGTGCTATAAAAATGAAAGAATGAGCAGGAAAAATATTGGACGATTAGAGGAAGAGATTTAATCTACTCAAGCACTAGAGAACTTAAGAAAAGCATGATGTTCAATAACCTTATTCATGGGTTTAGAGATGGGGCTGGAGAAGGACTGTTAACTTAGGTGCCCGGTAGACTGATTAAAGGATTGCAAAATCATAGACTCTCTGAGAAACTTAGTGAGATTAGCAATGTTAGAAGAAAAAGATTAAAAATCAAGTCCTTGAGATATTGATCAGTGAGAACTGATAGGAAGAATAGAACCTGACTTTAATCCTCAAGAGCAATTAAGAAGTATTAACTGTGGATATATGATGCATGTTGTAGCCTTTACTTTGAAGAAGTAACATTCAAATGTCTAACTTGTAACACATTAGAGGTTATGGAAAAGACATGTGGACTAAATTCTGATCCAAGACATATTGTATGTAGAAAATGAAAAAAATGAAATCATTAGACACAGACTTCAGCTAGGTTAGGGTTAAGACATCATCACATGCCCAGAATTTTTCAGAATATTATTAGAAACTTATTGGTTATCCCAAGAACAACAAAACCCAAAGCCATACCTGTATCTGAGAAGACTGATTAAATGCCCTTACTTGTCTTATTTAACTATCTGATGGAATAGAAATCAAACTATTAGCATGGGTTAACTGACTAGTCAAGAAGAAAAATATATATAAAATATATTTTCTGAATAAAATTTAACATAATTATTCATGGTTTGTTTTTAATTAGAATTGTCATGGGATGTATACTGAAATATTGTATCTGTACAATGACAAAGCCTAAGTTATGACATCCCACCACATTCAGTTTTATCTCCTTAACTTCCAAACTATGTTAAAGAAAATCTTTCTGCAGATTGCTAATTGAAACATTGACTCGGCATAAAAAGTTCAATCCAGCGGAGATACCTAGACATTAAATATTTAATCAGCTTCTCTTAATTTTGATCACATATTTCTATTTATTAGGTTAAACGTCTATTCCAAAAGTGGGTGTATGAATGTCAATGTGTTTATTATTTATTCTGTGTACAAAACTGCAAAACACACATAACCAGTGTTTTCTTAATCTATAGAAGTTCTTAAGAGATAAAAGTTACACCATTCCACATTTAGAAAATTCATATGAAGAAAATTATGTCTTTTGTATTAGCAAAATAAATTCTATGCATAAGTTATTCAGAGAATGTACACAGTTATACATGATGGTATTCCGTTCAGTCTAACAGCTTGGTGTTCAATATATCATGGTTTTATCATGACACTGAGACATTTATGAAGAAGTTTCCTACACCGAGTCTATATTACTTTCTTGTGTTTTTCAGGATATATAGAGACAAATGAATAAGAGGAAGCAAGTGAGGAGGTTGTCTCCTAAACTTACAGTCAGTGGTTAGTAATGCTCTTTTCAGAACAGGGACAATGTCTAATTTATTGGCAAGAGTGTAGGTGCTAATTTTGCTTGGAAATGAAAAGAACAAGTGTTTACCAATTAAATCAAGCAGCTGCTTTCACAGTCAGTGTTACTAATAGCTACCAACAAAACTCCAAGCCATTTCTCTAAATTGTTTAATGAACTGCTTTTAATATGTTGCAAACTATAACCCTGATTTCTTAAAAGTGCTGGGCTGGGGCTTAGTTATTCAACTTTAATTGACCTCTCAGTTGCTTCTCTGCACTTATTATGGTAGGGGAGAACAGTGCTTACACAGTGCACTGATCAGAGATTTGCATAGCTTTATAGTTAGACACTTGCCTGCTGCTTAGAATCTCTGACTGGCATTCATATTCATAGTCTTTTGTGCGTTCAACCACTTTTTGTTACTGTGTTTAGGTTATTTTAAGCTGTGTGTTTAAGTTTTAAAAGACAGTCCAAACCCACTCATTCTCTCCAATCCATTGTTATCTAAATTGCTTTCACAGCTAATGAAAATGACAAAGACAGGGAACTGTAAATGGAATCTCTACTACTCTTAGGTAAGTGACTCAATGCTGTACACCGTGGAAGCAGTTTAAATGTCTTTAAATTTTTACAATCAATAAAATACTGAAAGGTTTGATGTCAGTCCATCCTCAGGCCCAAGAAGCATAAATTTTTTTAGCAGACTATAAAGTGAATAAAAAGGCCTGTTGAGTCGAACATTATTATTAGAATTGTTGGTTTACTTATGTTTTTTTTTCAAACTTTCTCATGATGAAGATTCTATTTCTGCACAATATGGAGAAATTATAGGTACATAAGCAGTGGTATATCCTTTACTGAGACAATATTTTGGAAAAACTATGTGTCTGGTTCTGGAACCTCTAGAATAAAATAATACATTTTATGCATATTTAAATTATACTGTAAACTCACTTGAGATTATACATGATAAACTGAGTATAGACATAAAGCCAATAAATAGTTTTATTCATAATATATAATATAATTACAAACATCATTTCAGTGTAGAGCTGTAACCACATGGTTTTGTCAATTTAAAATTCTCAGGTGACTGAATTGAAAGTTTTATTTCATTTTCAATTTCTAAGAAAAGAAAGTCACACTGTGATACTTAGAAAATGTCATCAAAAATCAGGTTTTTTTTTTTATCCACTTGTACCTGAGCTTTGTACAAGGAGATAAAAATAGATATATTAGCAAAGGCCTACACTGAAACTATTAGAAGAGAAAGTGGGAAAGAGCATAGAACACATATGCCCAGGGGAAATTTTCCTGAACAGAACACCAATGGATTATGCTCTAAGATCAAGAATAAACAAATGGGACCTCATGAAATGCAATGTTTCTGAAAGATTAATGACACTGTCAAAAAAACAGAACTGCAGCTAAGAGATTGAGAAAGGATCTTTATCTATCCTACATCTGATAGAAGGCTAATATCCAGTATATTCAAAGAACTCAAGAAGTTAGACTAGAGAGAATCAAATAATCCTATTAAAAATGGGGGACAAACCTAAACAAAGACTTCTCAACTGAGAATACATGAATGGCCAAGAAGCACCTAAAGAAATGTTCAGCATCCCTAGTTATCAGGGAAATGCTAATCAAAATAATCCCGATATTCAATCTCACAACAGTCAGAATGGCTAAAATCAAAAATCCAGGTGGCAGCAGATGCTGGAAAGATGTGGAGAAATAGGAACACTCCTCCATTATTGGTGGGAATGCAATCTGGTACAACTGCTCTGTAAATCATTCTGGTGGTTCCTTAGACAATTGGATGTAGAAGACCTGAAGACCCAGCTATTCCACTCCTGGGCATATACCCAAAAGTCACTCCAACATATAACAAGGACAGATGGTCCATCATGTTCACAACAGCCTTATTTATAATAGCCAGTAGCTGGAAAGAATCCAGATGTCCTTCAACAGAGGAAGGAATACAAAAATTGTAGTACATTTACACAATGGAGTACTTACTACTCATCTATTAAAAACAATGACTTTTTGAAATTCCTAGACAAATGCCTGAAACTAAAAACTATCATCTTGAGTGAAGTAACCCAGTCACAAAGGAACACACATGGTATGCACTCACTAATAAGTGGATACTAGCCCTCTAAAATACTGAATACACAAGAAACAATTCACAAACCTTATGAAGCTCAAAAAGAAGGACAGTCAGAATGTTGATGCCTCACTCCTTCTTAGAAGGGAGAAAAAAAATACTCATGGAGGAAATACAAGGTAAAATACAGGAGCAGGGATTGAAGAAGAGATTATTCAGAGACTGCCTCACCTAGGAATCCATTTCATATGCAACCCTCAAACCCAAGCACTATTGCTGATGCCAAGAAGTGCTTACTGTCAGGAATCAGATATGGATGCCTCACCAGAGGCTCTGCCAGGATCATGCAGATACAGTTGAGGATGCTTGCAGCTAACCATTGGACTGAACACAGGGACCCCAATACAAAGAACTGAAGAAGTTGAAAGGGTCTGCTACCCAATGGGAAGAACAAAATGATCAACTAACCAAATCCACCACAGTTCCCAGGGACTAAAATACGAACCAAGGAGCACAAGTGGAGAGACCCATGGCTCCAGTTGCATATGTAGAAGAGGATGGCATTGTCTGGTATCAATGGGAGAAGAGGCCTTAGTCCAGTAAAGGCTCATTTTCCCAATGTAGGGGATTGCTAAGGTGTAGAGATGGAGAAGGTGATTGGGAGAGGGAGGACCTTCTTCATCAAATGGAGGAGGAGGGGGATGAGAGGAGGGGGAAAGGAGATAACATTTAAAATGTAAATATAGTAAATATTCAATAAAATTATTTAAAAAGAAATACTTTTTATTAAAAATCTGGGTTTTTAATTATTATGTGAAACTATCAGAGATACTTAACGTCAAAGTGGTGCTGAAATTTGCTCTATCAATGGGTATTAGGAAAGTCTTGAGGGAATTTAAACTGTGACTTGTACATATAGAAGAAGTTTTTAGAAAGTATATCCAGAAAGATAAGCATTTTTTATACATTTATTTGATATTCCCAAACAAAAACTCTACCATTTGTATTATTTTGCCAAAAACCTTCTTTTGTAGTCTCAGTAGATATATATTGTGTGTGAAGAGGTAGCTCGGAGGTTAAGAGCCTCTATAGTAGGATGCAGATGAATGCTGCAGAGAAATAGGGCAACTCCTAGTACTCAGTAATCAATTAAATATTGTCTGCAATTCTCGGCCCAGAGGGTCTGCTATTCTCTTCTTGCTTCTTCAGATACTGCACATGCAAAGTTCGAAAATATACATTTAGAGAAACCTTATGCACATAAAATAAGTACAAGCAAAATAAACAGATGTGATAGAGTGTGCCCACTGTCCTACTCACTGCCAGGTCTAGACACACATACACAAGTGAGTTTGTCATTCTTTTGAAAAATCATGTACACGTAGTTACATGCAGCCATCATTTCCCATCCTACATGTTCCATTGCTTATGGTGGCGTGCTGAGAAGACAATCATGCAAATTATCAGCCCCAGTGATTGGGAATATCTCCAATATTTTCCAAGAATACTGAACTGAGAGAAAAATATGTTTATGCAAAGAATTCAGGATGCCATGATTGTGCAAAACCTAAGAATCTCTCTCATTTCAAGATTTTGCAAATAATTACTCTTACTACACATTCTTTACCAGTTTTATGAAGTTTCTACATATTTATTTCACTTTCTTTAGTAATAGCTTTTTTTCCCTTTTGTGTGAGTGTTTATTCTTACCTTTTGGATATTCTCTGTATTTATATTTCAGGTGTCATCACCCCTCCCCCTCCCATTGCCTCCATATAGATGTTCCCTCTCCCAACCACCCTCTCTCACCTTAACGTGTTGACATTTCCCTACATTAGGAGAATGAGCCTTGACTGGACCAAAGGCCTCTCCTCCCATTGATGCCAGAAAATGCTATCCTCTGTGGCATATGCAACTGGGGCCATGGGTCTCTCCATGAGAACTCATTGGTTGGTGTTTTAGTCTTAGGGAGCTGTGATGTGTTTGGATAGTTGATAATTTTGTAATTTTATGGAATGTTTACTTTTAGAAAAATGAATCATTTTATGTTCTTAAGTTCTTCACAGGGTCCTCAATAAAAAACCACAAATACTTGAACATCTTAAGTCATCAAGTAAATTAATAATGTGTATGTTAAAACAATCACTTACACCCATGATATAGTATCAGAATTAACTACTGAACTGAAAATATCTAAGCCCCTTATCTGCCTTGTGTTGCTGGGTGGAAGTCTCAGAGCCTGTGTCCTGACATCAGACACTAGTAGCACTTTCACCAAATAAAGATTGTCTAAAAGCTTTGGTAATGCCTTTTATCACATCAATAAAGATATAAAAGGAGATAGGAAAGGCACTGTAAAAAGAGACCCGAGAATGCTCTCATTATCCCAGAACTTGTGTTGATAATTTGCTTGATTCTTTCTTCTGTGTACTTGTTTGTAACCAATGGCACATGGAAGATGTGAAATTACGGCTGGTTGTGACCATACATACCTAACTTTTCAAAGTGTATCTCGATGCATTATTATTACCTGCATATCTTATATAGCAGAGCAGGTCTAAATGAGAAAAGCTGATGTCAAGTTTCTGCTGATAGCCAACAAAGAGCCAAAACATTCTGAAACCAGAAATGCTCAAAAATATCTGTCTTGTTCCAAAATCATATGAGCTTAAGAAAAGGTCCTTCCAATATGTGGCAGAACTGACTCATTGAGCAAAGCATCTTCCATTCTCAGAAGAACCCACAGAAAAAGAAGAAAATGAAATGGTAAATCATGTCTATAATAACTCTGTTTCTGTGGAAAGATGGGGTGTAGAGTCAGAATCTCCTGGGCAGTCTAACCTGATGTAAGAAGCACCAAAAAGTTAGACTCTGTCCTAAATAATATGAAAGATTTTGATTAACATTTTGACATCTCCATCATCTTCCACATATAGTCCCTGGCACATAACCTCATGCACACACACACACACACACACACACACACACACACACACACACACACACACACACATACACACACGCATGAGTGTTGTGGGTTAGGAGTGAGAGAACCGGTAAGTGAGAAAGAGAAAGGAGAGGACTTCTGCAATTGGCTTTCAAATCAGTTCAACTTTCTGATGACACCTTGCTTATGGCTTTATGAGATAAAGATAATGGACTCAGCTGTTCTATTCTAAGACTCCTGACCCACAAAACTATAGATAATGTACATTATGTTAAAGCAGCAAGTTCACATATCTTATTATGATGTTGTAGAGCTACTATAATTTGTTAAAAGATGAGCAGTTTAACAGTTCCAAAGCAAAACTTACGTTCTGTGTCACTGTTGGAAAACCAACCACTTCAAATTTAGTGATATAAAGCCAGGATCATTACATTTCTTCATAGATTAAGTCCTAACTCCTGATAATACCCACCTGTTCTATTCTGCCTGTCTCCACAGCACCCAGTTGAGGGTGATTTGTTCATAATGGTCCATCAAAGCATTCCTCACACATTATGCTTTTATGGAGAGGTGAGGTCAGATGACCTATTTCCTCAATACTGTCCCTGCTTTTCTCTGTAGACCCTCGGCTTATGAGCCTGCTAAAGAATCCATAGGCACTTATAGATGAGAAATAGAATCTAAGGCTGGGAAAATAGGCCACTTATTGAAGTACTCATTGCGAAGATATGAGGACTTGAATGATCTAGAAACTTCAGAGAAGTCAGGTGTGATGGCAAACATTGATAACAGCGGTGCTTAGCCAATGTGCAGACAATACCTGAATGAAAATTACACACCAAAGAAGGAGGAGAAAGGGGTGTTAGAGCAGGAGAAAAGTAATCGGGAGAAGGGAAAAACTGAAAGGAAGAAAGGAAAGAAATACGAAAGGAAAAGGAAAGACCAGATCTTGCAATAGAAGACTCACACTCTGTTCCAAAGAAAGGCCCCATGTTCATGAGACTTCATTTGATTAGGGCTTGTGTAAGAACATGAGACAGACAAGGACAGTGGTACATGCTCTTCTCTCACTGGTTTCACGGGAGATAATTGACTCCATCAAATGACTTTGATCAATAAGATTACTTTCAAAAGTTGAAAGGGCCATTTTCTTTCCCTAATGTCCTCACACTTATTATTTTATGACTTCCCAAAAGAGATACATGTACAACTCATAATAAATACATCTCCAGTAAATGTCTCTCCTTAAATATACACTGGCTTTGGCAAATGTTCCCAACTACAAATCAAAGCAATCCTTATAAGTATAGTAGTAGGTTCTTATCTACATTAGTTAAGTAAATCTTCAAGAGTTCAATTTAGTCTGTTTTACCAGGATGTATTGGCACTTAGAAATTGTATCCATTTCCCAAGAAAAGGCAGTGGACTATAGGGGGAATCCAGTAATCTTGGAACAAATAAAGATTTATATTTTGTAATTATATATTTCTTAGAGACACTCACCATGCATGTCAATCTGGCTTTGAATTCTTATCTACTTTCTCACCCCTCCAGAGTGGTGTGATCCCAGACTGTAAGTTCACTGTTATTCAATCTAAATGTAAATCTTCACATAGGGAAGGTCCTAGAATTTTGCTTATTCAAAAGCGTGTAAACTAAACAATTTGTATAGCTCCAGAAAACATTTTAATTCATTGATAATTCTATCCCAAGACATAAGACCTTGTTAAACAGGGTAAATAGAACCAGTGGTATTTTTTGTTATTGTTTTTGCTTCTGTTTGGTCATTTTTAATGATTATAAGTTTGAAGTGAGTTTAATTTTGATGGGAAGGTGTCTTGAAATTCTGCTGTAAGTATACACTATTTTCATCTTAGTATGAAGCCTTTTTCCTGATAGAATTGGCATACAGAATCATAATATTAGTATTTGTATTTTATACTAACATTTGGGCTTTTCTAAGAAACTTGTTGGCATTTTACTAGCTTTGTTCTGCAAAACATGTCTTTATGATTAAGCTATTAAATTTTCAGTGCAAGAAGGAGAACTTCTTTAGAGGCAATAATTTTGGTTTGTATAGAATGTTACATATATAGCATTTATTGTTTTGACTGTGTAGAATGCTCTAAAACATTATATCAATAAAGTTCAGAATATCTTGAAATTCATTTGTCCATGGTGAGATATGGGGTAATTTAGGAAAATTGTAAATACTCCCATTTGCTCCATTTTTCTAAGCTCTTTTAGTTAAGTATTTAGCTAGCAGGAGAGCTTATTATCCTAAATATCTACTTTATAGAATTTTACTTTTAATTTATATAATTTATGAAGCATAAATTTAGAGATATTTCATCCCATCTGTTCTTCTGCTTCTCTAGTAGATTTGGGGAACTACACACATTTTTATCTTCTGAAGTGATTAGAGTATCTAGGCAAGACTTTACCCACGGGCCATGAGACTAAAAAAGAATAAAATTAATTTTAGAGTAATTGTGCATGCATTTTATCTCAGCATCATTTGAATTTTAAGTATTATGTTTCATTTCTCCTTTGTAACACTTGACCCAATTTTGTGATACTAAAATACAAACATAGGATGCCTTATTGATTTGACAAAGGCAGATCTTTTGTCTCATACTTGTAACTAGAATGGGCTCTGCATGTTGTTGAGAGGTTCTGTATTCATTCCAAAACAACTAAGATTTCTTGTGATTTAGAAATAAAGAAAACTGAAATATTAAGACAACAGGTACTGGATCCCTTGAGTTGAAGTAAAACAGACTGACTACTTTTGAAGAGTTCACATCATAGAGAGGAAAAGGATCTGGGTTTTATAGTCCCTCAGTATTATCTGTGTTTCCTTCTCCACACTGTATATTTATTTTCCTTATCTGTGCTGTCACTTTCTAAGAAAGCCACCTGATGTCTTATTCCAGATATACAGCACAATGCATTTCCCAGTTCCTCAATGAATACAGAAGGGAGAAAAATATCAAATGAAATTTCAATTAAAAAATAATAAGATAAGTCTGACAAGATTATCTGAAACTTGATGTCTTTGGAATTATAAGTTTAGTGCAATCTCTAAGTCCATTTCTTACTGGTAACTTACTTAAACAATCCAGATACCACTGAAGAAAATTTAGTACTGATTGATCTTTTATTATTATTTTCAATGAAATACATTTTGACAATATTTAAATATGAAAATGTAAACAATGTCTTTGAGGCAGTTTCATGTGTTTGTGTATGCATAGAACTTGAAAAATGGCGGTTATAGGTAATAATATTATGTCATAGCATTAGTGCATAACTACAGTGTAATTTTATGCTTCACTTCAATTTTTGCAATAGTAATTCTCATGCATCTTAAATTAATATTATAATATTTTATATAAATCTGATATTTTTATTTCAACCTTTTAAGTTTAATGTGATTTATAATTATTTTTATCGTGTAAGACCTTCATTTAGGTATGAATTTACATAAACACGTGTCACTGTACCTGGCCCAAATCTGTGTGACCCCAATTACCCCATTTATAATTTTACCTCTTTCTAGTACAAAAAGACCCTGTTTGTAGTACAATTTGAAAACTGGCTTTTTGAAAAGCCCAGTAAGCATTGTTCTTTCTTTTCAGTTTGACTGTTCTTATTATTACACACTGTCTCCAAAATATTATATTTTTATAGATTTGCAGATAAAGTCATTAGAACTATAATAGGAATTGAGCTGGGCCTGTAAATTTCTCTCTGTTATAAGGCATTTCCATGATGTTAATTCTGTCCATTCATTAGTATTCAAGGTCCTTGAACTGTCTAGATTTTTCAGGTTTTCTATTAATTGCTTCTAAGTTTGCAGTATAGAGGTCTTTTGCTTTTTATTTTAAATTTCTTTTTGGGTACTTTTAAAATGAATAAAATTAAATGACCTTAAATCTCTTTTGGCAATTTCTCTATGGCTAAATTTGAGATCTGGCTGATGTTCCATGGCTAGTTTCACCCAGAATCACAAACTTTTCTTGTGGGATTTCTTTTATTGTGTCTTCCAGTATATGAAATATTGTATTTTCATTTTAAATGTAATTATTTTTATATTCACGAGTATTTTGCTTGTATGTTTTTATATACAATGTACATGCAAGTGTTCATGAATGTTAGAAGAGACAAATTTCCTGGGACTAGAGATACAAGCTATTGTAAGATACTTTATGGATGCTGGGTATTGAACTTGATGCTTTCAAGCAGTACTCATTGCTACTAATCCTTCTCTCCAGCACCCTCAATTTTGTCCTGTTTGTTTTATAGCTTTGTCTATTAACCTATGTTTATTCCTGTATGTGTTACTGAATTTCAAATTGTTTGTGTAGCTTTTATTGCTTCTCTTCCCATTGGTTTCTTGATTTATTCTGCTATCATATGATAACATATGGGATAGTTTCTATTATTTTGTGTGTTTAATACTTCTTTGAATCTTAAATTGTAATGCTTTACAAAGAAAGGCTCATGAACTGCGAAGAAGTTTGTAAACACTGCAGGAATGAGGTGAAGTTCTCTTAAAAATCATGTAATCAATTATATAAATAAACTCTTGTTTTGTTTATTGACATATTATCTGAGTTGAACATTTAATAATGAGAATTGGATGTTGACACCACCTACTCTTATAGTATTAAGATCTCTCTGTCCATTTATACTTGTTTAGATTTATCTTATAATATTGGAAGCCAGGATTCAGTGAATATATTTACCATTTTGTGTCTTCTTGTTGGGTTACATTACCTGCTAATTGAAGTGGAACATTTTTTTTCTGGAAAACCATGCCTGACAGTTTATATTATCAGTTATAAAAATAGGTATGCTTGCATGTTTTCTGGATTCCATTTATTTGTGAACTTACTTTACTCATTTCCTTCTCTATTTGCGATTGTTTCATTGAGTGGCATGTTTCTTGGTGATAAGATGTAGCTGAAACTTGCTTTATATCCTATCAGATATTTTACATCTTTTACATGGATTTAATCACTATTTACAATAAGTGCTGTATTTTAATTAATTTGTTACTTCTCTATATTGGTTGCTTTTGCGTTGATTGACTGGTTACTCTTTTTCCAGAAGCATCTGCTGGCCACACTAAGCATTGCAGTTTGTGGGCCTGATAGAATCTACTATATGGACAGTCCACAATGTGAACACCTCTAGGTGGATGATAATACAGCTGGATACACACACACACACACACACACACACACACACACACACACACGCACGCACGCATGTACACACACACACACACACACATGTATATATATCATCTATATCTATTTCTATATCTGTTTAGGGGACTGGTGGAAGCAATTACCTCAGGAGAATATGAGCAGGAAGGATAGCTTCTCATGTTCTGAAATCCTGGTAAGCATTTAGCACCTTGATACAGGAATGAAGTTGTGGATCATTTAGTGATTCAGTTCACGAGAGTAAAACTTAGGGCCGGTAGATATCTTAGAGGTTATTCTGAACACTTACATCAGGTTCAGGTCTGTCATGTTCTAAAGTTATTCTCTGGTGATCAAATCAGGACATAGACACTGGGATAAGGGATGATTGATGGATAATTTGGGTATCAATTTGACAATATATGGAATTAACTAAAACTCACAGAACTGGATACACCTGAGATGAATTTTCATTTCTCTGTTTTCTAAAGCATAAGCATGTTTTCTTATTGGTTCTTTGGAGATTTTACTTCAGGCACCCTGATTATACACATTTCCTCATCTGCTTCCTCTCCCTTGAGACATCTCCCTACAACAAAAACAAGAACAGCAGCAGCAGCAGCAGCAGCAACAACAACAACATCCAAGTCAAATTCATGTTACATATTATTCACTGAGCATAGTCAAGCTCTCAGTGGCCTACACCTTAAATAGACCTGGATCTTTCTACTCCTGCACCCTTTCCAGAACTGTGGATGCCATCAATCTTATGGAGCTAACTTCAGCATTCTATTGCACTTTTAACAGTGCTTAAGACGTTTATGCCGATACATATTTGGTGGGAGAGATTTGAGGCAATGATGAGTTGTCACTGAAGTCCTCCGTGTCCATCCTTTTCAATTGTGTATCTGCAGTAGTTGATGTCCCTGTAGAAGCAGTTTCTTAGTTCTTTATAGTCAAAGGGAGCATGGATCCTGGGCTTCCACATGGTTTCAGGGAACAGCGCAGACCCCTGCTTAAGCCCCCTGCTGAAGTAGGACCACAGACTTAGACTTTGAGGTAGCCAAGACCCTGAGCATCACCAAGGACTCCAGAATCAGCAAAGGCTCCTCACACTAAGATGTCAACTAAGGCAGCAGAGCCAGCAGACATCAACATGGCTTCAGTGTGCAGGCTGCAAATACTAGGATATGTGGGTTTCAAGTTTAACACAGACCATGAGCATCAACACAGATCCTGGTCACAGTAGGACCATGAGCCAGACACAGCAGTCAGTGACAATATGGGCCTACATATTCATCATGGCCTCAGCAGCACAGGTGACTCACATCAGTATCTCTCCTGTGGCAATATGGATCACAGACATCAAGACTCACTCTAGATGTAGGTATTTTGAGGAGGGAAGATACACCTTAAATCTGGGCTATGCCTTCTGGAAGAGGAAAGTTTTTGTGCTTTGCCACTTTGTTCCCACTCTCGTTGCAAAGCCCCTTCCTTCACTGGCCCTTCCAGGCCACTTGTTCAGAATACCAGTGTATCCTGAAACCCACTGTGGACATCCAGGCTCATGGACTGAATAACTACAGAATTCTCACACTATGCACAGTGCACAGGTCTAGATAAACTAGTCAGACCATAATCCTCCGGTTCTATGAGTATCTTACATGCTTCTTTAACCTTTAAACTGTGGCAAATGAACTTCAAGATCCTGGTCTGAGATTCATCTACTTTCCAGGTTTCCAGGGCAGCTGCCCATGTCATAGATGTATTTTTTTTTTCCAGATGGCACCTAGCCACAGACTGCTGAGCTAAGAAGGGTAGTGAAATGAAATTGTGTTTTACTGCTGTCCCATTTCCTCAGAGGAGTCACAGTCCCAGCCAAATATCTAACTGATCTTTGGCTTGTGGAGAACTGAAGGCAGGCCAGTGTTTATAGTTGCCTTTTAATGTCTTTTCCTTTTATTCTTCCCTGCCCTCTGGCTTATGCTTATGAAAGGGATTCCCTTAGCCTCTTCCCTTAAGGAGATGCAGAGCAGTTCCACGGTGTTGCTTCCTCTAGTCTCCTGAGCCTTCCTTCTCTTTCTTTGTTTTCCAGCTCCTTAAGTCCTGCTTTTGTGAACAGGTTACTTCTTCCGTATCTTTGTTTGGAATGGACTCTAATCTTTCTTATCCTGACTCATCTCCTTCCTCAGATTTTTTTTTCTCTTGTTCACTCTTTAATTCACTAATAATTTTGAAGCGTTTGGGCTCATATATAATGATCATAACAAAACTGGATTTAAAATAAGGATTATCCTATGGGATTACTATAAAGCCATATAGAAATGTAGTCTATTCAGCCATAATTTGAGATTTAATTTATCCTTTTTAATAAGTAATGGCAAATTTCCCATGTTTTTTGGCAAGCTAACAGACAGTGAAAATTATGTGAATTAATATGTGCAATGCCTTTGGTTCATTATGTTTGAGCATTTTGAGTAGTAAGTGCTCCATGGTATAGTTTTCTCATCTATAACTTGATCTGAGAGTTTTATAAACTTATTTTTAATGTTGTACTAGGGAGCAAGTTTAAAGTATATTAATCTTTCACAATGTTACTAGATATCCAGCAGAGTAGTTAATGTTTTAACATAAGCTAAATTATTTTCTTTAGTGTATTTTGTGCATCCAACTGTGTACCTTATAAAGAATAGAAAGCAACAACAACAACAACTGTCATCTGAGAGGCTTAGGAAGCTATACCTTGCAAGGAAGCCTTCTCTCACTTTGTTATTTCCTAGTAGAAGTTAAAGGAAGAAAGAATAAGACTGAAATGGAGACAATAGAAGCAGCCAACTCTATCCTTTTGTGTGAAATTCGAGGGTGGAAAGATGTTTAGGGACTAAAAAGGTAATAAGAAAGGACATGTCTTGAGCCCCAGTAGTTGAGGACTTGATACTTATGATAAAAGTACTTTGTTAGCTGCCTGTCTCTCTGAACACATGGTCATCCCTTTCTCAGGAAATAAGGTAAAATGAAACATAGAAAGACACATGTGCTCTGGCCTCTACATGTGCATAAATTTTAAAGCACATGAACATATTTTTATCCCATGTATGTATACAGAGACACACATATGTGTGCAAGTACTTTTTAAAAAAAATATTTTCCCAAACAGTGAACCCACTGCATGGTAATAAAGTCAGCCAACTTATGAGGGCAGAACTCTGCCTCGACTGAGCAGTTAATGTGCTGCCTTTCAACAAAATTAGAAAAGAAGTTACATTTTAAACACATGATTTCTGGGAAATAATCTATATAGTAAAAGTAGTTAACTACAAAGTATATTTAAAAAATTTAGACTGACATTTAAATATTTCTGTCATTTTTCAATATTAAATTTGAAAGTATTGTCTTCTAATTTATATTAATTTATAATGTCCTATTAAATATAATTTTGTCATGTTTCAATGAATGTTGTATAGTTTTAATACTGTTTGTAGCTTTACCACATTTCATGTAAAATTCAACAGCGCTGTGAATATTGGTTTTAATCAGACATAAATTATTACACAAATAATAAAATAAGTGAACATAAATATTAATGCATGCCTGCTCATGCTAAATCTGAGAGGCAGGAATAAGTGTCATGTACGCCTTGTCATAGAAGGTCTCATAAAATATTCCAGCACTTGCACTGATCTCCCAACAGTGTGTCTCAGTGAGGACTACAATATCATTTTTCAGAATAATGCACAACAGTGTGTACCATTCAGCATCATGTCATCCTCTCATACCATTGTCAGGTGCTGTAGAATATGCGCTATCCTGATGCTTTGGATGAGAGAAGAAGGTGAGAATCCAGATGGCTTGTTTTAATGGAGCCATTAGAAGAGATCTGGAAAAAAAAATATGCAGCAATTTTACATTATACTGATTTCTTTCCTTGCCTAGAAGATTGCATTTATATTTTATTAGCTCATGAACTTATTACAATAAATAAGTAAACACATAATAATAATACAATTTAAAATAATCCTCACGTAATTAAAAGCTTTTCAGTTTAAATGTCTAGTGTAGTGAACATGAGTCTCATACAGCAAAAATCCTTGCTACAGGGAAACTTTTCTCAGAAGCTCATTGTAATACTTGACACAATGAAAGAAAACTGAATAAGTCAAATAATCTAAATGTTTAGCTCACGAGACTAAAATGAAAGAAAACCCAACAATATAAATAAGGGAATAATAAAGAGATGATTCAGATCAATATAAGAATAAATGAGGGAAAGTTTAGGAAACCATACAAAGGACAATTATTTTTTATTAGATGGAAAACAAAATATGAACATTTGTCTACATTAATAAACCTAGGATGTTGGAAGTGATACAAATGGTTCTGTGGTGGTTTGAGTAAGATTGTCCCTCTGGGCTAACATAGTTGAATCTTTGGTTCTCAGTAGGTAGAATATTTAAGAAGGATTATGTGAAGTTACCTTGTCAGAGAAGTTGTGTCACTGGGGTTCAGCTTTGAGATTTCAGACACCCATGAAAGTTTCAACTTCCCCTCTGACTGAAACTTGTGATTCAGATGATGGCTTTCAGATAGCACTCACTCTATCAAACATTTTTGGAAAGAGTTGTAGAATTTGGATATATACATAAATGAGAATATATTTGTGTTAATGCAATGCATGAAAAATTACTGCTGTAATGTTCATACTAACCAAGGCTGTGTGATGCTGTGCCTATCAAAATCTACATTACCGTTTTTGAGCCAAAGAAAAAAAAAACACATAAATTTTATAAAATTCAGAAATAGCCCCCAGGAGACTAACTAGAGTAAGAATAAAATAGAAAGAATTCATACTATTTTACATCATGTCTAAGTTTTTACTCAAGGCAAAACAGTAGTAGTATAAAATATTAAACATAAATGTAAGACAATGGGAAAGGGCTTATAATTCAGACATACTTGATAACAAGAAGTCAGTTGCTCTCCAACAACTTTTCTACAAAATCACACCAATAAAGTTGCTTAAAATTACTACTCCTTTTACCAGTTTACAATTTCACCAGCAATAGCGGAATGTTTCCCTTTCTGCATATCCTTGCCAACTGTGCTTTCACCTTAGTTTTAGATCTTAGCTGTTCTGATTGGTGTAAGATAGAATTTCAGGGTCCTTTTTATTGATATTCTCCGCATTTACTTTTCACATGTTATCAAGTTCCCAAAATCCCTTCCACCTTTCCCCTGCCATTGCCTCCATGAAGGTATTCCCTCTCCCAACCACTCTCTTCCACCTCAGGAGCATATCATCCTCCTACACTGGGGAAAAGAGCCTTTGCTGGACCAAAGGCCTCCTCTCCCATTGACCCCAGAAAATCTGCATATGCACCTGGGGCCACAGGTTTCTCCATGGGAACTCATTGGTTGGTGTTTTAGTCCTTGGGAGCTGTAGGGGGTTGGTTAATTGATAATTTTGTTCTTCCCATGGGGTTGCAGACCCTTTCAGCTCCTTCAGTACTTTCTCTAGCTCCCTCATTGAGGTCCTCGTGTTCTTTCTGATGGTTAACTGCAAACACCCTCCTCTGAATTGGATTGTAAACTGGTACAACCACTCTGGATATCAGCCTGGCAATTCCTCAGAAAAATGGACAGAATACTACCTGAGGACTCAGGTATACAACTCCTGAGCATATACCTGAAAGACACTCCAACATCTAGTAGGACACATGCTCTACCATATCCATAGCAGCTTTATTTATAATAGCCAGAAGCTGGAAAGAACCCAGATGTCCTTCAACAGAGGAATGGATATAGAAATTGCGGTACATTTACACAATGGAGTACTTTTCAGTGTCTTTTTGATTTACATTTCTCTAATGACTAAGGACTCAGCTTTTCTCTAAGTGCTTTCCAGCCATTCTAGATAATTCTGTTGTAAATTTTCTGTTTCAAAAACTTCATTTTTGATTGGATCATTTGGTTTTTTGGATGTTAGATTCTTAATTTCTGTATATTTTTTGTATGTTAGCCCTCTATTGAATGTGGGGCTTGTGAAGAATTTTCCCCAATCTGTGGGTTGCTGACTTTTCCTTTTAACTATGTACTTTGCCTTATAGAAGCATTCCAGTTTCATAAGGTCCCATTTATCAATTCTTGATGTCATTGTCATATGACATTTTCTCACTCATGAAACCACACGTGTCTGTGGTAATATGTAAGGATAATTTTAGTGGTCATTTAAATATGTACATATATTAAAATATCTCATTGCATTTCACAATTTTTTTAAAAATCTCAATAAAGCTACAAATATAGTTCTGAAATAAAATTAAAAGGAACCCCTTTATATGAAACTGTTTCAAATAGAAAGAAATGAAATGTTTTAAGAGTTTGAGTTAGGAAATATCCAAGGAAATGGTTGACATGAGAAAGAGTAGTTTTCTGTCAGTATTCAGAACAACTAACAAAAATCTGTTATTAAGTGTGCTTTATAGATATGACTATTCACTCAGTCCTATCTTCTTGTTTATTCAGTAGCAAGTCAATCCACTTTGCATGGCTTCTAAACAATATGATTGAAGTTCATAAATAACTCCTGCTGATTATTTCCAAATTTGGCTGAACCAATAAACATATAAGTTATTGTCTGAAACACTAGAGTTCTACTGTGGAATCATTGGGCAAGGATTGCAGAATCTTGGTATAGCTGTTGCACACATAGATCAGTATATAGTCCGCCTTGTGTGAGGGAGGATCTGCCTTCCACTTACAGTTAAAATCAAATCAGAGCAGATACTACTGATTATATTTATGGCTAATGTTTGACCAGATATCTACATAGAACCTGTCTGGACATATATGGTGTAAATATTCTTTGTCAACTTACGTCTAAAAGTAAGGATTAAAGGTGTGAAAAGAGACTGTAAAGTTAAAATATGCTTTTATTTAAGAAAATGTAAACATTCTAAATAAAATATACTATCTAAAATTTTTGAACCCTAAAATTTATTGTGAGCTTTAATAAGTAGCAGACATACATCTTAAACACAGAAATAATATGATATCAGAATATTGGATTTTTCTCATTTGAGAATTAATTAAAAGTCATTAAAGGTCATTAAATTAACAGTTTACTTTGCTAATACACAATTTCAATACAAAATGATGAGTAATTCCAGAGTAAATAGCAATATGAGTCATAGAAGCTGGATACATAGTACTCTGAATGAACAATTTAACTTCTGAAATTTATATATGTTTAATTTACTAATTTGAAATGAAAAAAAATGTTGTGTTTAGTTATGTACCACAAACAGTAGTTTATACATCTGAAACTGGGAAGTAATACATGTAGTCTTGTATGCAACATTCTTCCCTCTTCTGAGAATTCAGAATATAATGTGATGGAAATGAGGAAAAGCACACAAATTTATTATTATTATTTTTTATACATTGTGTTTGAGTAGTTGGATGTCAGCTACAGGAATTGTTTTAGAAGGTTCTGTAAGCAGTTACAGTGGATAGCTACCTGACCTGACATACTGCTACAGTATCTGTGAGATTTGTAGCAATCTCGTGTCTGATTCTTGCTCTGAAGAATCACAAACACTTCAAGCTCCATGTGATTGGGCCATGAATTTTCTGCCATGAGGTGTTGCACGTTCCCAAGTCATGAAACCAAACAATCTTTCCTCGCTTTCATTTTTGTTGTTGATTGTTGTTTTAAAGAAATGTGGTCCAATAGGGTGAAGAATAAGTGGTACAGGAAATTTATGTTTAATTGGGATGTGGTTGTGACAAACCTCATCATAGAGGTTCATGGGTCTATGAAATTAGTTTGGGAGAGGAAGGGTGAAGTGGTTGGGGCAGTGGATAAAGGCAGTATAAAATAGTACAAAGTAAGTTCTTTGGATAATGCCCATGAGAGTGGAGCTCAAGGATCCTCATGAAGAATGCAGACAGTAAAGAATTTTTTTATGGCTTTACAGAGACACATATATTCTGTCAGACCTCGTTAGATTGTGTCTTGACCATTCGTTCTACATTCTTAAATGCAGTCTAGCTACTTGCTTCCAGTGGTTTGAAAATTTGAGTGAACTAATAGAAATGGTGTGAGAATTTTCAAGCAATTTTACATTTCCATCTGTGGCATTGTTAGGGCTCATTGTATTAAATCATATTTGCAGACCACATTTAAATCAGAAACAAGAACCTATAAGGCATATAGTAAATAAGCATTGACACAGTAAAAGTCTTAGAATAATAGAGAAAACAAAGGTATAATAGTTGCAATGATTTCTATCCCTGAGAGAGAGTATAAAATACTTTTCTGAGACTTAAGAAAGGTTTCTTGTGGAAACACCCCATTCATCAATGGCACTGGGATATAACATCTAAAAACATCTATGTGAAAAGCATTCATTTGGAGAAAATATAAGTGCAAAGATAAAAGCTTCATGGTACTCTACTTAAAAATGTCTTCCTACGTAACAGGCTCCCAGATCTTAGCACAATTGATGTCATAATGGAAGTACTACTCAGGCCATAAAACTAAGCATGTAGACATCAGACTTGCCAAAATGAAAACAAGATCTAAATCTATCAAAGTCAATAGTTCTGGGAAATGTCACTAAATGTACTAGCTGTGCTTTTTGGCTTCTGTAGTTCATCTTCTGGCAAACTGTTCTTCATAAATAAAGTATGTCAACCTAGGATATGTGTTTTCTGCTAAAATGTTCACCTGGAAAAATTCTAAAGGCTACACGGACCTCCAGTGATTCTAATCTTCACCCCAACACCTACTGATGTTGCTAGCTGGTTAATAAAGACTTTATTGAATAAAAACAGTGTCAGAGTGCTTATCACTGGCAGATAGCCTGAAACACATAAGAAGATATTTCTCTAGGTTCAATTCCAAGGCTGACAGGGGCTGTTGTGTGCATATATATATATATATATATATATATATATACCGATATAGATGATATAGATAGATATAGATATAGATATAGATATAGATATAGATATAGATATAGATATAGATATAGATATAGATATAGATATAGATATAGATATAGATATAGATATAGATATAGATATAGATATAGATATAGATATAGATATGCATATAGATATATGCGCAGCAATCTTGACTAAGCACTATATCTAGCCACAGAACTACTACTGGCATGTCCCTGTAGTCCTAGGCATTTTTACATAAAAATGTTACTGAGTTATAGAGGATTATACAATTTCTCCAGCCAAAAATTACTGGGTTTGGCAGTTTACCTCAAAGTTGGATTATCTATGTTGAGACCACGACAGACTGTTTGACAGATTATAAAATGATGTTATAGTATAAATACATTGATGTACTTATGATTGATTTTGGATTTCATAAGCCAAAAAATTGATATTTTGAAGTAATTCTGGCTGAGAAGTAAAATATGAATAAGTGCTATATAATATATTATTTATATGTGTGTTCTATATTTATATTATGATTACACGTTATATTAAATAAATATATAAAGTAAATATGAAATATTACATAACATACAAAATATTATATGATATATAATATAATTTATAAAATAAATATGACTTATATTTATATTGTATTACTATATATATTTCCTTATCAGATCAATGTTAAATATATGTTTATATATCATTATATAAATCTTATTAAGACAATCCTATAGAGTTATATAACGCATGAACGTATATTCTAGTCATACTCCAATTAGTTTTAAAGAATTGATCATTTATTGTTTTTGATCCTACATTTGATGTGCGTGATTATAAAAAGCCATGAGTTGTCATAGTTATAGTTTAGCCAAATGCCTTTTGAACCTTTTTTCAGTATTTAATTGGGAAGGAATGAATTGGTTGCATCTACATTGTAGTTGGTTAGTTCAGTAAAACGATTTGCTCTTTACAATGTTGGAACCCTGTAAAATCGCTGAAGATCCCAGAAGAACATACAAACTGTGTAAGTCCAAATTCCTCTGCTCAATATCCTAAAACAGTGCAGTTCTTCATCTTTCCTGAGCTCAGAGTATAAAACAGACATCTCATTGATTTAAGCAAGCAGGTTTTCAGAGTCAAAATTTTACAATTAGATGATCTGATTCTTAGGCATCTGAACAAATATCAGGACTACAAATCATTTTTATAAGATTCCAACTCTCACAGTATAAATGTTTCAAATTCTCTTAAACCCTATTACTCAGTTCCCAATAAAAAGGATGATAAACAGGTAGGTAGATAAATAGATAAATGATAGACATATAGATAGACAGACAGATCAATAGATAGTAAAAAGAAATAGGTAGATAGATGGGAGGTAGATAAATGATGGATAAATATTTGCATATATGCATACAAATATACATCCACATTACATCAGTGTTTGCCTACTGTCTATATTTATTTACCTCTCATTCTATATCTCTATATTTTAATTTTGATTAATTTTTATGACTATTTTTCATGTGTCTATCTAAGTTCCCCTTATGTTTTTCTAACGAATCTTTATTAACATTGAATGTCAAATACTAGGTTGGAATAGCCATATATCAACCTAGAGGCTAAACCAGGTGAGATAGAAATCCAAGGCTAGTTAACATATCATAAGATCACATTATCAATACATTTTTTTTTAGAAATTACTTGACAAATTCTTGCTGATTGTTATAAATAATTTAAAACTTATTGTATACTTAATTTTAAATCTTTATTTTTATTTATTCACAAAAATTTTCTTGAATAATAAAACTGAAGAAATTTTTCTTTTAAACATTGCTTTGAATTTTTTTTTTTTTTTTGCTTTGTTTTTGATTCCATCTACATTTGCTGAATGGTCTTATGTATATGGAAGGATGAATAAAAATGCAAATTATAAAAACCTGTATTACTTTTTGTCATCTGTCTTGTATTATGTCTCATAATTCTCTTTTAAGTAAATCAGATTTCAGATATTGTATTTACATGAGGATCAGAGAAAAAAGTTCTGACTTTACAGATGGTTGTTTTTCTTAATTATATGGATAGCAGTTTAGAAACAACTAATTGGTCATGCCTGACAAGTGATAGCACTTTTTCCAAGATAAACAAATGCTCACATTTTTCATACTTAATCAGAGACTTTATGTGCAAAAATGACCAAATGCATCATCTATTCTAAGCCTCCTGTGTTGTTTTGTAATAAACGACCATCTGTACTTGATTTGACTGAGGTTTTCTGTGATGACCAGAGAAGCTGATTACATGGCAGATGGTTTGAGAAGAAGTTGCCTTTCAAAAGGAAGCAGAAAAAGATGTTTCAATATCTTGCCCCTTTTTTCCTCTTTCTCTCCTGTGTTGTAAAAATAAGGTTCAGAACAGCAGCACTGCAATGTCATTTTCCCTGCTTTCTTAAATCATCCAAGATACAGGGAGAACAAACACATTACAGAGACTTTACATGGTAATCTAGATATTTATTTTTCTGAGGTTGTCTCTCTCTTAACTACCAGAAACTGATACCATGATGGAAGGACTACTCTGGCCATTGAAACCACCAATGAGGCAGTGCCATCTATGAAAATTAAAAGAAAGACCTAATCCATCAATGTCTATAGTTGTGAGAAAGTCTTGCCTTTTGTCATTCATTGTTCTGCTTCCAGCCATCTGTTCTTACTAACTGAGCTGTTTTAATCCATGATGTGATTTTATGCTTAAATTTTCATTCTAAGAGGGATCTGCACTATATTTGGATCCCAAATAATTAGTATATTTGGTTGAAGGCTAGTGAAATTGTTTTATTGGCTTGAAACTGTGGATGAGAAGTCTTTGGTGGTTACCCTACCAGATTATCCTTAGGCATCTATATAAGATCCTTTCTGTTATATTGACTTTCAGTTTCAATACCTAATCCTACAAATTCTTCAGAGCAATTGAAATCTATTCCAATGTAATTTATTTAGAAACAATGACTTTACAAAACTCCTAGGCAAATGGATGGAACTAGAGAATATCATCCTGAGTGAGATAACCCAGTCACAAAAGAACACACATGATATGCAGTCACTGATAATTGTATACTAGCCCCAGGAAGCTCTGAATACCCAAGAAACATCTCTCAGAACTTATTAAGCTCAAAAAGCAAAAAAGGCCAAAATGTGGAAGCCTCAGTTCTTCTTATAAAAAAAGAAAAAGAAAAATATCATGTATTCATCATATATTATTATGTAACAAATTTTGTAATATTTATAATATTTTATAAAATAAATAACTTGAAAAAAATAGAAAAAGAAAACTTTATTCACATTAACATGATATCTAATAATTTTGAAAAGTGATTTCTGTAAGTTTTCTCTTCTTTCTGACCCTTTGTAGGACATACAGGTACTATTAAAATCTTTCTAAAAAATTGGCAGGGTCTCTTAGCTTTATATCTAATTGATAAACATATTCAAGAAAAAATAGGAACTTTTCTTGTGTAAAGATTTTAGACCATATCTAGCCGACTTTTTTTTTTTTTTTTTTTTTTTTTTTTTTTGCCCTTAGGACTGATTTAAGGCTTGCATTTCATAAGAAGTACATGATGGGGAAGACCAATTACCTTAGGACAGACAGGAAGCTTATATTATGATCAATTTTGTAAGCATTAACTTTTAAGTCTTTTGATGGGGCTTGAAATAAATCATAATGGTGCAATCATATTTAATATTTAAGGTGTGTTGACTTCCACAGTTATGAGAGCCAAAACAGACAAAATAAGCAAACAAAAGCATCTATTCACTCTCAAGGTTTTTTCCCCCTTAATAAGGTCTGCTTTAAAATTCTTAGTGAATGTAAAACTCAAAGAAAATTGTTTAAGAGGGGGACCTGCTGGATGATGATGACAATGAGGATGAAGGGAATGACCAACTGAAGCTGAAGGATGATGAAAAACTGCCCGAGGAAGGGGAGGATGACTCTTAAGCACATAGTGGAGCTTAGAAATCCTATTCCATTATCCATTTACCTAGGCGTTTGTGAGAGATCAAAGTAACACCAGGTCCTCTCCCCTAGAATCCTCTGCACATTCTCACTGTTCTTTCTCCTTATCCTTCCTGTGTTCATTAATTCATAATTACCCTGCACCTGGTTCCATTTTCACTTCCTTTGATGGCTCCTTAGTAGTTTCGTTAAGTCTCACCCTGTAAGTTTTGCTCTAATTTTGATACCTCTTTGATTTAACAATAAAAAGTTGTATGGTTTTATCATTTATCCCCAAAATAATCTCTTGTTATGCAGGGAGTACAGTTCTTGCCATTCATGATTTCAGTAGTTGCTTTCCTAACTGCAGAGGCATTTTATTTACTTGTAATCCTGAGAGCAGCTTTGCAATAGAGGTGTATGTTTTCCCTCACATGAGTTGGACTGTTACAACACCAATGTAATCATGTGTTTTTGTGAATGGGAGTTAGCATGTCCAATGCATCTTACAGGAAAATAGTGTGATAGTCTTAATATTTGTTTTCTAAAGTTATACCATGGGTTATTTTTGTAAACAGCCTGATGTTTGGGATCTTGTTCTTAAAAATAAACAATTCCCTATTAAACCAGGAAAAAAAGTTGTCTAAGACTAGCTAAAGAAATGTAAATTTTTGGAGTATGTGTAGTAGGTAGTACCTAGGTCTATAAACCAGTCTTGTTTACTAACAACGAAATTGCTCTGAACAGAATGACAGTCAATCAGAGCCAACATGGTATTATGAAAATGTATTTACTTCATATTTAGAATTGGGTAACGTATTTTAGCCTACATTTTAATCCAAGCTGGAAACAACCCCGATGTCCCTCAACAGAAAAATAGATACAGAAAATGTGATGCATTCACACAATGGAGTACTACTCGGCTATTAAAAATAATGACTTCATGAAATTCACAGGCAAATGGATGGACCTAGAAAATAAGATCCTGACTAAGTAATCCATACATACAAGAACACACATAGCATGTACTCACTAATAAGTGGATATTAGCCAAAAATTTCAGAATACCCACGATACAATCCAAAAATCATATGGAGGTTAAGAGGAAGACAGACCAAACTGTGGATGCTTCAATCATACATAGAAGGGGGAACAAAATCATCAGAAGAGGTAAAAGGAGGGAGCAAGGAACCTGGGAGGGAGACTAGCGGGAGAGGTAAAAAGGGGACAGGATCAGATATTTGATGCTACAGGAGAGACTTACAGAAGGACAAGAAATCAAATGAAAATATGTAGCAGTAGCAGTTGGGGATGGGGAACTGTTGGAAGCCACTAGAAAGTCCCAGACACCAGGCAAGCAAGAGGCTCTCATAACCCAGTTGGGATGGCTTAAGCAAAAATACACAACAAAGAGGAGATAGAACCTGTAACAACTGCCTCCAGTAGATAGGAACAGCCTCAGTTGAAAGATGGGGACACATACTCATCTCAAAATTTTTAACCCAGAAATGTTCTTGTCCAAAGGAAAGACAGGGATAAAAATTTGAACAGAGACTGAAGAAAAGATCCAATGACTGTCCCACCTAGGGATCTATCTTATCTGCTGACAACAAACCCTGATAATATTGCTGTTGCCAAGAAGCACATGCTGAAGGAAGCCTGGTATGGCTGTTCCCTAAAAGCTTCTTGCAGCACCTGACCAATACAGATGCAGATACTCACAGGGAACTGGTGAAATCACTAGGGTAAGAACTGAAGGAGCTGAAGTGATTGCAACCAAAGCCAGATAGACTGACAGCCAAAGAGGCTCTGGGTAGAGTAGTCAGATTTTCACTTGCACATTTAAAATACCTGGCTTTCTAATTTTTTTTCTCTTACCAAAGGGAAGGCATAATGGAGAAGGGACTTTTAAGGAAGGGACTGGGAGGGAAGGAGGGGAGGAGTGGAGGATGGGAGGAGGGGAGGAGAGGAGGAGGGGCACAGAGAAGGAAGGGAAGAGGGGAGGAGGAAAGGAGAAATGGAGGAGGGGAGGAGGAAGCTTTGATCAGGATATAAAGAGAATAAATAAATTATTGAAAAAAAGATGAAGCTTGGTAGTCTCTCCCTCTCCACACTGGAGGCAAATGTTTGGCAAGACTGTCAACCTTCTTCTATCCCTTGTGGGTCTCTTGGAAGCAGAAACCAATTAGGTTCCATTCTTCTGTATGGATTATGCAATTGCTAGCAATAATCCAAACCAAACAAATCTGGGGAAGAAAGAAAACTTTCGTATGACTGTAACATATAAAAATTTAACTTTTTTTAGACAAACTTAGATTCCAGCTCTGGTTTCCTTTCCTATCTGAGGAGCCTGTCCTTTTGTGTGTTTTTCATGAATGTATATGTGCAAGTTTCTGCTTTCAATAAAGTCTGGCAGAATATGAAAAAAAAAGAACTATGTCAATTACTGGGACCATCCAGAACTCTCAGAAACTAAACCAGCAACCAAAGAGTACACATAGAGGGATCCCTGGCTCTAGATATGCATGTAGCAGGGGATAGCTTTATCTGACAGCAATGGGAGGAGAGGCCCTCAGTCCTGTGAATCTTGATGCCACACCAAAGGGGGATGCTAAAGTAGTGAAGGAGGAGTGGGTGAATGGGTTGAGGAGCAAACTCAGAGAGGCAAATGGGAGGTGGGAGAAGGGAAATAGGATGAGGGGTTTGTAGAGGGGAACTTGGAAGGAGAATATTATTTAAAATGTAAACAAATAAAATTATTAACAAAATGTGTTTCCAAATATATATATGTGTGTGTGTGTTTGTGTGTGTGTGTGTGTGTGTGTGTGTGTGTGTGTAAAATGAATATTCTTGTACAAGATTTTGAAAGGGGAGAATTAAATTCAATTTGTTAAAAGACTCCCACAAAGTCAAAAAAAATCCATTTTCTAAGGAAGTTGATTGCCATGTCAATGTGGATAAACAGAGCATGTGTTTGTGAGATCCCCTTAGTAGATGAGTTAAAAAGTTAACAAACAAATGTAAAACAAAACAAATAGAAATTGACCTACTCCTTTCAGTTGTTTGGTGATTATCTAAGAGGCTGCACACCAGTGTATTTTAACTTCAGTTCTAGAAAATCTCCAAATTCTGTTCCATGTGACACACACTTACACACACACACACACATATTTTAAAACAAAACAAACCTAAAAAATCAAAAATACTACCAGGGTTTATTTGAATAATAATTCAAAATCTAAATTGCTGGCTAACATGTAGTTGTGACTGGGTAGTGTTGGTGTCATATTTAATTTGATAAAGTTTTTTTCAATATGTTCTATTGTTCTTTCATTTTGTTCATGGAATTATCAGCCTGTAATATTTGCAGCATATTTTTTTCTGGTAAGGATTTTCCTATGTACTGTGGAAATAGAATCGACAAAGCTGCCACTAAATATCAATGATTCATTTCCTCTTCAAAATTTCTTTTCTTTTATTTTTTTTCCTCTTCAAAATTTCAAAGTGCCATATTGAATCATTTCGATAAGTACTGCTGTCTGTGTACATCATCAGGTGTAACAGAAAAGTGGAAATCTTTCTCTAAAATCCCTTTTTTATATTTCTATAATTAACAATGTCCCATTTTAAATGCCATACAATTATTAAATATAAGAATAAGTTCTTTAACTAATGGCAACAGCAATAATATGGCAACATAGATGAGAGAACTCTCACAAGACCCTAAAGGGAGATGAAATGTTATAAGTCATCAACTGCTAAGAAAGGGAGAGCAAGTCACTTGGGGCAAGCCCTGTTTTAGGTTATCTAATCTCAAGTGTACAACCCTAACAGATTCAGAGGGGCAATATGAAATTGACCTGACTGTATTAACAATAGTTAAATAAGAGGAGGTTATGAATCTGAGGAATATGAGACTGCAGGACATTCTTAAAGACAAAGAGATGGGGGGAAATTTAATAGTACTTATGCCTGAACATCTAAAATAAGTAAAAATTAGCAATAATAATTGATTAAATTAATTAAATTTATAAATATTAAGCAACATAACTATAGTAGATTCAGCAGTGAGTCATGTGATTGCTTAAAAAATCATATTAAGGTCATATTCTTAACACTATTACTGATATTATTTAAATATATTAATCCTGGGATATGTATCTCATGTTTGAAAAAACTAAATTTATATTTATGGAGATCAATTTTTCCAACAATGAGTTCAGAATATTTTATCATGGGTCATCTCGTGAGGAGACTTCCCACAGAAACCATAAATTCAGTGGTGACACAAAATATAAAAACAAAATCTCTATACTCTGCTTTTATTTCCAAAGTTAAAATTGCCATTTTTAGCACATAAAGAATAGCCAAACTGTTAGATACTGTGTATGTGTGGCCCTTAGACATAATTTTATTTAGATTAAGGTATAGTAGCTTTAAATGAAGGTTTAATTTCTCTTTCAGGACAAAAAATCCATAATAATAAATGTACAAAAAATTATATTCATACCTGAAGCCATTAACAATATGCTGTCCCTTAAGCTATTATATTAATTCACTGCAAAAAGTGTTACTGTTTCCATCAGATAGAGTCAACCTGAGTGTTAGTGGGAATGCCCTTGGATTTAGGGAACTTCAAGTCTAAGTATATGCCTAGGATTCAGTAATTAAGGAAAAGTCCCCACTCTCTTACTTGGAAGCATCATATAAAATTCTTCTCACAGGAATATGTTTTTTTTTTCTTATCAGATATTTAACTTTTTTCCTAATTCTTAAGAATGTGCTACTATTTTTTCTATTTTTAGGAGGCTTGATTTTCCTTCCATTTGTCATACATTCTGTCTACATCATGATTGACATTCGTTTTCCATTTTGTTAAATACTTTCAAGTTTCAGCTTGATTTTTTGTCTCTTCCCTATTCATTCAAATACTTATCCACTTTACATCCTGAATGGAGTCCCCTTTTCTTTCTAGTCCCTCCTCATATAGCCCCATCTCTCATCTCTCCCTCCCCTTCATCTCTGACAATGGTGAGGTTCTAGGTGGAAGCCAATCCACCCTGACACCTCAAGTCACTGCAGGACTAGGTGGGTCCTCTCTCAATGGTCAGACAAGCAGACCAGTTAAGGTGATCCACATCAGGCAACAGAGTCAGTATATGTTCCAGCTCCGCTTTTTGCAGGTCTCATTTTAATGCCAAGCTGTATATCTTCTATATATGCACAGTGGGGCTAGATACAGCTTTTGTATGTTCTCTACATTTGTTGGTTTTCTTAAATATTTACACATAATTATGCAACAAAATACATTTATTCATTCAATATATTGTTACTTTACTTAAGAGTTAATAAGTATAGAAATGATGTAACGCTAATTAATTTTCGTGTGTGAAGAAACCAAAATCACATAGACTACAAACTGTCTCATACAGCACAGATCATATTTGTGGGGTCAAGATTTTCAAGAGGACCTCTGGTCTTGAGGGAATGATATATAGTCCCTGATTCGCCACATGTGCAACTCAAAGGACCTCATGCTTTAGGTAATAAAGTACATGTAAGCCCAATAGTAAACCAAAGAACACAGATTTTAAACTTTTTTTGAAATAACAGCATCTGGAGTACCTTAAATTCTACTGCAGTAAATTCATAATTAAACAAATGTTCTACATTTATATTCAGAAGTGTTCTCCCAATGGAAACTATATATATCATATGATATATATGATAAACATACATATGTTTATTAGCATTCATCTTCAGGATAGGAGAATGGAGTTGTTCCTTTGATCTGTTTCCTGTGCCCTATAGGAAATGAGTAGATAGTCATTTTTTTTCTACAGAAAAAAATAAATACAGCAATTACTTTTTTATCCAGCATTTATTTTTGTATCTCTCTGTAACTACTTGGATCTAAATTCTAGTCAGTGTTGCTGAGATGATGGAACAAAAGTGATGCTTAGCATCTGATGCTATACCTGTCTGTGTCCTTGACAATCCATTTGATTGTGTTGATCATTTGATACTTGCGTGTAACTTTGCTGTCATTTTGGGTTTAGCCATTAAAGAATTCTACTCCTATACTATTTCCACACACTTATAGGACACCATTTTCTAGACAAGTTCTATACCTTTTCTTAAAAAGACATCTTAACTGCTGGCTGTAGGCCCTAAGGTAGCATACAAGGACATGGGTACATTTTAATCCTTCAAACCACATGAAATTGCAGACACAGATTTTAACAGCTTGCCACCCAAGGACATTTCATTTTCCTCTTGTGAAAGTCTGACATTATAAATGTGTAATGTATACAATCTATACATTAGCTCATGTGAACTTCATTTAACCACATGGATAATTAATCAGCTTAACTTCATTTATGTACTTATTAACATTATGAAATGTAACAATGTAGTACATGAGTTCTCAGTAGAGAATTGCTTTTGAGACCAGAGGTGTCAGCTCACTGACCAGAGGTTGTGTAACTTCTTCAGTGACAATGAGAACTAAAAGGAAAATTAATGATAGTAGTTTGATATTCGGCGAAGAAATCATCCTTCACCTACAGAGACATCTTAAACTGCTCCCTGTCATGGATTCTGTGGATTCAAATAGAATCTACCTGGCCTTACTTTATAGGCCTTAAGTATTTTTACCTTCTTGCTTAATACATCCACTCAGCCTAAATTAATCAGTTCTGCAAAGAACAAGGCATTTCTTAAAAGGAACAAAATGCCTAGATTCCCTGTGGTGTAAGCTATGACAGAGGCTGATAGGAGGGTTCAACCTCTGAAGTACGCCTGCAAACATGCTCTTATTGGCATCTGACAGCAGAGAGCATATTGAATTCTGTCTTATCTATGTTTATCTTTCTGTAAATTAATCAAGAAAAACAGTCTAAATGAAAGAAAGTAATAGTTTCAGAGGTGGTAATTCCTGAGTTGTTGTTTGCATTTTTTTTTTATTTTTTTTGAGTCTGTAGTAAGAAAACTGTCATGGAGAAGGTACACGTTTGTATTGAAATGTTTGTCATGTGACAGCCAGGAAGCAGAAAGTGCTTCAAATTACCAGTGTATGATTTGTTTTATTTACACTCATCATCATCATCAAATTTCCTGTCCTGATCTCCTAATAGCTCAATGATCAAGTTTTATGTTTTCTTATAATTCAGTCATTTCTTTATGGCACCACTACCTGCGGTTCATCCTTTGAATACATGAGTCCCTAAGGGAAACACATGATAATAATTTCCTTATGAGCAAGTACTGACAAACTTCTAAAAGCAGATCAGTATCTAGGTTACGGGTACCAGGGGTGTGCAATGAAAGCACATCTCCCATTGCACCGTATTATGCTTACACCATTACTTAGTTGTTCTTGAAGATTTATTCATTTTCTGACCAGACTGGATATGATACTTATATATAGATCTTAGTATCTGAATTACTACTCCTATATATTTTATATAAATTTCAGATTAAATCCTAAAAGACTCCTGTGCTTCCTTGGATTATAATTTTGCCAGTTTTCCACTAAGAAAGAGCTTCATGTTTTCTACTTTGATGTTGCCAAAATAACATTTCTCACACTGCAGTTCAGTAGTTAAGTGTGAGAGTCTACAAGCGACTAAGTAGGAGTCCTCATTTTATATACCATGTGTGGAAGAATAGTTTTAGGAACTGCTTCATGGACGCTGAATGTTTCCCAAGCAAACTTTGGTGATTGAATGCTGCTGTTTATGTCAGACCACCTAGGATTCTACATGTTTCCTTAGTATTTAGATTTCTAAATCCAGTAACTGCATACATTGTATTGTCCATTCTGCAGATGCATAGTGCTCTACAGGTTTTATAAGTACAGTAACACTCTTAGAAACCTACCTAAATCACACTGAGTATGCCTTATATGAAAATCTGATATGCAAAACATGAAAACCTGAAAATCTAAGAATTTCATAGGCTGAGATGACTCCGTATCTGAAGGAGTACATTCAAAAGTCCTGGATCCATCACCAAATATACAAATCTTCTAATTTCTTCCAAAATTATAGAGACATTTCTCTATGAATTTCAGATAAGGTATGGTCAGCATATGAATATTGACAGGTAAGTCTTCTATCCATTTCACTCTATGTAGCTCAAGTATCAACTTCCCAATGTTTGTTTGAATCCTGAAATATCCTCAACATGATACTAGGGAATTTCTGGCACCTTCCAGTGATTCACTATAGGAAAACATTATGACTACGTTACAAGAGACAATCAAGTTGGTTATATACTAATTCCTAAACAAGATATTTATTAATGTATATTTTCATAAGTTAGCCCAGGTAAATCACTTTGTACATCCAATATTATGGTGTTTTTAAAACTTAATCTCATAATAACTATTAACTTTTTACTCCTACTGAATATTTCTAGATTCAAATATTTATATATTCAATTTCTGAATTAGTTTTCTAGACTTGAAGAAAGCCTTTTATTTATTAATATTTGTCTTAGAACATGAATATAATTAAAATGATTCTTATGTCTATTCTTGGGACTCTTTCTTTTTTGATGGGTTGCCATGACCCATTTCTACATGATAATTTTTGCTTCATAGTATTATATTTTATGTTATCATGTTTGGTTGTTATTCCCTAGAAGACTGCTCTTTCCTAATGAGGTACAGAGACTGGATCCAGAAGGGAGGGTATCTGAGGAGGATCTACTTTACCTAGTAATGACAGGAGCAATCAGGAGACCTAATTATCTGTTGTACTTGAAAAAAATTCTCAAAGCAATCTGTGCATACATTATTGTTTGTATGTTTCAGATAAGTCTCCCTTAAAATTTTAGTTTGGATACTTCCTACCAAACATGGCAGTGTTAAGAATCCTGACCTACATTTTAGAGTTGGAACATAGGTGGGAAGATCTTTGGGGCTGGCTTTGAAAGTAATTAAAAATGATTCTTCTGGTAGGTGGTTAATAATTTGAGACCATTTTTTTTACATTTTTTAAACTTTATTTTAAAAAACAAAGATAAAAGAAAAAATTTTAAACATTTTTGCATAAATGTATACAAATACATTTTTGTAAGTGCTTGGCTTTTTTTTTCTTTTTTGTTTTTAAGGTTTGATACTCTGCATTAAAGTCTTACTAGTTACAATGAGCAAAAAGTACATGTAAAACAGGATGTAACCCGGAATTAGTCAACGTTTTCTTGGTGTGTAAGGATTGAGCAAAATGTATTTTGTTTTGTTTTGTTTTGTTTTCTTTCTTGAACTTCACACAGTTTGTGAGTTGTTTCTGGGGCAGTCCGAGCCTCTGGGGTTAGCATCCCACTATCAGTGGAGACCAATTTTTTAAGGCCTCAAATGGACTATTGAAAGTCTTTCAGGTTTCCTGTTCTGACATGTGACTCTTTTTCTGTGTCTACTCCATCGTCTGTCATTTGCCATCAAAAGAGCAGGTGTAGCCTGCATGACTTTTCAGTCTCAAACACTGTGAGTTAAATTATTTTTAAAATAAGCAAACTGTCTCACAGATGACACAATAGTAACAGTACAAACTGAAATTTAAAGATAATGATACCCATGTTTCTGATATACTTTTATTTATTGGATATTTTATTTATTTAAATCTCAAATGTTATCTACTTTTCAGTTTCTGCTACTGAATCCACCTCTGCCATCCCCCACCCCTACCTCTATGAGAGTGCTCCCTCCCCCATGCACCCACTCCCTCTCATCTCCCTGCCTTGGCATTCCTCTGCACTGCAGTATTGAGCCTTCACTGGGCCAAGGGCCTCTCATCTTATCCATGTCCAATAAGACCATCCTCTGCTACATATGCAGCTGGAGCCACAGGTCCCTCCATGTGTGCTCTTTGGTTGGTGGTATATTCCCTGGGAGCTCTGGAGGATCTGCTTGGTTGTTATTGTTGTTCTTCTTATGGGGTAGCAAACCCTTTCTTTCCAGATAACACCTCGTCTTACCGATGTCCTTGTAGAACTGAAAATATCTGTAACTGTATTCAAAATTGGTAATATTAAATATTCAATTACAGAATTCACAAAATCAGTTTACAAATTGGTCACCAAAGTTTTCTCTATACATCTGCACCAAACTCCACACTAATAAAGGCTCTTTTGAAAAGCAGATACCATAGTGAGTGTATGTGCATAAATATGTGTGGAGGTGTGTGTGTGTGTGTGTGTGTGTGTGTGTATTTAAGAAAGCCAGTATGAGAGACAGATTGTGTATCACTATACCAATTTAGAAAAGTAAAGACAGATGTGTATTCATAGAACTAAGTACCCAATCTACACTCTTGGCATAAGAGCTGACAATCTTTAATGGTCACAAAGACTTGATACTCCCATGCATATTTCAAGGTCTAAATAAAAATGTGTCATTTTAAAGACAACAAATTGGATAGAGTTACTTATCATTCACAGGTGATTAGGCATTTTTCCTATATAAATCAATTGATTGGGCAAGACTCGTACACATTGGAGGGCAATCTAGTTTACTTATCCAAATGTCAGTTTCAATTACAAGCAATCTCATACACAAATTCAAAGTAATATTTGATCAAATTTATGTCAGTTCAATATTGTAAGTGGCTAGTAGATGTAACTTCATCTCAGTGGTGATTTTTAATACAGGTGTTACCACATTGCATATGTCAGAAAAACATATCATAAGATATAAAGTAATATAGCCACTATATAAAATCCATAGTACTCAAGTTATTGTTTATACATTTTATGTATGAAGAATTAAATCTCATCCTCAAAAAATGGTATAGTTGTCTCCATATTGATTATTTCATGAGGATAAAAATAGTAAGAATGAGACTGGATTAGCAGTGTTAAAATGTAGGGCATATTAAGTAACAATGAGAAGTTCAGTCACAGCAATTTATAGGGTGACTAATAAAACACAGAAGGGCATTGGCTTCATTCTATCATTAATTGAAGAATGATTATATTTAAATAAGAAAATTATGGACTTAAGAAATGTGCCTTTCTAAAGGAAGATTAATTATGGGATATTTCTTGTAACTCAAAGAAAGTGACTAGACTTTGGAGTAAAGGCCTAGCAATTGAATGAAAATTGGGAGCAACTTTTAAGACACTTTGAGAGTGAGAGCCACACAGATTATAAAAACATCATAATCAAATCAGGAAAACTGAAATTATAAACTTCGAATCCATGTCTAGGATAATGGTAAAGATATTGGGATGTACACTGACGAATATTTTTACAAGTTTGTATTATATTCAATTTTATAGTTAATGGCCCTCAGGAGTGTGTTAACATCTATCATGTAAAGTTTATCAGTGTCTTTTATCCAAGTCACATCCACAGAAAACAAAGAAATCTGTTACTTGACTTGAGACAATATAATTAATAAGGAGAAGAGAAAATGCAACTTCATATTTTCTGTCCTCAGAATCTATACTCAGTATTATTGCTTTCTTGAAGTAAAACTCAGATCTTCATATATTCAGGGTCATCAGCTTCCCCTAGGGAGCACCTTCTTTTAATACCAAGTGCTTTCCAACAATTGCTGCCCTGCTACTGGGCCTTTACCTGGGTTCTCTGACCTAGAAACCATGATGTCCCCATGACTCTGTGTCTAATGCTTTCAACAATAATCTGTCTTCTTAGTTCCAACTGGTGAACTTTACTGTAAAATTTTAAGATTCCAGTTGGCTTGACAGGGTATTTGACCTTCTGTGCATTGACAATCTAGGTGCTTCTATAGAAATGATTTGAAAATGTGACTAGTATTCCTACCTAGATGACTTCAAGTAAGTCACATTACCCAGTGTGTGTCTGGACTGATCTCAGATAATTTATCATGACCATAGTGCTAAGGTTCTCTTGAAGAAGAAAATCCATGTTTAGAATGTAGTTATAACTTGAATCTGAAATTACTAGTGTTCTTTCCATGGTGTTCTGCCTGATGGTTTATGAAGGAAGCTTCCATAACAAAAATCAAGTCTACCATTGATTAAACTTGAAATAAACATTTTAGTATGTACTTACTACCAAAGTTTTTATTTTTTCTTATTGAGCAGTGCCTAAGAAGTTAAATATTTGATTGCAAATCCAGTAAGACAGTCACACAGCCAAAAATGAACATTTTCTATGGAACATTCTTTGGGCTTATTATTATACCAAGCTGCATAAATGTTCAGTAAATTTGCTCACTTTTATTCAGTTTGTAATTATTTTATACTAGAAAAAATTTAATTCATAAATTTTAGGAAATGTTATACATTAATTTCTTTACAAAATTTTTTACTAAACCTAAATCTAAGAGTGAAAGGTTGTTTGGAAAAGACTTACAAAAGCTAAGTTCCAGTCTATCTCAAGTGCTAAAAATACACATAATCAACCGTATGAATGTGGTTCGTATAAAGCTGATAATTAATTTTTATGATAATCCTTCTGAAATGAATACATTAATTTATAATAAAAATTACAAAAATTAAGAGTTGGAATAAATCTGAGATTCTCCTGACATTTGTATTTGTGACACAGCTGAGGTCACTACTCAGTAATCTACATGACCATGAATTTGTATCTATTAAGGCACATTAGTTTATTCAGACTAATGCACCATATTAAGAAAGAAGACTTTTCATAGGAAAGTGAAGCCCCTTAGAATCAACTTGTTTATTTTTTGCAAATACCTATACAAACAAAGGAAGGACTTCACCAAATTGGTTCATTGCTTTGTTCACAATTAAAAACAGAAGATGTAAAAACAGAAAATAAATAAATAAATACAAGGAAATCAACATAGTAAATAAAATGAAAACATAGCACTTTATAAACTAATTAATTGATCTTGGAAAGCACTAAGACAGTGGTATTCAGCTATTAAAAGTAATGACTTCATGAAATCTTTGGGCAAATGGATGGAACTAGAAGCTATCATCCTGAGTGATGTAACTCAGTTACTATAGAGCATGCATGGTATATACTCACCAACAAGTAGATATTAGGAAAAGAAGCTCAGAATACGATACAACTCACAGACCATATGAAGATCAAGAAGGAAGACCAAAGTGTGCATGTATCAGTCCTAAATACAAGGAGGAATAAAATAATCACAGGATGTTAGGGAAGGGAGGCAAATGGGGAAGAATGAGGTAGTAGGGGAAGGGGGGGTCAGGATAAGATGTGAGAGGATGTTAAAGAGATGTACAGAGGGTCAGGAAATTGAACAGAGGTTTGTAGCAGTGGGGAATAGAATACTCATTGTAGCCAGTTGAAAGTCCCACATGTGAAGGAAGCAAGAGGCTCTCATGATCTAACTAATTGTTAGATGATTTAGCTGAGATACATAACAAAGGAGAGACAGAACCTGAAGAGATCACCTTCAGTAGATAGGCACAGCCCCTTGTTAATGGATGGGGCCACCCACCCATCTCAAAATTGTTAACCCAGGAACATTCCGGTCTAAAGCAAATACAGAGATAAAAAAGAGACCAGAGACTTAAAAAAAGGCCATCTAGAGACTGCCCCACCTAAGGATCCATCCCATTTGCAGACACAAAACCCAGACACTATTGCTGATTCCAAGAATTGCTTGCTGACAGGAGCCTGGAATAGCTGTTTCCTTAGTGGTTTAATCTGCACCTGATCAATACAGATGCAGATACTCACAGCCAACAATCAGACTGAGCCCTGGGACCCCAGTGGAAGAGCTAAGGGAAGAACTGAAGGAGCTGAAGGCCATTGTAACCCCATAGGAAGCACAACAATGTCAACCAACTATACCTTCTAGAGCTCCCAAGGATTAAACAATGAACCAAGGAGTCCACATGGAGGGATCCATGGCTCCAGCTTCATGTGTAGCAGAGGATTCCGATTCCTGGCATCTATAGAAAGGGAGGCCCTTGATTCTGGGAAAGCTTGAACCCCAGTGGAGGGGAATGCTAGTCAGCAGTGTGTGTGTGTGTGGGAACACCCAAATAGAAGCACGGGTAGGGTGAATGGGATAGGTAGTTTTCAGAGGGAAAACTGGGCAAGGGAGATAACATTGAAATGTAAAATGAAAAAGGACATCTTTTCTAGATGTAAATCGATTCATTTTCATTCAAGACAAGACTCTTTTTTCCTGTGACACTATTGTTTTGGGAAGGACAGAATGTGCCATCATACTCTGTTTCTTAAGAGCCTAAATATAGAGTGGGCCATTACATATTAAAACAATTAATTACATAATTTATTTACTATATTATACTTCCTTAATATTTATACATATTGTTTTCTAAAAAAGCAAAACAAATTCAAATCCAGGGACTTACACATGTTAGCCAAGCACTCTATCACTTAATCTAGTCACAACTCCTATTACACCTTTTAAAGCCTCATCTAGACAGTGACAAAAAGTCGGCTCACATATTATTATAAATGCTTTTTGTACAAACATTTACTTTACAAGATATTAATTACAGATTTGTGATGCATTTAAACAAAATATGGGTCAAAACATTCTGCTGAAAGAACTTATAGATCATATTTATTTAATAGCAAATGTCTAGTATTTTAGGAAAATAACTAAGTACAATTTAATTTTGGTTTATGACAATAAGCAACTAAACATTAAATAAATCACTTTAAACCATGGATAATATGATATGATATTACACAGCCATCTGCAAGGTATCTCCCTCCCTCCTCTCTCTCTGTCTCTCTAAGACTCTGTCTCAGTTTGAGTGTGTGTGTATGCATGTGTGTGTGTGTGCATGTGTGTGTGTCTTATTTTTGTAAATTTAAAGTATTTTTTTCCATTTACTTTTTCTTTAATGAGCTTTGAGTGACTTCTATTGGATTTTTAGCTTTAGCAAACCAATCACTTGGACCCCATTTGTGTGTGTTGCAAACCCTGTTTAATTCTTGCTAGCTCCATATTTCTTCATATATTTTCCTAGCTAAATAAAATTTTTTCAGTACATGTAAGAAATTTTCACTTTTACTCTATAGTTGTTAGAAATTTAGACTAATTTCACTCATTTTTTTAACCATGAATAAAGCACTAATTAAGGTGAGTATGCAGGTGTCTCTGCTCAAGTGTGTTGTTTTCTCTGTATATATGTCTAGGGATGGAATGTGTGTGTGGTTCTTTTGGTAATTCTTTGAAAACTTTTCAAACTGATTTTCAAATTAGTTCATTGCCACTAATAATGAACAGTTGTATTCTTCTCCTCACATCCAGAATGTTTATACACTGTTTCCTTACTGTAGACATTTTGAATGTAATGGAAAGCAATCTCAAATAGGTTACAAAGTGTATTTCCTTGGTGACTAAGCATATTCAGTGACTTTAAAAGTTTTATATCCATTTGCATTTCTTCTCTAGAGAATTATCTACTGAATTCCCCATTCAATTTGTTCCTCTTGTACACTCTGTCAGATTAATCACCTGTCAGATATACAGCTGGAATATTTTCACCAGGTGTATGGGATGTCCCTTCCTTCACTTGACTATGTCATTTATTATACAGAAGATTTCTAGTTTCATAAGATCTTATTTGTTAATGGTTGATATTACTTTCTACACTACTAATTTCTTATTTAGAATGCCCTTACATAAGCCTTTATGTTAAAATATAGTCGTATTTCCCTTCAGCTATTTCAAATCATTAGGAATTATGTCAAGTTACTTGATCATTTAGAGTTGGTTTCTGTTCAGGCTTAAAAACAAGAGTCTCCAACAGTCTTGTCTTGGAAGAAAGAAAAAAAAAAAACAAAACAAAACAAACAAACAAACAGATAAACATGGCTAGAAGAAAAAGTCATATAATGAAAACTACTTTTCTTCTTTTTATAGTAGTATTTTTAAACCATTTGTGGAAAACATTTTTATGTTTTCTTTTGCTTTTATATAGTGGATATTTTCTTTACTTACATTTCAACTCTTATTCCCTTTCCAAGTTTTCCCTCTGGAATTCCCCTATCTCATCTCCCCTCCCCCTCCTCTATGAGAGTTTACCCCCACAAATCCACTTCCTCCCATCTCTCCTCCCTGGCTCTGCTGTAGTAAGCCTGCACAAGGCCAAGGTCCTCTCCTCTCATTGATGCCTAATAAGGTTATCCTGGCTTCTTAGGCTGCTGGAGCCATATGTCCCTCCACGTGTAGTCTTTTTTTGTTGGTTTAGTCTCTGAGAGCTCTGGGGAATTTGGATGGTTGTTATTGTTGTTCTTCCTGTGGGGTGGAAAACTCCTTCAGATCATTCAGTTATTTATTTATCAAACTCCTCCACTGGGGACATTCTTCTCAGTTCAATGATTGGTTGAGAGCATCTGCCTCAGTATTTCTCAGGATCTGACAGAGCCTTCCAGGAGAAAGCTATGTTCAGCACCTGTCAACATTCACTTTCTGATATCCACAATATTGTCTGAGATTGGTGACAGTATATGGGATGGATCTCTAGGTAGGACAGTCTCTAAGTGACCTTTCCTTCAGTCTTTGCTGCAAAAATTGTCTCTATATTTCCTCCTGTGAATATTTTATTCCCATTTTAAGTAGGACTGAAGTATCCACTCTTTGGTCTTCCAACTTTTTGAGCTTCATGTTGTTTGTGGATCGTATCTTGAAGAAATTGAAGTCCTAGCCAGAGCAATTAGACAACAAATGGAGGTCAAAGGAATACCCTGTGGTGATGGAAAGCCTCTGGCTTTGTTAAATCACTTTTTTATCAACATTTAAGCTTTCCTTTGCATTTATCAAATTTAAAACACCATCTTAGACCTAAAAACAATAATTAGGTCCTTATGAGTTAAACTTTTGTATCCTCAGTCCTCTCAAGTACTACACTTTTTCTATTCAATTTTTCAGCATGGATGAGGCACATGTGGTTGATTATTGGAAGTAGTCACAGTAAAGTGAGTTCCATTAGAAAATAAATCATAAAAAGTTACATATGAAACTTGTTTATGTTTTAACATGAAGCCTGTGAGTAAGACACACCTGATTTTTAACAATAGACCTAGTATCTTTAACTAATTAATGAAATTACTAATGAGCTAGAATGGTACTGGTTTACCTAGGGTTTAAGAGCTAGTTGTCTGTTTCTAGATGTCAAGTTAATTAGCTCAGTTTTCAATATGGTCACAGATCTGAGAAGGGCAAGTTACAATCTAAATCACCTATGTATTAAAACTGCATATACTAGTCTGCATTTCTCTTGTCTTCGTGGCACTGTGGAAAGAGGTGGTCTGTGGCTATCATTTCTAGAATATGAAATCTTTTATCTGTTGAGGCATAACATGGGATAGACTTGTATAACCTTTGACTTAAGCAACATGAGGCAATCCATTCTTCAGTTTTTGTCTACAGTTCAGGTCAAGCCCTAGCATTGAGATAGTTTTAGTCATTGATTAGCTTTCCACAATGCAGGTGGAATCTTTTGTTGTTCTTCCCATATCTTTATGGAACCTTGATAGATGGGGTGCCCATGCAAAAATTTGGGAGTCTCTGTCTATAATAAGTTTAAGCATATTAAATGTCATATTCAATAGGTCTCCTATAGGCTTGAAGACTAGTATTTACCAAGCATATATGAGCTACACAATTGTCTGTTCTTAGTTATCTGCTCCAAACTGTACCTTACAAACATAAAACGGGAGACTAAATAAAGTTTAATCGTGCATGATAATTTGATAGCTCTTCTAGACTAGGACTTTATGTTTTATCTATGTTAGGTATGAGCCTTAAGAACTATGGCTTTGAATTGAAGATCATCTTGTATAAATAAACCGGGAATTTTTCTGAAGTTTATATGGTGTATCATTAGAGAACATAGCAGGTTCCCATATGATTTAGTCTATAAAATATCTATAGAATATGAAAATCAAAAATTATATTATAGCTTAATTATATTAGGGGAAATGGCTAAAATATTAAGTTAGTGATATTTTTAACTTTTAATGTTGTGCACCTCCAAAATTATTTAAAAGGTATTTAAAAAAAATCTTTCAATTTAGTTTTCTGTAACATTAAAATAAGGCAACTATTTGCAAGTAAGAAATAGAGCACCAATATAAACTGCTTAATGTCTTTCTTTTCCCCCATAAACCTGTCTTTCAAGAATGGACAGAATTCATTCAAAAATCTCATCCAACTTAAAAGTTTCTTTGGAGACCTGTTTCCTTGGTGAATTCATGTCATAGATTGCTGCTCTTATCAAGATGGCAGTCATAATACTGCTCCACTTTTTTTATCACATACTTAACTATCCACACGTTCTTTACATTTCCAAATGGAATCATGTGCCATGGTTTAAAATTATTCCAGCACAAACTTCTAATTAGTAATTACTAATTATGAGGTTTTTTTTCTTTCTAGTTTTATTTTAAATTTTTAAAATTACAACCACAGTAATTTTTCCCTGGCACTAGTTACACTTGTATAAAAAGTGGGATAGGGTGCACGAGTTCCCTATTTTATTAAAATAAAAGAAAGATAACTGTAAAGATTTTTTTCTCCAAGCTCCCGAAGTGAGACTAAGTACTAGTCTTAGATATTGATATATACATATACACACATGCACAATGAGTTTTAACCATATCCATTACTTTATAGGTCAATGATTCTGTTTTTGGCTCTCAACTTTAAAAACATATCCAAAATGGTTGAATAATAACCCATTTTAGAGCTAGCAATAAAGTAAAGTAGTATAAAACAAGAGCAGAAGAGTATAAAACAGTTTTAAAATTATCTATATTTAAATAGTATTCAAATTTCTATTATACTAAATTTATTGTCCAGAAAGGCCAGAGGTGCACATTGGGCCCCAGGCAGCAGGCCACTAAAGTAAGAGACAACATTCATTCATGCATCCAAGACCAATCCGAAGGAAGCATGAAGTGGTCATGTACTAGCAAAGACATAGAATTTAGATATATAGTTTAAGTTAGCTTTTATTAATCTACATACACTTTTATAACCTTGAAATTTCACCACAATATAAAATTTCATACAAATTTAAATTATAAAAGTGGTTACTTCTTTCTTTCTCTAAAACAAAATACAACAATAAACAGAAAGTTCATTAAGACTCAGAGGTGTTATATGTATACCTTATAACATGCTGAAGTAATTTAAAAATATTTATGTTTCTATACATATATGCACATAAGTTATATGCACATATACAGGGAAAGTTAATTTCAAGTTACACACACACACACACACACACACACACACACAAACACACACACACACACACACACACACACACACATATAATGAAATTTTTGTCATATAAGTTTAAAGCCAAATAATTGTTCAATATTATGTAGATTTTTAAACTACATCTGATGAGCAACCTTCAAGTCCTTAGATTAGAGTTTACAACATAATCTTAATAACATATTTTCTTTTAAGCACAGAGTATAAAGAAGTGAGAAATAAAATAGTTTTAGGAGTGGGAAAGTAGAACTTTAAGTGTGGAGCAGAGTAAGTTTACAATAAGAATTTTGGGAAGCATTGGTCCATGCCAATGACAAATTGTAAATCAAGTATACCAATTTTTGGCCTTTAAATGTGTGCAGGTTTTTGTAATAAAATCCGGGTGTATGAAAGGAGAGAGTTTGTACAAAGAATAGGGAGGGTCATGTGAGTTCTCTTGGGGAAGCTGAGAGCCAGAGTTCTGTGGAAGACTCAGACTCTAGCTAGAATTTGTAATCAAATTCACAGACAAGTGGTACACCCTTAACTCATGAGTGATTGCAGCAGCAGCTTGGCTTTGAGAAGCCATGGGCCGAGGTACATGTATGTTACAGAAAAGGAAGCAGAGAGAGAGCAGACAGAAAAACAAAACAAAACAAAAACCAGGCCTCATAATAAGTAAAGAAAAGGAATAAAGAAGAAGATATCTTTTTCTTGTTTTCTGATCATATAGATGGTATATACAGAGGAGGTCAAATTCAATAAACTTAAAAGCTAGGTATATCAGGACACAGTTCCCATGGATGAGATACAGATGATTCCCAAGCGTGGGTATCCGGTGTCCCAAAAAATCCAGTGGAGACTAAATTCAGAAGACATAAGCTGTATGATTAAATTGTCATTTCCTCAGACAAGATCCAGTGCTACGAGCACGAGGACATAAGGTTCACCTGGTACTAAAATTTTTCAGAAAAGCCAAAATGGTAGAGCACCCAGTAGTCAATGGGCCAGAAATCAAATCTGTTGCAGGTGGTTATAGGAGGAGTAAAGAAGATACAATTAGGCTTGTAGCCAGTTAACCAGATGGGATCAGAGCCATGAGGATAGGGAAAAGGTAGTAGTGCTAGTGGTGAGGGTACAGAAAAAGATAGAATAACAGAGAGAAAATGTAGAAACAGAGAGAGGGCAAAAGGGAGAGGGGAGGAGAGAGGAGAGAGCAGCAGAAAGAGACAGACTGAGAAGAGGGAAAGAAGGAAGGAGGAAGGGGGAGCAAGAGCATGAGGCAAAGAAGGGGAGGGAAAATGTATAGAGATAGGGAGAGGGCATAGAGAGGGAGAGAAAAATCACTGGGACACAGAGAGCTGGGGTAATATGAAGTGGTGCCCTTAGAAGCAATTGAGGTGATATATTAATCCATTTCTAGGTCCCTTGGAAGAGCCAAGTGGAATCACCAAAAAGGTAACATTCATTGTGTATTAGTTTATTATAAACTAATAAGGAAATATTAATATCTTACATATTTTATTCCTCTGTTAGCTAATTTTTTGAAGGCTAATTTTTGGAAGGAAAATTTCAACTTAATTTTACATTGTGTCTATATATTTAAATAACTAATTACTTAGAGCACCTAATAAAAATCATGAATGTTCAATGAACATTATTTATAAAGCATTTTATATTTTCTTATATTTATTTTTATTTTTTGCATTTTATTGGATATTTTATATATTTACATTTAAAATGTTATCCCTTTTCCCAGTTCCTCCCTCTCCCATCCCTCATCCCTGTTTTTTGAGGATCCCCCTTCACCCAGGCATTCCCCTATACCAGGGAAATGAGCCTTCACAGGACAAATGACTTCTCCTCCTATTGATAACAGGCAATGCTATCTTCTGCTACATATGCAGCTGGAGCCATGGGTCCCTCCATGTGTACTCTTTGGTTACTGGATTAGTCCATGGAAGCTCTGGGGCCCAGTTGGTTGATATTATTGTTCGTCCTATGATGTTGCTAACCCTCTCAGCTCCTGCAGTCCTTTCTCTAAATCCTCCATTGTGGTCCTCTTGCTCAATTGTTAGCAGCAAGCATCCTCATCTGAATCAGTAAGGGTCTTGCAGAGCCTCTTGGGAGACATCCATATCAGGCTCCTATCAGCAATCATTTCTTGGCATTAACAATAGTGACTGGGTTTGGTGGCTGCATATGGGATGGATCCCCAGGTGGGGCAGTCTCTGGATGACCTTGGCTTCAGTTTTTGCTCCACTCTTTGTCCCTGTATTTCCTCCAGTAAGTATTTTGTTTCCTGTATTTTATTAATAGATATAAATAAATCATTGTGTCAGAACCCTATAATTGCAACTAAATATTATTATGAGTATACCCACATAAACTATAAAAAAATGCATTCTAATGGGATTTAATTTTGCATTTTCATCATTATAGAATGTTAAAATACATAAACTCTTAACATTGTAAATCAGTATTTTTTGTAGATATTTGATTTAAAATATATATATTTTAAATATTATGAAATGTCTATATCAATACCTTTTATTTTCAGTAATTTCAATATATATTGATACAGCTTACTGCCTAGAATATTTTATTTTGTTTATCTAGTGAATGTAGTAGTTTTATTTTTAGATATCAAATAAATGCATTATTTATATTATGTAAGACACACAGTAACTCACTCTAATCTAATTTAGTAAATTTAGTAAATTGTGCCTTTGTAAAGTACAGCTTATTGATTTAAGAACTTTCTCGTGGATATCTTATTATCTCACTTAATTATGAGACAATTTATTAATTTTACAAATATACTTGTAAGATGAATTTACAACAGGTTATACTAAAACAGCTTCTTACTCTCAATATGCTAAAGCCAGATGAAGTGTTCATTGTTTAGATTTCCTCATTTCTTTGTCATCTGGGTAAAATGCTTAAAATCTGTACATTTATCTTTGTTTTTTAAAATGAAATTGTTCAATATTTTTAAAAAAGAATAATACACTGAAAACCTTAATTTTTCTCCAAATTAAATTTAAATACCTAGCTAATAGAAAAATAAAAGGTACAGCCTCTGTGTTATAGGTCTACATCTTAGCCCTATTCGGTTTTTCTATTTTTAATACTACTTAATGGAAGTATAAAGTTAGACATTTATTACTACTTTGTCTGTATTTAGAATTATTTAATAAAGATTTAAATGTTGATACAATAATTTTAGACTAAAACCAATCTGAGTTATTTCTTGCATTTTCTGTGATTTTTTTAAAAAAGTAAATAAAATCAGTTATAGTAATTTTAGTATAAATATTTACTTCCTTCAATAACACATTTTTAAAAATAAAATCTCAAAGTGCTACCATGCAGTTACTTTATATTCAGTCATTATTTTGAACAGATTGCTTTAAGACTAAAATTAAATTTCATGTTTATAATACCAATCAACAATTGAGATTTAAAGCCAATGGGGATTGCTGTGAATAACAACATTCAGTAGAGATTTTAAAATTACTTGCATTTATTCTGTTTGTCTCTGGAAGACTGTGAACAAACAGACTACAGTACAGTAAAGAAACTGGAAACAATCCAGGAACATTCAAACTAAACAATTTTCCAAATGCTAGGTTGCAATTAGGTAACACTCTGAAGCCTTCATTCTGAAGGCATCATGCATAACTTAAGACATTTTTTTTCTTAAAGTATATTCATGCCTGAAGGCAAAGATCTACACTGTGTTAATCTGGTTGTCTTCTGGAAAAAAAATCATTGGAATTAAGACATTTTTTTTCAAGCAGCATACATTAACCTTCTGTTACTTGGAAGAAAAATGCTCTGAAGGCATATGCACCCACAGATGGAAATGCACTTGTGGAATTTTTCTGCTGTGGCCAGTATTAGTCAAAGGGTTGAACATTTGTACTTCTGTTGGACTTGCAGGGAATAGAAGATGATAATAATAACAGATTTATATCTTTGGCACTGAATAGGAAAGGGGTTTTGCTCATGTATTCCTTTTCTTTTGCTTTGTTTTCATGCTTATTTTAGAGGCATGTTTTACATTTTTACTGATTTTTGCTGGGTTAATAATGTCTACATAAAAATCATTAAAATGCCCAAAATATCTCAAACAAACCTCTCCATAAGGATAGAGTACATATCAGGAATTCAAGACAAGAGAGGTGTGTAGCAACTGCCAGTGCAGAGCTACATCTGAATATCACAATGCCTACCTTTTCTTTACAAAGAAGACAGGAGGACCTAAAGTAAGCACAATGATTCTCTGAAGTATTTTGAACACTGGGTCATTTTCATTTCACTCATATCTGATTACTATTAATGTTATTGATGCATAGGTGATGAAAAATATAAACATACACAACAGAATTTGATTTAACCATAAAGAATAATGAAATTCTGAAATTTGCACACAAAGGAATGGGACTGGGAATAGAAACTCTTACTTATTTCCTTTTATATATCAAGCTTTGATTTTAATTTTTGTATGTGTGCGTTTGATTGAAAGTTTGCATTAGATTAGTGTGTAATGTCAGAAAACTGTAATGGAAAGCAAGAAAGTAACTTATGAGTAAAGAGGCAGGACTAATGATGCATAAAAGAAAAGGTATAGAGGGAGAGATAGATGGTAGAGAAAGGAATGGAGGATGAAGAAAATTGCAAATAAAAATGCCATAATGGAATTTGTATTACTCTGTATCAATTAATAAAATAATTAATCTTAATTAATGACTTACATATAACCATTTCAATGTTGTTTACCATTATCTGGCATGTATTGTGTTATTGAATCATTTAACTTAAATTTATACAGACGAACTCCAGACTATAGACAAACACATTTAGATCACCTCAGGCCATCTGGACCATTTCAATGCTGAACTTTTGCTATAGAATCACTCACATATGTTGTTTACCTTGTGCACTATACCTTCATGGTCTTCCATGAGAGTTGTTGTAATCTAGGTGTCATCTGGTAGATACCTACACCTGGACTGTGTTTGTACATTTAAACATTTTTCAAACACATTGCATTGTTTTATTTAATTTTAAAAATAAGATTATAAATGGCTCTACTAATCCTGTTGAATGTTAGAAAACGACTTTTGGAAAGTTAAAATTTCACCATAATGTTTATATTAAATAAATAATGCCTGATTCTTAATCAATGCAGATTGATATTTCTGGCAGGGGTTGAGGATTGTCAGGATCTGGAGATTCTTCCCTCTACTGATACAAACAGCAAATACTTCAGTTTTATTTTCAATTTCTAAATGAATTTTTGGAAAATACATTTGGAAATTTTACTATAGAAAAATGGATACACCATAAAATAAAATATTAAGATGGGTGTAGTTTTTTTCCAGGTATAAAAGTGACTGTATGGCTGATCTGGAAACTCAGCTTACCTGGGCAGATCCGAGTCCTGAAAGCACAAAGTGAGGCAACCTCGGTGATAGATAACATAGGAAAGAGATCAGAAGTTACAGATGCAACCACCACCGACAGAAAACAAGAGATAGAAGACGGAATCTCAGGATTAGAAAATACCATAGAATATAGTGATACATTGTAAAATAAAATACAAAATGGAGAAAGCTTCTAACCCAAATATTCAGAAAATTCAGGACACCATGAAAAGTCCAAATCTCAGAATAATTGGAATAAAATTGGATAAAGAATCCCAGTTCAAAAGTCCATAAAACAACTCTATCAAAATCATAAAAAAAAAAACTTCCCTAACCTAAAGAAAGAGATGGCTATGCATGTACAAGAAGGCTACAGAAAGTACTAAATAGATTGGATCAGAAATTAAAATCCTCCCATCACATAATAAAATACTAAGTGTACAGAACAAAGAAAAGATACTAAAAGCAGTAAGGGGAAAAGGCCAAGTAACATATAAAGGTAAACTTATCAGAATTAGACAGACTTCTCAACAGACATTCTAAAAGCCACATTGAACCTTGCACAATAATAGTGGGAGATATCAATACCCAACTTTCACCAATAGACAGGTCATTGAAACAGCAACTAACCAGAGACACAGTAAAACTAAGAGAATTTGTGAACCTAATGGATTTAACAGAAATATATAGTACATTTCACTCTCAAACAAGAAAATATATCTTCTTCGTACCTCATGGAATCTTTTATGTTTGTGTATTAATGTTGCAGTAAATAGTAAAAAGGTGGAAGCCTTTCCATTCACCATTCTATGTTAGCTCCAGCACTGGCAGGTCATATGGAACTAACGTGTTATATTCACGTCAATGGCAGCCACCCTCATGACCCTTTGGTCTCAGATACCTGGCTCTCTGTTCCCACCAACCACCCATTTTGCCATCTTCTCCCAGAAGAGGGCCAGCCATGAACTCTTCCCACACTCCAACAGATTCAAAACTACAGAAACTTGTAATTAGTGATGGTTTTATGCCATATTATCTCAGTAAATTTACAATCCACAAAGCATCCACACAGTAAACTCAGAGACAATTGATATAATCTGCCCAACTAGGTAAGAATAACTGTTCTATAATAATCCATTCCATATAAGATAGTCATATTTACCTGTGCCTATGGAGAGCCAGGTGGAGATGGTTCATTTTCAGCCTCCATCTTGCCTTCCTATTCTTTCTGTCTTCTCTCCTCCTATCCAAAACTCTGTTCCTGCCTAACTTTTTTTCTCATCTAGTGACAGACCTCATTTTATCTTGTGCCTGATTTCAGCTGCATAAAGTCAACAATCTATATATGTGTATATATGAATACATGTATGTGTGAGTGCCTATGTATGAATGTTATGCATATATTATATATTATGCATGTATGAATGTGTCTATGTGTGGATTTGTATACTTGGTTGTCTGTATGGCAAACTTATTGTTGCAATGGGTAAAATATATAGTTGTATATCCTTTTTTAATAGGCAAGTCATAGATATTTGCCAAAACTTATTAAATGTTCTACTTCTAAGGTTTTAATTAAAAAATGAATATATTGAAAGATGCACATTTTTCTTGACCTAGAAAATTATTTTTGTTAAAAAGAAAATGATGGTTATTATTAAGTATAATAATAAAAATACTATATTTTGTTCTGTGTGTTTTGTTTTTTATATAGGTCCATTTTAAGTTTCAAAGTAAGAATCAGAGTAAAAACCTTAAATAAAAATTTATATTCACTGATAAGAAATCGGCCGATGTTGCTAATCATTTTAATAATACTAAAACAAAAATTCTCTGATGAGTGCCACTAATTCAGCTTGACAATGTATCTGGTTTTTTTTTTTTTTTTTTTCCCTCTTTGTAACCTAGCTTTCATAAGATAAATAGCCTCCATCACACAGAGAACACAGGGGCAAAAGTCAAAGCTTCAAAGAAAAAAGTTAGAAAAAAAAGAAAATAGTTTTGAGGCATTTGAATGACTCTATATTATATTCTTTGTTGTGTTTTTTCCATACTGAAGGCTAATATATAGAACCTATCTTATATCAGAATTGCATTATAAAGTTCTTAATGCCTAGTTACAAAAGAGTAACAAAGTACATGTGGGGATGGGGGAATCTAGGTATAGATATTCACTGTGCCAACAATAACAGGGAATGTAACAAGCTGAACAGTTGTCTGAGCTTACTTAAGTTTCCTTGTAGAACACACCTTAATAATCTATGAATGATCTGTGCTCAGCACAGGCTTTTACAACTTTTTCATCTATAGGGAGACACCCATAATGGCAAATGAGAAGAGAAAAAAATTATTCATACCATGAAGACATGCACCAGAAACTTCTGTGTAATATGGCTTAGATTTTGGAACACTTAAAACATTTACTCATATGCAGATTTTACTGACCTCTTTTAAAAAATAAAATTAAAATATATTTAAAATAGCATACTGTTTAAGTATTTATGCTGTTACAATAATATACAACATGTGGTATATAAATTATTTACTTGGGAATTCCTATTTTACTTTTAGAAAATTAATATAGCTATTTAGATAATAACACTAATTTCACAGTATAATATCTATCTTTTTGACAAGGTGCTTATATTCTAGTCAAAAATTAACATTTTTTTTTTCAAATTCTGAACACATTGCTGTGTATTTTTACTCAGTTTATTTCCTTACACTGTAAATCTCTGTTCTGTTTCATGTTATTAAATGATATAATTTGTGACAGCCATCTGGAAAGCTCATAAAAGTATTCAAACATTAGATTCCTATTCATGTTAACATTTTAGGAACTATGAAATATTTCATATTTTTCAATAATACATGCAAACAAAGTAGAGAGACAACTTCTGCAAATCTTAAAAAAATGAAAATATATTATTCATTTTTATATTTAGATTAAAAGTAAATGTTTCAAAGTAATATTAGAAATTTCAATATATATTAGAGTATGCTACATGGAAATGGTAGAAATCTAAAGGTATTGTTCATAATAAAGCTTTTTAAAAGGTAAAGTTGATAAATCATACCCTTTGTTTTCCAGGCTAGGATGAGAGAGTGTGTCTTTGGACTGAATGTTTAAGTCTGGAAGGTGGTAAGTCTTGGAGTATTAAAGTGTTTCCCATGCACACAGAACAGAGAGAATTAATGAAAACTTGTCCTCACATTTCTCTACATCTATCATCACCTTTCGGCCTGTTTTCAGTTCTCAGACCTTGCTATGGTTCCATTTTCTAATGTTATTGAGAATCCATGAGCCACGTTGACATTATTGCCCCGAATAAACAGCCATTTTTTGTGTATTTTCTGAGTATTTATAACAGTTAATTTTTCCCCTTTGTGATATATATGTACTTAAGCAGTACACGTTTACAGTATTTATTTACTTGCAAGTAGCTTCTCTCAAATTTTACATAATCAGTTAGATTCTTTTAAAACAAATGTAGAAGATAACAGAATAAAATGATCTTATTCAACTGAAAAGGTTTATGGTAGTTTAAAGTACCATAAGGGATCTGATTGTTGTCTAGTTAGTATGTGTCTCTCCGGGGCAAGGTCTCAGCTTTATATCTTCTCTTAATATAATACTATTGAGGACTCATATAGATATTCAGTGCTCACAACTTTTTTGCTAAAAGAGTTTTTGATGGTTAAAGAACAATAATTTTAACTTAGATCAAGGTATGGTGACATCTTTAATCCCAGCACCCAGAAGACAGTGGTATACAGATCTATGGGATCAAGGCTACACTGGCTATGAAGTAAGCTTCATGACAACCAAGCTTAGGTAATGAGGGATGCCACTGAAAGCAGAAAGCTGGTAAAAATGTAATTGAATAAAAGTGCCATGGCTAAGTCCCAGAAAGCAGTAAAACTTGGCTGCCTCATTTATCTGGTTCTGGTATTAGAGTCAAGGATAGAAGAAAGAGTCAATAAAATGTCTCTCTACAAGTAAAGAAGTTGCTGAGGTAAATCATATGGCAAGACTGTCCCTGCATGAATGCCCAAAGAGGACATTTTGTGAAGCTTTGAAGGTAAAGCCTGGATTGCCTTGGAGTCCCCAAGATGTTAGAGTTACAAGAACTTTATCACACCTGGCAAGAAAACCCATTAGAAAAAAAATGTGTTTTAGTGAACAAAGATGAAAGAAGTTGGAGATTTGAAGAATGTTTTGACCTCAAATATGGAAATAGAGAGTGGAGTTTGCCCACCTAGTTGTTGGTCTGGCTTTGGTTCAACATATTCCCACTATGTTCTCTTTCCTACATGTTTCGATGGTAATGTATATCCTATGCCATGATGTGTTGGGAGTATATGATCTACTTTTTGATTTTGATTTTATAGAGAGTCCTTCAATGAAGAGATTACATGACTATCAGAAAGAGATTTTGATCTTTGGAGTTTTCAAAATTGTTGAGAATGTTATAGTCCATTGAAGTTGAACTGAATGCATTTTGCAATATATTATAGCTACAAGAATATGGGGGCCAAAGAGTGAAATATGGTGGTTGTATTGGTATAATCCCGCCCCTCAATGGACTCAAATATTTGAAGGTCTGTCCTTGGGGTGTGGCACTCTTAGTTATACATTTGTAGGAGTACGTGAGGCCTTGTTGAAGGAAGTGGGAGCAGCCCAAGAAATCTCATATGCTCAAACTTTGCTCAATTGCCTTGGTCATGGTGTCTCATCACAACAATAAAACCCTGACCAATCCAATGTGTTTTTTCTACATTTCTTAATCAAAACACCGATAAGTCATGAATTTTAGACATAGTCTAAGACTTGAGAAACTTAATTGGATTTTTATCTTGACATAATTTATCTGACACATATAGGTGAAAAAAAATAGAATGGCTAAAATTGCATAATTCAAAAAATGGTTTTATATCCTTGGACTATGGGAATAAATATGAAATTGAAGTTATTTTTGTATATATATGGCTGAGGTAGTGAGTGAAGAAATAGATATGAATTTTAGTCAAGGAAATATTTTATAAATGATTTGAAGATCTTTCTTGTCCATTTTTGTTAGGACATTTGTAATGTATGGAGAAAGCTCTTTCAGCCTAGTTGAGTAAAATTCATTAAAACTATATTGAAGCACAGGAAAGATGATTTAGCAGGTAAAAACATGAAATACACTCCTCAGGACACAGGTTCAACTCCTAGTCCTCACAAGGAAGCTCAAAATTGTCTTTATTCTCGTTTCAGATTTTCAGGCCTGTTGCCCAGACAAGCATGATAGTAAGTCATCAATACACATAAAATAATAGTAGTTGTAATAATAATAACAATAATATATAATATATAACTTTCAAGCTCTACATACACAATTCTGCATTTTATAGTGTTTTAAAGATTTCTTATGCTCTTTTCAGACACCTTTATTGTTATTTTACCTCTCTTCTCCCTTATTCTGTATTTAACTCCCTAAAGAACTGCACTTTTCTCATTTATTACACTAGAGCACTTGTATCCTAAACTTCATGTTTTCCTACCCGTCTTGAAATTTCTACTCTTTCCAATATTTTTGCTACTTTTCTTTGCATTGCCCCCGGTGCTGTTCTCCTATCCTGGCAATGGTTTTGAAATTTCCAGGTTTATGTAATTACTACAGTTTTTCTATTTTTCATTCATTCATCTAACACATTATTTTATAGTTATTTACAACTAAATAGTATCCTGTAGTATATATGTAGTACATTTTAATTATCTATTTATTAGTTGAAATATATTTAGGTTGTTTCCAGTTCTTAGCTATTATGAAAAGAATCACAACAACAACCAGCATGGCACAGTAAGTCTAAGTTAAAACATATGTATGAATGACTTGGCAGTAACCAACAGTTCTCTAATTGGATTTAAGACCTGCCCAACAAAATAGAAAAAAAAATGTCTAGAAAAATATATATAGAGAGAGAGAGTCTCTAATCACTAGTTTACTAAACCAGAATAATCTCTAACAGCAATTGAAACATTTGTTCTTGCATACATATCTAAGTTTAGTCATTGTTCTTCATCAAGGAAATATTCATTTTCAATAGATTAAGTCTATCAGAAATAAACCACAATCAATTCAAATGTAGATTTGTGGTTCACAGTCTCGATAAATACAGGATAAAAACACTCATAGAACAAGTGTTCAAAAGAACAAGGGCTTCTCTTGCCTAACAATGCCATCCTCTGTTACATAACCAGCTAGAATCATGGGTCTCTCCATATCTGCTCTTTGGTTGGTGTTTTAGTCACTGAGACCTCTGAGGAATCTGGTTGGTTGATATTGTTGTTCTTTCAATGAGGTTGCAAACTCCTTCAGCTTTTTCAATCCTTTCTCTAGCTCCTTAATCGGGGTCCCTGTGCTTAGTCCAATGGTTAACTGCAAGCATTCTCATCTGTATCAATAAGGCTCTAGCAGAGCTTCTCAGGAGATATCCACATATAAGGCTTCTGTTAGCAAGTCGTTCTTGGCATCAGCAAGAATGACAGGGTTTGGGGACTACATATGGGATGAATCCCCAGGTGAGGCAGACTCTAAATGACCTTTATTTCAGTCCCTAAACACTTTTTGTCCCTGAATTTTGTTCTGGGTATTTTATTCTCCCTTCTAAGAAAGACTGAAACATCCACATTTTGGTCCTCCTTCTTGAGCTCCATATGGTCTGTGAATTGTTTCTTTCATATTCTGAGCTTTTGGGCTAGTATCCACTTATCAGTGAATGCATACCATGTAGGTTCTTTTGTGACTGGGTTACTTCACTTAGAATATTTTCGTTCTAGCAATTTTCTTAAGAATTTAATGTAGTCAATGATTTTTTTCTTTTTATTGAATATTCTCTGTGTTTACATTTCAAATGTTACCTCCTTGCCCCTACTGGCATCCCAGTTAGCATCCCATTGCTTCCATAAAGCTGCTCCCTCTCCCAACCATCCACTCTCACCTGAGCTCCTTGGTATTCCCCTACTCTAGGAAAACACACCTTCACTGGACCAAAGGACTCTTCTCCCATTGATGGCACACAATGCTCTTCTCTGCAAAATAAGCAACTACAGACATCTGTCTCTCCATGTGTATTCACTGATTGTGTTTTAACACCTGGGGGGGGGCTCTGGTGGGTTTGTTTGGTTGATAATGTTGTTTTTCCCCATGGGGTTGCAAACCCTTTCAGCTCATTCAGTCCTTTCTCTAGCTCCTTCTTTGGGGTCTCCATTTTCAGTATGATGGGTAGCTGTAAGAATCCTCATCAGCATCAGTATAGCTCCGGTAGAGCCTCTGAAGAGGCAGCCATATAAGGCTACTGCCAGTAAGCACTTTTTGGCATGTATGACAAGAACTTCAAGTCTCTGAAGAAGGAAATTAAAGAGGACCTCAGAAGATAGAAAGATCTCCAGTGCTCATGGATTAGAAAGATCAACATAATAAAAATGGCCCTCTTGCCTAAGGCAATCTACTTAGTAAATGCAATGCCCATAAAAATTTCAATTCAATTCTTCATAGAGTTAGAAAGAGCAATTTGAAAATTTATTTGGAATAAAAAAAAAAAACATTCCAGAATAACAAAAATACATTCTCAACAATAAAAAAAAGAGAATCAACATTCCCGCCTCAAGCTGTATGACAGAGCAATTATGTTAAAAACAGCATGCCATTTGTACAGAGACAGGCAGGTAGATCAAAGGAATAGAAATACCCATAAATGAACCCACACACCTGTGGGCATTTGATCTGTGACAAAGGACCTAAAATCATTCAATGGAAAAAGGACAGCATCTTCAACAAATGGTGTTCTCAACTGAGAAATATTGAATAGCTGAGAAGCACCTAAAGACATGTTCAACATCCCTAGTCATCAGGGAAATGCAAATCAAAACAACCCTGAGATTCCACTTCACACCAGTCAGAACGGCTAAGACCAAAACTTAGGTGACAGCAGATGCTGGCTAAGATGAGGAGAAAGAGGAACATTCCTCCACTGCTGGTGGGGATATAAACTGGTACAACTACTCTGGAAATCAGTCTGGTGGTTCCTAAGAAAATTGGACATAGTACTACCTGAGGACCCAGCTATACCACTCTTGGCCATATACTCAAAAGAAACTGGATTGGTAAAGATCTTTTCCCAATCTGTTTGTTTCCATGTTGTCCTTTTGACAGTGTCCTTTGTCTTATAGAAGCTTTGCATATTTATGAAGTCTTATTTGCCAATTCTTGATCTTAGAGCTTAAGCCCTTGCTGTTCTTTTCTGGAAATTTTCTTCTATGACTCTGTGTTGTATTCTTTTCACCCCTTTCTCTTAATAGTTTCAGTGTACCTGGTTTTATGTAGAGGTCTTTGTTCCACTTTGACTTGATCTTTTACAAGAAGATAAGAATAGACTGATTTGCATTCTTTTACAAGCTGACAGCCAGTTGAACCAGCACTGTTGTTTGAAGATGCTGTCCTTTTACAATGGAGAGTTTTCAGCTCTTTTGTTCATAATCAAGTGACCATAGGAGTATGGTTTCATTACTGGGTCTTTTATTTTATTCCATTAATTTACCTGCCTATCTCTGTACAAATACCATAGAGTATTTATCATGATTGATCTGTAATAGAGCTTGAGGTTAGGGTGGTGATTTCCCCAGAAGTTCTAATACTGGTGAGATTATATTCTGGGTTTTTTTTTTTTTTTTTTTTTTTTTTTTTGTTATTCCAAATGAATTTGTAATTGCTCTTTCTAACTCCTTGAAGAATTAAGTTGAATTTCAATGGGAATAGCATTGAATATGCAGATTGCTTTTTTGGCAAGATGGCCGTTTTTACTATTTTACTTCTGCCAATCCATGAATAAGGGAGATCTTTCAATTTTCTGAGATTTTCTTCAATTTCTTTTCACTTGCTTGGTTAAGGTCACACCAAAGTATTTTATATGATTTGTGATCATTGTGAATGGTATTGTTTCTCTAATTTTTTTTCTCAGCCTGATTATCTTTTGGTTATAAAAAAGCTACTCATTTGTTTGAGCTAATTTTATATCCAGCCACTTTGCTGAAGCTGTTTATTAGATGTAGGAATTTTCTTGTGAAATTTTTGGAATCACTTAAGTGTACTATCATATCATCTGCAAATAGTGATATTTTGATTTTCCTTTCTAATTTTATCCCTTTGATTTCTCTTTGTTTTCTAATTGCTTTCTCTAGGATTTTTAGTACTATATTGAATATATAGCTGGAGTGTAGCCAGTCATGTCTAATTTGTGATTTTGTGGGATTTCCTCAAGGTTTTCACCATTCAGTTTGAAGTTTGCTACTGGTTTGCTGTTTGCTAATTTTACTAGGTTTAAGTATGGGCTAGGAATTCCTGATCTTTCCAAGACTTATAACATGAAGGAGTATTAAATTTTGTCAAATGCTTTCTCAATATCTAATGAGATTACCCTGTGGATTTTTTTTTTGCTTTGAGCTTGTTTATAAAGTTGATTACCTGATCAATTTCTGCATAATGAACAATCTCTGCATCCCTGTGATTAAGCCCACCTGATCATCATGAATGATTGCTTTGTGTTCTTAAATTTGGTTGGCAAAGATTTTATTTATTATTTTTGCATCAATGTTCATGAGGGAAATTGGTCTGAAGTACTCTTTCTTTGTAGGGTCTTTCTGTGATTTAACTATGAATGTTAATTGTGACTTTGAAGAATGAATTGAGTAGTGTTCCTTCCATTTCTATTTGTACAATAGTTTGGAGATTATTGATATTAAGTCTTCTATGAAAGCCAGATAGAATTATACACTATGTCCATCTAATCCTGGTCTTCTTTTGATTGAGAGACTTTTGATTACTGCCTGCACTTCTGTAGGGGTTATTGGACTGTTTATATGAGTTATCCTGATTCAACTTTGGTACCTGTCATCTGTCTACACATTTGTCCATTTCTTCATGGTTTTTGAGATAGGTTGAGTATAGGCTTTTGTAGTAGGGTCTGATGACTTCTTGAATTTCCACCGTTTCTCTTATTATATCTTCCTGTTTATTTCTGATTTTGTTAATTTGCATACTCTCTTTGTGCACTCTAGATAGTCTGAAAAAGGGTTAATCAATCCTATTGATTTTCTCAAAGAACCAACTGCTGGTTTTATTGATTCTTTGTATAGTTTTGTTTGTTTGTTTATTTGTTTGTTTCTGTTTGGTTGATTTCACCTCTGTGTTTGATTATTTTCTGCTTTCTTTGCCTCTTGGGTGCATGTGCTGCTTTTTGTTCTAGAGCTTTCAGATGTGCTGTCAAGTTGTTATTATATGCTCTCTCTACTTCATTTTTGGAGGTACTCAGACCTATGAATTTTCCTTATGGCACTGCTTTTATTGGATCCCATAAGTTTGGGTATGTTCTTTATTTTTATTAAATTCTAGAAATTCTTTAATTTTTAAATTTTTTGACCAAATTATCATTGAGTAGAAGATTGTTCATCTGTGTTAATTAAGAGATTTTCTCCCTGAGATTCCACCTCACACCAGTCAGATTGGTCAAGATCAAAAATTCAGATGCCAGCAGATGCTGGAAGGGATGTGTAAAAAGAGGAACACTTCTCCACTGTTGATGGGGTTGTAAACTGGTACAATCACTCTGGAAATCAGTCTGCTGGTTCCCCTGAAGATTGGACATAGTACTACCTGAAGACCCAGTTATTCCACTTCTGGACATTTACCCCAGAGGCACTCCAACATACAACAAAGACACATGCACCACAATGTTTATAGCAGCTCCATTTATAATATCCAGAAGCTGGAAAGAACCCAGATGTCCTTCAGTAGACAAATTGATACAAAAATTGTGGTACATTTACACAATGGAGTACTACTCAGGTATCAGAAACAATGACTTTATGAAATTCTTAAGAAAATGGATGCATCTAGAGAATATCATCCCAAGTGAGAAAACCCGGTCACAAAAGAACTGACATAATTTGCAGTCACTGATAATTGGATACTAACCCCAGGAAGCTCTGAACACCCCAGAAACAACTCACAGACTGTGTGAAGTTCAAGAAAAGAAAAAAAGAAAAAGAAAAAAAACATTATGTTTACTCCTTACACACCAAGAAAACTTTTACTAATTCCTGGTTACATTCTGTTTTACATGTACTATATGCTCACTATCAAACTGTAAAAAAAAAAAAAAAGCCAAGCAATGACAAAAATGTATTCATATACTTTTATGCAAAAATGCATAAAATTTGTACAGTTATCTTTGTTTTTTAAAATAAAGTTCTTCAATAAAAAAGAGAGAGAGAGATTTCCTTCAGGATCTTCTAATAGTATGATAGTTTTTGTTGAGAAGTCTGGTATAATTCTGAAAGTTCTTTCTTTATGTTACTTGACCTTTTTCCCTGACTACTTTTAATATTTTTTCTTTGTTTTTTGCATTTGTTCTGTTGACTATTATGTATCAGAAGAAAGTTTTTTTCTGGTCCAATATATTTGGAGTTCTGCAGGCTTCTTGTATGTTCATGAGCATCCCTTTTGTTAGGTTAGGGAATTTTTCTTCTATAATTTTGTTGAAGATTTTTACTGGACCTTTAATTTGGGAATCTTAGCTATCTTCTATACCCATGATATTTACGTTTGGTCTTCTCATTATGTCTTGGATTTCCTTGATGTTTTGGTTTAGGAGCTTTTTGCATTTTTCATTTTCATTGACTATTATGTCAATGTTTTCAATTGTATCTTCTGCCTCTGAGATTCTCTTTTTAATCACTTTTATTTTGATTGTGATGCTTATATCTATGACTCCTGATCTCTTTCCTGGGTATTTAACCTCCAGGGTTGTCTCTCTTTGTAATTTTTTATTATTTTTACTTTCATTTTTAGATTGGGATTGATTTTGTTCAATTTTTTTTTTTTTTTTTTTTTTTTTTTTTTTTTTACCAGTTTGGTTGTGTTTTCCTAAGACTCTTTAAGAATTTTTTGTGTGTCTTCTTTAGGGGCTTCTACTTTTTTCTTGTGTTATCTTGTATTTTTAAGAAGATTATTTATGTCTTTTTAAAAGTCCTCTATTATCAACATAAGATATGATTTTAAATAAAAATCTTGCTTTTCCAGCATGTTGTGATATCCAGTACTTCTTGTGATGGGAAAACTGAGTTCTGATGATACCAAGTAGTCTTTGTTTCTGTTGCTTAGGTTCTTGTGCTTGCCTTTCACCATCTGATATTATTTAATTTTGCTGTCTCTGACTGGAGCTTGTCCCTCCTGTGGACCTGTGGACCTGTGAACCAGTGATGCTTTGAGTGAATGTGCTCTTGGAGGTCCAGTTCTTTCAGGGCAGTTTTGGGTCTGGAGGCCTGTTGGACAGCCTTAACTCCGGGTAAGGATGGAGACTTGAAGTGTCTTGTTCCAGGCTACCCTGTTGCTCCCATGTCCCCTGTGATCCTCGGACAGTCAGTGGAGAGAAAGTGGGGTCTCATCTGTGGGATTAGGAGTGATAGTGATCCTGAGAGAACAGCTCTCTGTGAATTGATTTAGGGTCCGAGAGGTGTGGGGCAGCCCACCTTCAGAAGCATATAAAGACTGGAGGATGATTGGTTTATTATACCCATTTTTGCCCTCAGCTTCCTGATATGATTTAATAAATATTGATATGTGTAGATGTGCATTCTGAAAATTTAAACTTGATATGACTTATTTTTATATAAAAGTTAAGATTTGTGATTCTTTTAAGATTCTTATAAAAATACATTTAAAATAAAATAATAAAATAATTAATTCTTTCTTTGTGACCACAAAATGCCTCCTGAAACTAAGATAAACTTGCTGAGAGAACTATCTAGCTTGCTTAAACTTTGTTAATCTATCATAAGTTGATTAGTTACAAGTATACATGTCATCTTGGGAATAATTTGTCATTTTTATCTGTACTATTTTTTTTAATGTAAAGGTATTGGGTAACACACAGTTTTATCATAGTCATTCACTAGAAGAAAAGTAGAGCTTAGTCACATGTTTACTTTATATTGCTTGAAAGATTTTTCTGAAAAATATAAGCTTTTGGAAAAAAGATCAGGTTTTTCCATGCACCAACTGTGGAACAAAGTTGACCTTTAATATCCATGACACATTGTTTTGGACAAATCATCACATCAACGGATCTTCATAAGGATACTCAAATTGTTACACTTGTGGGACTTGTACTTTATTTCTGTTGTAATAGTTAAACTGTGTAAAATTTTTGACATTAAACAAAGGGAAGAGGATATAGAGAAATTTAATCCAGCAATGTGTTTACTTTGGCAAGGAATTACACCCAGAGACATAGGCCTGTGTGCTGTTGCTGGAATAGTGACATGCCCTTAATACATATTAGTTGCCTCTGGGCTAATATATAGACATGCCCTTAGAACATACCTTTAATTAATCTATCTGGATGACATAATGCCCTTAATAATATATACAATTAACATGAAACAATAATATCTAATTGAAGGACAAAGTGGTAAAAGAGAAAGATTTAATTTAATGAGTTAAAGATAAGATACACCTGTGATTGCTTAGCTAATGCACTACTATTAGGACATGCACTAACAAGCTTTTAGAGAGTTGTGGAAAATTTGTGTTTTCATTGAGGTGATGTTAAATGGAGGTATAGATTTGTAGATACCTATCAGTCAATACACATTAACATGTAACCTGCAACTCGGTGAACTTTTCAAAATAAAAACTTGCTTCTTTGAGGTTGGCATTAAATACTGTACAGGAGATGATAAGATTGTTTAGCTGATAAATTCATTTGCTATTCTACCTGTGAACAAAAATTTTATCCACATTGGATTGTCCTTTGACTTTCAAAGTATACCATAGCTTAGGCACTTGATCCTTATGTAAAAATATAAAGACATATGAGGGAATAAATAAATAAATATAGACATAAATCACTTTTTATATGAAAATCATTTAGCATGATAGATATTTAAAGGACAAGATTATAATTTTTCTACTACATCACAATGATCTAACAATTTCCTACAAAATCCAACTTATACGTTATTATATTTAACAGAGTTTTGAAAAGGAAACATATGAACATAGAATGCTTGGTGATAGATCACTGAAGCTGAAGAAAGCACAAAATGAATACTTAAAGTCATTAGAAAGCAATTTCCCTTTGTTGAATTAATTGTAATGTTAAGAGTGCTCATGTCTCTTGTGTATTAAAACAATGCTTTGGGAGCATTTTATTTCAGCAATTCATGCTTGACCAAAAATAAGTGAACTCTACAGGAAAAGATCATGCTTAGTTTACAACTGTGACCTGTGACAAATGAATTTCATAAAACACTTTCTCTCAGGCTGAAGAGTACCTACTGCTTTTTATTCCTCCTCTTTAATCTTCTAACAAGTAACTAACTCAACCAACAACTCTTTGCTCTCATTTTAGATAAAATTTATAAAATCGTAATTCATTTTTAAATTAAAAATAAGATACTACTGTAATTATAATATTGATCCTTCACCGGGAGTTATTTGTTATCAGTTCTTGCTAGTTAGGATGCTGACTTATATTTCTCCTGACAGCTCAAGGCTTATAGGTGCCTGCCTTATAAGTAAATATCTTGAGAGTCAGTTCTGACTTGAGGCATTGACTTATGCATAGATGCCCTCTGTGCAGCTAATGAACCATATCATATGGACATGAATTGCTAGAGAATGAAAACTGACTACATCACACACATTTGGAATGTTGAGGTAGATTTGGGTCAGAAGGATTGTGACCCTAGCCATCTGGGTACAACTTATAAATATTTATGTACATCGTATTTAAATGCAAGCTTTGCTTTGAGATGATAGTAGACATGCTCCCAGCAGTAAAGGTATCCTGAAAGTGCATATTTTGCTTCCCTTAAGCATTGTCAGAAAATTTGCATGTAAGTTGCTTGTATGTAGTTGCTGATCAAGATAGGCTGAGTTCTAAAGATTTTGATTGACTGAAATTGAAAGGAGCTTTAATGTTATTTAGGGTACTGTATGTGTGTGTGTGTGAGTGTGTGTGTGTGTGTGTATGAGAGAGAGAGAGAGAGAGAGAGAGAGAGAGAGAGAGAGAGAAAGGGAGAGATTTTATAATTTAATAAGTCAGATTCAAACTGATAACTTACTATTTTTATACAAACGATTTATGGTTCATTTCATTATGCAACAAACTGACAATTAGATAACATCTGCTGTGATGATCTATAGAAAAATGAATAATCATTATACCACATTTTATATTTGTCATATAAGCCAGCATTGTACTCTCTTAATTCTTGATATGAAGGGCATTTACTTTTATGGCTACCACCCACTTTTAAGTTTCACTGAATCCAAACAAAGTGGCACTTGAGAAGGGATGTTTATCTTGCACAGTTGTTAGTATCTGCTCAAAAGCCTTGTATTCCATCAATTCTCAACAAAACTGTCACTTTGCAAAATTAGACTATTAATTTTCACAAGGCATGACTTTCAAGTCTTGTAGTACTTTCCCCATATAATCTTTGAGAGGAAGTTCATGAATACTTAATGATAAAGAGGAATTTGCATCATGTAAATACTTCCAGCCTCCCATTCCGTATGCAGTGGCTGCAATACCATCTGGCAAAGGTTTCAGTTGACTGAAGCCGAAGCAATAAATTAATACAGTAAAAAATGCTACCAACACGTTTGAACCAATTAAAATGCTTGAAGCAGTCTCAATGCATGTTAAAATGCTATGTCTGACAACAGCCTTCCAAGAAAGCAATATAATGAGCCCACCATGGGTGAAGGGAAGTTTGCAGAAATCAAGGGTGCTCTTCCTAGTAGGCACTTAGAACAAAGACTAACATAATTAAAAAATAAACCGTAGCTAATGCCCACAGCTCTCACTGTTATAGTCCCACCTCCTTATGTAAAGAGAAAATTTTACTGTTTGTTCTTTTTTAATTCCAAACAGTTTTTTTTTTTTTTTTTCAAATGACTGAATTTGGAATTACCTGTCTTCTTGAGAAATCCTAAAAGAATATATCAACTCTCCTAATTCCTAAAATTAATAGATATCATTACTGAACTAAGATATATGCTGGTCACAAAACCACTTTTAAAAGACTATTATTAATTCTAGTTTATTTATTGCTATTTAATTTCCATTATCAGTATCTTTTACTTATAAGCAGGAGGGAAGTAAAGTTTAAAAAGTCTTACTGTATAGATGATTCCAAAAAGCTTTTTAAGTTAATAATTTAATCCATTCTGATTCACAAAATAAAGTGAAATAAATTATGTAAGTATATTAATTTTTTAAATACAGATTTAGCTCATTAGTGCGTATTTATAATAAATTAGGCAATTACAAATAATATATTTCTCATCTTAAAAAATACAAAGTATTTTGTTAGCTAAAATGGGATATATTTACACCTCATGTTACTTTTTAAACAGACAGTACCAGTGTCTGATATTAATGAGAAATGATATTAATAATTTTAATGTAACTTATGAAATATAATATTGTGGATATTAATATTTTTAAATGAAAATAAAATTTTCTCTTTTTTTGCAATTACCTTTACTTCTAAGCCCAGTCATATTTCCCTTTACTCCCTGTCAAATGTATGATTATTTTAGGGGAAAAAATCACTTGGAATTTGAGCACAAGTTATTGAGCTTTTTCATTAAGAAGATTCATTCTCCTTCTGTTGTCAGGCATAGTCCATAGTATGCACATGAAGACCAGTAAGACTCCACACTTTCTTGTTAGCAGGTATATTGGTGTTTACAGTGTTTCATTCTAGGTGACATAGTCATACAAAGTGGGTTTTCCTTGTAATTTCTAGCACACACAGCCTCACACATGTTCTGGTCCTCTGGCTCTTTTTCTACCATCTCTTCTGCTCTGTTCCAGAACCTCAGACAGGAGGTTATGATACAAAACACCAAGGGAAAATAATAAAGAGTAACCACGTCAAGTTAATCTTCCCCATTTAGATCTTAATAAATTCAATTAAGGTTTCAAGTATATTTCTTTCATTGTTTGTAGACTATGGCACCATTATGAGCCTGCAGATTATGGCTAAAGCTGCCATAAGTTGTAGGGGAAACCCATTACTACTATTCTGCCTAATGGACATTCTGTTAAGCTAACTCCTGATGACTTATCATTATACTCATATAGTCAAATAACTCTCCTGTTTCATCAGAGAAGATTCAGTTTGCAGTAAATTGTGATCAGCATGGGCATCCACGATTGTCCAAAATACAGAAAATAAGCTACTGTAGAATGTTCAGATGGAAAAGAACAGATATACTGTATCATTCCTCCTACTTCAAACTCACAGGAATTGTGGGAATTGGAGTGCAATGAGTGCATGAACCAGAGGTGGTAGATTATTACAAGAAAATATTGTTCTATGGACAGATATGCACATAAAAAATTAAAGCTGATATGATAGTATGTATGTGCATAAGCTCAAGCCAGACCAAATGCCATCAGGAAAAGGGAGATAGGCACGAAATGCCAGTCTTAACTGAGGAACTTTTGGCAATCATTAGCAGCTGAGAAAGAAAAGGTCAGTTTAATATAAGAGTATATCCACTTTAAGTTGATCTTGCTTTAGTAGAACACCAAACAATCAAGAAAGTTTACAGCACAAATTGATGCTCATTAAGAATAAAGAAAGATCCAACAAGCAGCTGAAAGAATCAGATGCAGTTATTTATATCCAACCAATGGATTGGAGCTGGAGACCTCTGTGGTTGAATTAGGAAAAATTTGGAAGTAGCTGAGGAGGAGGGCAAACCTGTAGCAAAACCAGCAGTCTCAACTCTCAACTACTCTGGAGCCCTGAGATCTGTCAGACAGTGGACCACAAACCAGGAAGTATACACCAGCTGATATAAGGCCCAAACACAAATATGGTAGAGGACTCCTGTGTTTGGACTCAGTCAGAGAAGAAGCACCTAAGCATCAATAGACTGGAGGGAATGGGGAAGTATGGTGGGGTGGGGTGTAAGGATATCCTCATGGAGATGGGGCAAGGAGGTATAGAATGTGGAACTGTCAGAGGGTAGACCAGGAGGGGTATAAAATCTATAATGTAAATAAATAAATAAATAAATAAATAAATATAAAAACAAAGAAAAGATTAAAACAAACAGCAAACCAAACAAACAATAATTAAAATATTAATCAACAAATTTGGTATGAAGAAAATGCATAGTAAAATAGATGTAGTCATGGTAGGAAGGATAAATATGATCAAAATACATACAAAATTCTCATCATAGTGTACTCTAGGAACATATTTAAGAATATATGCAAATGCATTCACATATGTAACAGCAGTTTCAGAAAAAAAGGTTAATAATTTGAAAACGTGAAGTGGGTGGATGGGAGGGTTTGGAGGAAGGAAAGAGAAAAAACTATGTAATTTTATCACAATATAAAAAAGCTAAGAAGTTATTTCAAATATATAATGTAGTATTCTACTAGTAAAAGGTCCATCAATGCAATCACCAACGTTGAGTTCTTCTATGTGTAATTTCTACTTTATTCACAATAGTTGTAAACAATTCTCTCATTTCTTTCACTTATTTTAGTTATTCAGAATGTACATCTTATAAAAATGATTGAATGTAATTCTGTGAAATAGCTGTGGAAACTATGAGATGTATGCAGATAACAATTTCCTTCTGTGGATGTTACTCATTATTAATTTGCAACACAGAAATGCATTAAAGACTACTTTTTAGTAGTAAATTTGAAACCATAGCAAGATTATAATGTATATTTTAGACTCATTAAATAAGAATTAAATAGATCATTATGATGGAATTTTCAAAATATATTCTACATGTGTGAAAACTATTAAAATAGTCTTAACTAAATTTACATAGTGTCAATCACTTAGGATTCAATGGAAAACCCTTAATTTGAAAATAAACATTTTTGAATTAAAATATTAAACATTTGTTTCATGTAGGGTAGATGGTAATTATTTTAATTCTTTCTAAAAGTCACCTGTGAACTCAAATATTTTGTACTTAAGATTCAGAGCTATACTAATAAGTAATTTCAACTGACATGTTACATAATTCTGTGTCTCATATATTGCATTTTAAATTTATGCCAAAATAAGAATAAACATACTAACTTTTTTTTTCCAATTTAACATTCCACATAATAATGATGATGAAGTTCATTTCACAAATACATCACCATGCAATTGCTCTTCTTCTGTGGTGAGTCCACAATCTCGATTATGATGATTTTTTTTTTTCAATTCCATTTCTACAGTTTTGTGTTAGTCACATAATATAAATGTATAAACACACAGTAAAAGTATATGGAAATGATAGAATTAAGAGGAAAGTTGTGAAAGGTATTTTATATCATAAAATAATAATGTTAGATACAAAGAGCTAAAGTTTAAGAATAGTGTTCTTTCAGTTTGGATTCTTTGCATTGATCAATGTAAATCACATGGTAAACTCTATAGTTATTGTGGGAGGAAAATTCACAAATACTTGGCAGGAACTATTACAATATGTCTTATGCTATATCTCTCTTTTCACTATGGTTTTGATTATGAATCATAGTTGTCAAAACACTGTTGAAATGAAAAACATTATCTCCAGGTTGTTGCTATTCAATTATAGATAAGTTAGAAAATATATTCACAACTCAAACCACTTTCCCATCCAAATTATTTCTTTCCTTTCAGATATATAGTTGTTTGTCAATATGGCAAGGTCATAATCTGGAAAATCATTCTGATCACATAGTATGTTTATACAAATCCAGGAAGTGAATCCTATTGCACCCTGTGCTGTGTTATAACCTCACCCACCCACACCACTATATCCTCCAAGGTTGAAATGACTGGGCCATGGTTGACTAACATCTGGTCATACAGACAAAGTCATTACAAATACACAAATCTTAATGGTAATAGAGATATAGCTATATTACAATGAATAAGCTAGACAAACTTTGATCTGATTTTCAGGGGAATATTAACCCCATATTTAATGTTTGTAATCTTGATTTTAAGGCATCCCGTATGCCACAGTGCTTGCTACTCTGCTCCATCTTATTGAGGGTTTCAAGATCAGTAACTTATTTGAAGGAATTCAAAGGTGTTTTTGGCATATTATTGTGTCTTTTTAAAATTATCAAGGGAATATAATTTATTAAGTAAGTATTCATGAATACACAGAATGGAGGATCAACTTCAAGGGACATCTTGAAATATTTATCACATTCTTTTGATCTGTCACTGGCCTTTGATGGTGTCTTTAGGTATTAAGAACAAAACACTTCTACATCTGAAATGGCAAGTATAACAAAAATAAAACTATCCCCAAATAATTAACATTGACATATCCTAGCAAATTTTTAGTAGCATACAGAAAAAATTGTGATGATAGGTTGGTGAACACGGACAAACACATGGAAGTAGTCTTATGAATCTCTTAGATTTTATCAACTAGCACATTTCAGACCATGTTAGGATTAAACCTATTTAAACACAATTAGAGTTGTTGAGAGAAGATTAGTCTGTGGTAGATTAATTGAGAAGATAAGGTGGAGGTGCTGAAAAACCAATGCAAGGATGTAAATGTGATCAGAGTGTACATTAAGAAGCTAAAAAATGTAGTGAGCACCAATTGCTATGAGATATGACAGATACTCCCTAACACAAAATGCAAAAATTCAGCTGCTGAGGATAATTCTGTATCTAAGCCAGTTGTGCTCCATTATAAAGTTGGTTGGAGGATTCTGCAATCTCTCCTACAACTTGGTGACCTGAATGTAGTTCTGACTGCCCCAAGTTCCAGTTTGTCTGAACTTGCCAATACTTTACTTATGCTTCCCCTTTCTGACACCTTCTTCTTACACAGAACAGAAGCAGACATATTACATGATTGTGCAAGAGCTCCTATGAATGGATGGAGATAAATTCCTGTGTTGAGTTCTATGCAAAAGATGAAGGACACAGATAAGTATAAATATGCAAACATTAAAATATATAGACATTTTTAGTTGATCAGAGTGGTAGCATAGTGTATGATTATAGATTGGTTAACAAACAAAAAATAAACAATTAAATGTTTGATAATTCTTGGATACCTAATTTATTTGTTCTCCCTCTTTCTCTCTTTCTCTCTCTCTCTCTCTTTCTCTCTCTCTCTTTTTCTCTTTTCTCACCCATCTTTCTTTGATATAGGGTCTCATTATACCAGGAGGCTTGGTTCTTGATCTATAGAACAGGCTGGACTTGAACTCACAGAGAACCTTTGACTCCACTTTTACCTCCTGAATGATGAGATTTAATCAAAGTTTGATATTTATGAAAAAATAAAGCAGATTCATTTGCCTGGGAAATATAAATATGGAACAGGAAGTATGGATCTTAGGGTTGCCTAGGATAATATACAAATATTTAATTACTAACACCGAGATAAAAACAAATTTAATTTACGACATAAAGTATTTAAAGCATAACTCTCCTTCTTAGAATATAAGGTTCCTAAAATATTAGATACAAAAAATCTTATCTGTTTGGAAGCTGAAGCAATAAAGTGGTCATGGTTTTCAACTTGAGGGTATAATTGAGAAGTGTCCCTGAAAAACATCTCAACAAAATGTGAGTAAGAAAGAAAACCAGAGCATTCTTGGAGACATGAATAAATCAGAATGGTAGTGCCTCAAAGGTGAAAACCAGTTAGAAGTTGTAAAGGATGTCATAATCAGGAGAAAATCTTATTGAGAGATAACTGTATGATGTCTGCATGTCACTGTCCTCTCAGTTTTCTTCTTGTTGCTAGGACACGGAGTGCAAGTCCTTAGTGTACAAAACTGTGGAGAGCAGGTGTGGCAGCAGTCCCAAGATGGCGCTTGGGACTCTGGCCAAGTCTTGTGACTAGCACCTGACTTCCTCCTACCCCCCCCCCATATTAGCCACTCCCACTGTGCGAGCTGCGCAGGCACACCCATGACGGGAGTTCAGGACAGATGTTGCAAACCTATGAACTGTAGCCACACAACATGGATTGAGGAGGTGGAGTTGAGAGAGGATAAAAGGGACTGCGCTTGGGGGTGGAGAGGGACAAAAGATTTTCACTTGCATGCTGTAAGGTTCCTCAATAAATTGCTTTGAGAAGAATGCTGTGTCCTCGCTCCTTTTCTGCTTGTCAGAGACGGTAGCGACACAAAACCATATAGAATAATGAGCAGCAACAAAGACCAGTCAGCTTTCATAGTTCACCCATTTCTCTTTCTCTGTTCTTGGAAAAGGACAATTAGGTTAGAGCTAATATTTATGTGTCATTGTGTAGTCTTGTGTGAACATTCTTCTGGGAATTAAAATGGAAATACCTATGACCCACATACTCTCAGAAATATCTATATGGTAACTGCTTGCCTTCTATAACACTTTTTCTCTCCATTTCTATATGCTTGGCTATGAACTCCACCCTGTGGGAGATGAGTCACATTAGCAGCTAAACACCAGTGTCTAAGAGGTAGAAGACTAATAGGAAGAAAACAGTCAAAGTTCCTCGTGATTAGAGATAAAGAACCGTCTACCTTGACTATATAGTACCATAGACTGCTTTGCAGGAGTCAGTAAGGCTGTCCCCTCTGACCTACTTCATTGCAGGATATTTTTGAAGCTGTACAATAGCTTTGCAAATATTGTGAGACATATAAACATTAGTTGAATATCACTCTTTGTACTTTGTGAACAAAGGTCTTCTTAGATGTTTAAAATCAAGAAATATTTGTGGACATATTAAGCAATATCTAGTAAAATGTGATGCTCTGCATTTTTGTCTTCAAGTACTGGGAATGAAAAAGAACTCAAAGTCCCAAATGAAAATCTTGTTGGGTAGTTAATGTGGCTCATTGACTTATACAATTTCTGACATAAAAAACACCTTTATAAATGAGAAGATAAATGAAGTTTGACAGCAATTGGGGAAATGTTAAGGGTGATAGAGAAGTAAATATTATGTAGTTAAATAGACTCTGAACAAGGTCAGTGTTATTCTCAAGTACATAAGCAACATACCTCCTTACAAAGCAGGAAATTTAATATTTGAAAAAATAGTATGTTCCAAGGTTATATAAGCTTCATTATGACACATTTATGTTTTCTTTTAAGATACAGTACCAATAGAATTATACCTCAGAGGAAGAAACGATTTTGAATTTAAGAAAAAACCATTTTTGTATTAAAAGTAGAAATGCATATAAGATCTTTTTGCTTATAATAGTCCTTGTTTTATTGTTAATTGATATAGCAGTTTTGAATTAGTAATATCCTATTTCGGGTGAGAGCATCAGTACTTAATTTAACTGCAAAACAAAATTTATAAGTTTGGAAGAATGTTGGTGAGTCAATGTGGTCAAGTATGTGAATTAAATTAACAACCACAGCCTGTCAGGACTACAACCTTGAAAAAAATATCTATCCCTCCATCAGCTTCCACCAATGCCAATAACTCTTCAAATGACGTGATGCTTAGTGAGCTCCTCTGCTATAAAATCTGCAGCTCCACTGCATTGATCTTGTGCAAATCTTGGGCAGTCATTACCATTGTGAATCCATGTGTTCAAACCCTCACCCACAGTGTGTTTAGAAACAACAACTGTAAAAATGCCAACAATAGAAACTAAAAGGGAGGCCATGCAGTTGGGAAGAAAGGAGTGAGCCGTAGGGAAAGATGGCAGTGTAGTGGGTGGGTTGGCTTTGATCAAAGCATTGCATGTGTGTGTAAATCTCAATCACTAAAAAGATAAATGAAAACCTTCTTTAATATTTCACACTACATGAAAGAGAAGAACATTAACACTATATCCAAGTTTTTTAGATCATCACTAACATGCAGGAATTTGAAAAGAAACATATATTTGGGCTTAGCTTTCTGAGAAAACATTACTAAGTGGCTTCCTATTACAAGCAGCAGAGGAAAGCAGTTGACAGTGGGAAATGGTTTTTCTCTCCACAGACAACACAGCAAAGGAGATACTCTCCTCTTGGCCCTACTGTGTGGCACTTGTAATTTTATTAAAAGTAGTTTTTTCAGTTCCTATTTATTTAACAATGTACAAGCAGGAAGGACACAAAAATGAAAATTATCTGTCATCCTGCTGTGAATTTGGACAGAGTAGCTTCCCTAGGAATATGCAATCATCGATGGACCTTGTCCATCTATATTTCTTGCTTTAGTCAACAAGTAAATTCTACAAACAAGTAGATTAGCTTCTCTTTACCAATTGGAGAAGTATTGAATAAAAGTGCTGGGGTAGAATTGGAACTGGATATGGCTGAACTATGTCAATATTATATTAATTTATATATATATATATATAATTAACTAATAAATCAGCATAGGGAAAGACTTATAAAAGAACCTAATTGTTAAAAGTAGTAATCATAATGATCTGCAGTCATGAAAGGAAAGGAGAGCCAAGTTTACTGCAGTTGACAGAGTCCTGAGAAAGTGAAAAAGTATGAAAGGGGTTAGTGTATAATACAAGCTTTTTCAAAGCTCAAAATATTTTTGCAGAAACTTGCAGGGTATAGGGTGAAGTGGCCAGACATATATCTCAGTTGATAGACTGCTTGACTACCATGCACAATACCCTAGATTCAGTCTAGAACATCAGATATACAGGTATAAAGTGGGACTTTGAGGAATTCAGCTTTAATACCAGTATCTGAGATGAGGTGGTGGAGAGGAAGAGAGAGGAGGAACGAAAGAGTATCAGAATTCTATTCAAAATCACCTCTGTGTGTAGAGTATGTTCATGATAATCCTAGGGTACTTGTGACTGAAGAAAAGGTACCAGGATCACCAAGATCAAGTTCTCAGGGAAAAAATAAAGGGCAGTTATTTTCCCAGAAAGACAGAAGATAAGAATGATGGAGATGTGGAAGGGAACCAGGTAGAAGGAACAGTGATATTTGACTCAGGGGACAAAGGACTGGCTTTGGGTTGAACGCATACATACAGAAAGACACTTTGGAAAATGAAAGTACATATACGGAAAAATGTAAAATCCCATGTTATTAGGAGGTGTTTAATTTTAATTGGGCATGTTAATTAGGTGATCCACATGGGGATTTTGATTGCTGAAGTTTAGTAATTTAATAGTTGGACCCTGGTAGTGGGCCTCAGGAGGAGGAAGTGTCCAAATAAGGAACTAGACATTTGCAGCTAGATTTAGAAATACAATCTAATGATATTTTAGCAAGGAAGACAAAATGGGGAGAAGGACAAGGCTTGTCAGTACCATCTCAGCACACTTGAGTTGTCCAAAGTCTCGTCAGTGTCTGTCTGAAGAATAAAACTGAGGCAATGAGGTGAGAGCAGTGCTGACTTTGTCTCTAACACTCGTCATAGGTGATCTTGAATTGAGCTGCAGAGTTCGCCCACATTAGCACTAAAGTATAGAGAGAGCACTTACTTTTTTAATTACTATTTTCAACTTCATGATGGTTCAAAAATGTACATACAGCTATCATTTCTTCCCTTTCAGTGCAACATTTAACACATTTTATAAAGCACTCAAAATACTTTAGAACAAGATAGATCCATGTTCAGTAATTTAAGGTTCTTGAAGGCTGCTTTAAGTCCTCTGCATTTTAGCTGTGGCATTTGAGGTAAGAGTGTGGACAAAAGCACTTTCATTAATATTTTCATTCTTTAATGGTCATTATGAGAAATAACACAGTATCAAGTCAATTATTATCTGGACCACATCCAACAGCACTAAAAAGAAAAAAAAATTGTATCCAGAGAAGGAGAAGGTCATATAAGGTGTTAACATGTTAACATCAGAATCCTGTAGCATTGGAAAGGGAAAGGCTTGGTAAAAAGAGTGAAAAATAACAACAAACATAAAACCTAATAATTAACCTTGGAGAGTGCACAGTGCACACGTTGTTTGATGCTTAGGTGTGAGAATCTAATTGCAGATTCCAAGACTTCATGCAAAGCATTTTCTAGAGTTCTATGAACCTAGCACTCCTACAGATAGAGGTATTGAGAGAACACTCCCAGGAGCCTTATGGGACAGCTCTCCCTGTATAAAAGTGAGAAATAGCTTTTCTTGCCTGAAAAGCCTCAGGGATGATGAAGGACAAGGTTCTGACTGGACAATCCTTTGACTCCAGTCAAGGGCCACCACATAAGCATGTGTACACACATACAAACATCCACATTCATACAAAGCCTCATGTATCATTTAGATGTATAATGATTTTTCAAGGGAGCATTTATTCATCTACGTTTACTTTAGGTTAAATTTATATCGCTGAAAAACTTACAACATGTTGTATAATGGTCAAAGATAAATACAATGCACTGAATGAGGTTGCACACATCTGATACATTTCCTCTAATAAGGGCCCAAGGCAGGAACAAGTGTGTCCTTAACTAGCCAACTAGCAGGTTGTAGGAAACTCTTCTAATAATATGTTCACTAATTTCTTTCCCCCGCACCACTATTGTTCGTATTTTGTTGAATACACACAGACACAGCTTCCCCACTCTGCCCCCACACACATACAAATGTCTGGCAGAACAAAAAACAAACCTATCCCTTTCTTGGCATGCATTCTATGCAGTGCTTTACACGCACTAATTTACTTTACCTTGGTGATTGTAGTGGCTTGTTTTGTGTCAACTTGACACAAGCTGGAGTTAGCACAGAGAAAAAAGCCTCAGTTGAGGAAATGCCTCCATGAGATCCTGCTGTAAGGTATTTTCTCAACTAGTGATCACGGGGGGGGGGGGGGGGGGGCTGGGGGGGGTGGGGGGGGGTGATTCAGCCCATTGTGGATGGTACCATCCCTGGGCTGGTAGACCTGGGTTCTATAAGAAAGCAGGCTGAGCAAGCCAGGGGAAGCAAGCCAGTAAGTAATGTCCCTCCATGGTCTCTGCATCAGCTCCTGCTTCCTGACCTGCTTGGCTTCCAGTCCTGACTTCCTTTGGTGATAAACAGCAATGTGGAAGTATCAGCTGAATGAATCCTTTTCCTCCCCAACCTGCTTCTAGATCAAGATATTTTATGCAGGAATAGAAACCCTGACTAAGACCCATGTGTTTATCTGGAGCCTCAGCAGAGAGTCACTCCCATTAAAGTTGCAAACAGGAGCTGTTCCCATCTGGAGAAGGTACCTATCCTCTTCCCAGGGGCTCATGCCTAATTCTACCATAGTAGTCCTTAGGAAGGGTTGTATTTCCTTTTTTTTTTTTTTTTTTTTTACCTTTTGTGTATTGGCTCACAGCCAAGTAGAACAGGTGTGCCACATTTCTGTGTTCCCAACAAATGCTTATGAAATAATTTCAACCTGTAGTTAATCCATACACATTCAGCTAATTTCTACTAATTAAGTAATTCCTGGCTATCAATTTTTGTGCAGAGTTATAGCATTGTTCAATATATTAGTCCACGATTTGTTGTTTTCCTTTTCTTTTCTTTTTTTTTTTTTTTCAAATTAAAACTGCACTTAAGTGTTAACTTCTATATCTATCCTCTGGGTACCATATCAAAATGGATAAACAATTCTTTTATATCATAAACTCCATCACTCATTTCTCATACCTCCCTGGTTGACACCCCACATGTGGCGCCTTTGCCAACCAACAAAACAAGTTCAAAATGTGTACCTATATCATCAGTGGGTCATGTTCAATTCCCCAGTGTCCAGCTGCTTAAAGAAAACTGAGTCCTTCCCTAATGGCCCCCCTCACTGTGCAGGGGTTTTATTGTGTCATGATGCAGATTACCTCTCTTACAATATGACTCCTGTCAATGAGCTGAGGACTACTCCTAGAAGCCCATTTTACCTTGTGGACTTCACTCCTAGCCCTGTCTCAAGAAAGATGTAATCTTAAAGATTTAAGTATGGCCATTAGGAGGGGGGTCTAATTTAGAAAATCATGATTAACATGTGTTTCAAACATAAGAAAAGAGAAGCTCAAGGTCATGAATGTAGCTCAGTGTTAGAATCCTTCATTCACATGGACAAGGCCCTCTGCCAGTGCTTCAAAAGAAAGCAATAAGTTAAACAACATCCAGAATCAGGATCCAGCATGTATAGGTAAAGATATTATACAACCTCTCCACTTTAAGGGTTAGTAACTCTGCAGATTAGGGATATCTGTATCTGTATTAGTCCTTCAACAAGTCTCAAAATGTCTTCCCACCTTATAATCAAAATAGTAAAGTACAAAGGAACCAAATACTCTAACATTCCCTCTCACTAAAACTGAATGACCCACAGAACTTTGAAGTATGTGAGAATTCATTTTGATTATGCAACTCTCTGATATTTTTATACTATAAAATAAAGAAGTTCCAATTTCTCAAGTTCATGAGACCATCTTTTAAAGCAGGAATATAAGTCTTTCCACTGCATAGCCTTCAATGTTTTGCTATCAGGACTCTGTTAAAATGCAAAATGAATTTTTAACAGAGCATTGACACTTGCATTGTGAATGTGCCTCCAGGCATGTAATTAGCTGAGAAGTTTAATCTTTTATATTCCAAAGTTTGATCGGAATGCATAAAGCTCAGTAAAGCTATAAAGTATTGACCAGCATCCTTGATAAAAAGAGAGTTTGCAGCAGCAATTTTGTTAAATGCAGATTCTACTTACTTCTTCTCAATAAATATATTAAATATAAAAGTGATTTTTAATTTTTAAACATCAAACAGGAGCACAGCTTCCTCTGCAGTCCCTAACTTACATTTCTGTGAGATGTGATTTGTTTAAGAAATTGAAAGGAGTCATATATAGAGCACATAAATGGATCCTTTACTTTATGAAGGATTCATTTTTGACGAATTTCATAACACGTGGCTGTGAAAATATCACTTGGACAACTATATAAAAGGAAATTCTTATGTAATCTTTAAATAACTTAATATGTGCCATGTGAATTTATGCTCAGTAAAGTCTGAAATAGATTTCTAAAGCATGGAATGTTTTATTTGAACAGGGCATGTTACGTGACAGACTGGATTGAGGCAAACTCTGCCTTGGTTGGGGAAAGACTGAGATTGTAAAGACAAATTGAAAAAAGATAAGAAGACACTTTGAATATTTACATCGAAATTGAATTAGTGATACTACAGCAATGTGAAAGCAATTTTATCTTATATGAACAACTTTGCATGACTACATACTAATAGCTCAAAATCTCTCTTTTATTTACATATTGTGTCACTATTCATCAAATAGTGAGTTATAGATAAATCTTGTTTCTTAATTGCTATATGTCCCCAAAGGGTAAATCAGAGTGATTTGTTGTTGTTAATGTTGTGCTGCTGTTCTGTCTCTGTACCATGCTAATACATGTTATTATTATCTAAAAATTTGATTCTCAAAGGTATGTTTCAGTGCAAGTGTTATCATACCTGCCTCTTACCTTGCACAGCATCCATTTTGTAATGTTGGACATAGCAAAATGACTTGTTTTTTCTTGGTGTAGTGTAAGATTTTACCCCCATTTTATGTCACCCAGGTGAATATATATTCACTGTTTCAAATCTATCAAAAATTCATATTATATATGTATGTTTTGTGGGGCAAAGTAAGACTATTAAGAAAAGACAAAAAGGGCACATTTCATAGTCTTAGCATGAATATTTCAATAAGCAAAGTAATCCAAGTTCATTCCATGAGACCATACCAACATCTTAGCCTGCAAGCCCCCAAATTCAGTAATGTTAAGAAAAATAACAAAATTATAGAGCATTTACAAATCTCAATTGTTCATAATTAATCAAATTATTTGGATGTCAATGAGCTTATTTTTTTATTATTCACACAAAAAGTTGAAGTACAAAATTCTTACAATTATTTCCAACTTTTAAAGAATCAGATCTTTTCTTGTATGCTATTCATTTGGATTTTTTTTCATGAGTGGGTCACAGATTTTAATATATCTTTAGAAATCAGAATTGGATTCTATGTTTGTGTGATGGGAATCATTTTCTTTCAAGCAGGAAATGTCTTGCTTTAGGATATAAAGTAATATAAATATACATGTTCAGATTTAGAACAAATTTTAAATTAATTTCATTTTAGTTAAATCAATTACAAAACTTTCTAGCATTATAATATAGGGTTTTCTTTTACCTCTGATGAGGATGAATCATGCCTAAGAGGAAAAAGATGTTAGTGAAGAAAGACATAGGTAAGTAAGTTTAGATATTTATAAACCTCATAATATTGAGAAATAAATCAACTATGTTAATAACAAATCACTTAATAATAAGCCATGACTATGACACCTTTTCTCTATCCCTGCAAAAATGCTTGCCAGCCCTTTCATCAAGTCATTATGAAAAAGAGAGTAATGTCTATTGGGTTGAGCATATTACAAGGAAAACAAAGGTTTAATACACACACACACACACACACACACACACACACACACACATACTATATATGCACATACATAATACTTGGTAGCTTTCATTAAGGATATTGAGACAGCTCAGTGATCATATTATGGAGGCCTGAGGACCACGTTCATATCTCCAGGACCCACATAAGCATAGTCTCCACGCTTTTAATCAGAGTATGGAAAGAGGTGGGGATCTGTTCAGGGCTAATAAAAGATTATGCCTTATTGAAATGAGAAAGGAAGAAATAAAAATGCCTGAATTTCTCCTGTGACCTCTCCAAACACAGATAGTTATACACCCACATATCCACAGATACACATTCATAAACATTGTGGTGGTTTGAAAATGCTTTTTCCATGGAATGGCAGTTTTAGAAGGTGAGACCTTGTTAGAGTAGACACGGCCTTATTGGAGGGTGTGTCATTTAGGCATGGGTTTAAGACCCGCATCCAAGCTGCCTGGAAGCCTATCATTTCCCAGTACTCTTCAGATGAAATTGTACAACTCTCAGCTCCTCCTACACCATGTCTGTTTGGATACTGCCATGTCTTGGTGATAATGGACTGAACCTCTGTACCTGTAAGCAATTCCCAATTGAATGTCCTTATGAGAGTTGCTTTGGGCTTTCCAGTCTTAACTTGTGCCCTGAGCAGACCTTGGAACTCATTCCACACCCATTCCCACAACAGCCAGAGAAAGCCCATCACCCAGTTACTCTAACATGCTCAGGATCACAAGTAAGGAGACTATAACATCTGCCCCAAATCCTAGAGTATCGGGTTCTCCTATGGTCCAGGGAAACAGGAACCCTGACTAGCCAGTGGCACGCATTGCTTTAAGTCTGAACTTGTGCCCTGTGCAGATACTGAGCAGTGGTTCTGCACTCATTCCCACAACACCTAGATAAAGACCATATCCCTGCTTCTCCAACATACCCAGGATCACAGGATCACAGGATCACAGAGAAAGCTTCATTCCTAGAATATCAGACACACCAAAGAACACTGTAGCTCTGATGTATTCAGGGCACAGTTGAGGCTACAATATTTTCCAAACATCTAACATAACTGGGGCCTCCAAAGAAACCAGGGAAACACAAACCCCTGCCCAGCAAGAGGCATGGGTTACTTCCAGGTATACTTGTGCTTGGACCAAACTCAAGGCTCTGGTTTCCCACCTATGCCTGAAACACCCAGAGAAAGTTTGACTCCCAAGAGCTGTGACACGTTTAGGATCTCAGTATCATAGGAACACAGGATCACTGAATCACAGAATCACAGAATCACAGAGATAGCTGGACTCAGAGGGGGTCTGAAACAACCAGGATCACAAGAGGGTCAGGCTTTAGTCAGAGACAGCAGAACGGGTAGCACTAAAGTCAATCAGATGGTGAGAGGTAAGCACAAGAACATAAAGTAAATCAAAATGAACAAACAAACTAATAACAATAAAAAAAGCAAGGCTACTTGGCATCTTCAAGATTCAGTTCTTCCAATACATATCATGATGATGAGAGAGGACATTAAAAAGAACATTAATAATTCCCCTTTTAAAATGAGAGAACACAGGTAAACAAGTAGAAGCACTTAAAGTGGAAACACAAAGGTCACTTAGAGAATTACAAGAAACAAAACCAAACATGAGAAGGAATTAAACAAAACCATTCAGGATCTAAAAATGGAACGAGAATCAATGAATAAATAAGAGAGAGACAACTCTGGAGAGAAAACATAGGACATAGATCAGTAGTCATAGATGCAAACATCACAAAAAGAATACAAGAGATGGAAGAGAAAATGTCAGGGACAGAAGACACCATAGAAAATATTGACACAGCAGTCAAAGAAAATGGAAAATGCAAAAATCTTCTAACCTAAAATATCCAGAAAACACAGGACACAATGAGAAGACCAAACCTAAGAATAACTGGTAATGAAAAGAGTGAGGATTTCCAAATTAAAGGACCAGTAAATATTTTCAACAAAATTATAGAAAACCTAAACCTTTTCCTCTAACATAAAGAAAGAGATGCCCATGAACATATAAGAAGCCTTCTGAATTCCAAATAGAATGAATCAGAATAAATTCCTCCTGTTAAATAATAATTATAATACCTAATGCACAAAACCTAGAAAGAACATTAAAAACAGTTAGAGAAAAGACCAGGGAACATATAAGGGCAGACTCATCAGAATTACACCAGAGTTCTCACCAGAAACTCTAAAAACCAAAATGACCTGGGCAGATGTCATACAGACCCTAAGAGAACACAAATGCCAGACCAGTCTACTATATCCAGCAAACATCTCAATTAACATAGATGGAGAAAGAAATGCATTTCATGAAAAATATTTACACAATATCTTTTCAAAAATCTAACACTACAAAGGATAATAGATGGAAAACTCCAAAACAATGAGGGAAACTGAACCCTAGTAGAAGTGAGAAAGTAATATTTTTTTTCAACAAACCCTAAAAGATAGCCAGACAAACATAATTTCACCTCTAAAAGCAAAAAGAACAGAAAGCAACAATTAATTCTTCTTAATATTTTTTAACATAAATGGAATCAATTCCCTAATAAAAATATAGACTATCTGACTGGATACATAAACAGGACCCAACATTTTTCAAATACAAGAAATATACCTCAGCAACAAATACAAACACAAACTCAATGTAGAAGGCTGGAAAAATATTTTTTAAGCAAATGGTCTAAAGAAACGAGCTGGAGTAACCATTCTAATATAGAATAAAATCAACTTTCAAACAAGAGTTATCAAAAAAGATAAGGAAGAATACTTTAAACAGGTCAAAGTAAAAATCTGCCAAGACAAACTCAATCCTGAACATCTATATTCCAACTACAAGGGCAACCACATTCATAAAAGAAACTTTACTAAAGCTCAAAGTATATATTCCAACACACACAATAATAGTTGGAGTCTTCAACAGCCCATTCTCAACATTGGACAGATTATAGAAACAGAAAATAAACAAAACACTATAAAACTAACAGAAGTTAGTAACAAATGGATTTAGCAAATTTCATTAGAACATTTCATCCAAAAACAAAGGAATATACCTTCTTCTTGGCAACTCATTATACCTATCATATAAACAAATTTAAAGTAAAAACAAAAATGGTAGTATCATTAGATGAAGAAAATACTATTGAGAAAATTTTTACTCTTTCATGAAAAAAAGACTTAGAAATATCAGGTATAGAAGAAACATTTCTAGATATGATATAGAAAATTTACAAGAAGCCTATAGCAAAATTAGCTTAATAGATAGTAAACTATTTTTCCCCTCAAAGAGGGATAACATGATTGCTGTATCCAAGGCATGTAAATTAATGATTTGGGCTGAACCTGTGGAATTTCTTTTTTTGTTCTGATTGTCCTTAGGCCTACTCTTGGAAGATTCTAGTGTGTATAAAATATAATCTTCCAAGCTGACTGATTTAATGTGGCTTATCTGGATTAATGACTGAATTGATTTGTTTGACCTCATATTAACTTTGGCAATATATTCTAATCTTCTACCTCATTTTCATTCTCTGGCTTGTATGTATCCACGTGTGTCTTAATTAGAATATTTATTACTAGGAAGAGACACCATGGCCAAGCCAACTCTTATAAAGGACAACATTTAATTGGGACAAGCTTACAGGTTTAAAGGTACATTATGTTATCATCAATTTGAGAAAGAGGGCAGCATTCAGTCAAGCATGGTGCTGAAGGAGCTGAGAATTCTACATCTTTTTCTGAAGGTAAACAAGAGAAGGTTGTTTTCAGGGATCTACAAAGATCTCAATGCCCCACCCTACAGTGAAACATGTCTTCCAACAAGGTCAGGAATCATAATAATGCCACTCCCTGGGCTAGACATATTCAAAACACTGCAACTTGTTTCTATCCTGTCCTCTATGCACCCTGTTTCCTACAAAGTGTCTAGATAAAACTGCCATGAACACACACTGCACATGACCACCTTTTTAATTTTTTTCTCTTTGCTATTAAGTAGCCTTTCTTCCTCTATTGTTTCTATGCGAGTTGGATGCACCTTGTTTCTTACTTACTCTCTCAAATCTTTCTCTAATTTTCCATGGTGTCTGCCTAACTATTCGATGCCACTTTCAAACATGGCTGCCTCCTCCAATAGATGTCACCTTTAAACAAGGCTGCTTCCTTCTATAAACTAACTTTACAATCATTGTTATGGATGAAAGGTGTGTAATAAAGGAGTATTTGTATTCCATCTATATCATACTGGATTAATCCCAGGCATGTATGAATTCTTCTAAAATCATATCTTCAGATGGGATGCTTTGTTAGAGCAGAGATGATGCTGGATTAAAAGGGGTTGCAACCTCATGGGAAGTTAATTATATTACTGACCAACCAAACTTTCCAAAACTCCAATGGAGTAAAACTCCAACTTTTTTGTGCACTCTGAGAGACCTATTGATCCAGTTAATATGTAGCTGAAGATAGCAGTATCTGGCATCAATGTGAGAAGATGCTTTTGTTCAGAGAGGGGCATGTTTTTCTAATGTAGGGGAATGACAAGGAAAGAGGGTAGAGAGGGGGATCAGGAATGAGTGTACCTTTGTGAAGGCAAATGGAGGGGCAGAGAATACATGGTGGCAGGAACAGTATACAGCTGTACATATTGTATCTACAATTCAGAAACAGTGAAACACAAATGCCTGTATTCAGATTTCTTCCATACCTTTATCCACTCTAGGACCTCAGCCCATGTTTCTACCTAAATTTCCCTACCTGAGAACACTTGCAAAAACATGGCCACAACTTTGTGATTGTAGATCCTCTGAAACTGACAATATTAACAATTATACACGAGCAAGTTATTTCTGTCTTATTATCTACAAAAAGGGTCATACAGTAGCCTTCAGAGATTTCTTATACTCCTGTCCTATAAATATTAATGTAGTTAATTTGGCAGACATGTTGTGAATGCTTGTTTCTTAACACATAAAAGAAGATAACCATTCTGGTATTCCACAAAATGTTATTTCAGCCACAGTAGGCACAGCCTTAGTTTTACATTTCACCAAAATTAGATATTATACACGCAAAGAGCAAGGAGATGTACTAATTAGTTCATATTGTAAAAGGAAGCCCTCTCAGGGTTTCTGTGACTAGTTATTTCCTATCATCATGAGACTGAGGCCATATCTACTTTACTCAGAGAACAAATGCTCAAGTAACAAATCAATAAGCACAATCAACAACACAAGCCCAAATAAGCCTACATACTGACCTATCAAGCGTTAAACGTATGCATCATATTTATAGCAACTGAATTTACCTATCAGAAACAATACATTTATAGGATTGCTTTTACAACTATTATGGTGGGGTGGTTATTCACTTTTTGTTTTGGTAAGCTAGCAATGGCTATACCACTGTTGGAAAGAAGTGATTGGACAATCTCTAAGAACCCTTAAGTATCAAAAGGAAGGAATAGGGCCCCAGGACCTACTTCCCTACCCTTGATGTAATATTGAAAGATCCCACATTATGCAGGTTGTTTAGTTGGCCATAAATACTGTGATGTCATGTCAATACCACAGAAATAGGAGGAAGGCTGGTTTGAAAAGAGGGCTTCAACATGAGAGGGAGAAGAATAAGGCAGTAATGGGAAAGGAAATGATCAAAATATAGTATGTATATATTACAAAATGTGTATGTGTTACATATACAACATTATCAAAGAATTAAAAAGGTATCTAAATTGCTTTATGAATGTATGTTTTAGAGCAATTTAATATCTCATTATACTACAATAATTTATTACCTAATGATTTTTGAGCATTTCTATTTTTTGTAATTTTTATTGGATAGTTTATGTATTTACATTCCAAAGGTTATCTTCTTCCTCAGTTTCCCCTTCTCCCATTCCCTGTCCCCCTGTTTTTATGAGGATGCCTCCTCTCACCTCAATACCTTACACTGGGAAAATGAGCCTTCAACAATCCAAGGGTTTCTTCTCTTACTGATGCCAGACAAGGCCATCTCTGCTACATAAATACTCTTAGGTTGGTGGAGCATTTCTTTTTGTAATCTTTTCTTCGAGAAACTTACCAGTAATGGTCATAGAGTTTCTGACATGTCTCCTCCTTAGATTCATGTTACTTTGCTTAGATAAACATGAAAACTTTCCAACAACCCACTGAAAATAACACAGGCATATTTGTTATTGAGTAACTGAGCACAGATAGATTTAACTATATAACATGTAACTAATCGATTCTTCCATCGCCATCTGGTAGTACATAGCACATGTTGAAACTGTTTTGCCCTTGGGTTAAGAGGATATATTATTGTGTGTTATGCGTATAGCTGGCTGAAAGAATACAAACAGGCTTTTACAGGAGCTGATTGCAGACTAGGGCTCCGGAGGATAATGGAATGATAGCTTTGTAGAGCAAATGAATTAAATGTATGCTGGTGAAATATTTTAGATCCCATTGGGGGTTGTTTAAGCTGCAAAAACAAAAAAGTGACTGGCAGAAAGGCGAGAGCAGTGTTACTTCACTGAGACTAGCATGTTCTTGCTCTGCACACTCATTATTAAGGAACTCTGCCTCTGAATCTGGCCTCGAGAAGGCTTATGCACTGCACAGAAAAGCAAGAATTAGCAAAGCATTAAGTTTTTTCAGAAAAAAAAAATCTGACAGCAGAAACTAACAAATCATTGGCAAGAAATTTTGCATCGAAACACAGGCTAAACAGTTCACATTAGACTCTTCTGAACTTTTAGCTTTCTTTTCCCACAGTGTACTGAATACTTGAAGAGGAATTACAGTGAGAGTCATACCACTATTTCCTATTTAAGATGAATGCTAATGCATTCTGCCCGCAGGAGCATCGTTCAAAGCAATGTCCAAAAGAGCTATCAACCCATTTTAAAGACAGCTTGAAATATGCTCTGAATATATTTTTGCAAACATTTAAAAGCAAAATTCGGTTGTTGCCAGGAACTTCCAAGGGTCATGTCACAGCCCAGCCTTCACACCTCATGAACAGGGAAGAGCACACACAGCCTTCCCCTGTCTTATCACTTCGTTCAGTCTGTTTGAAGGATGCTTGTTCTGCACCAGACTTAATGTATGGAATAAAAGGTATCATAAAGGATTGAAACTCGCTCCCACCATGAAGTTTGCTCATATAGGGAGAAGCGCAAATGTTATAGTTGGTAAATCATTTTAAAATGTTTTTGCTTATATTTCATGAAAGAAAAATTTGAAAAGACTACAGTAATAAGAGCCTACTTAGAAGACAGGTTATTTGTACATTTGAAAGAGATTGCTTTCATGATTGCTTTAGTTTGGTCATGGTAGACACGTATTATAATGGGAAAAAAGTGAAAAATATCCATAAATAAAAACAGATGTACTTTTCCTGAGTTATTTCCACATTCGAAATGCTGCATGTAAGAGCATGAACCTGTGGCTATGGGAAGAGCATCATGTTGGACATGATATTTTTGCTTCCTTCACTACATCATCTATCCTCATAAAAGTCTATCGTATTATTTCATTTATGATCCTTCGAGAACTTGTCTCTCTCCTTATATTCCACTGGAATCTCTCCAAATTCACAACTTTATTTTCTGATTTCTATAGAAAATGTTGCCCCAAGAATGGCTACTCCTATACCTGTCACATTTTTTTAGACAATTCTGCATTAATAGTTTATTATCCTATATAAGTCAGTTCTAACTTCTGTTAATAAATCTACATTCCTAATAATGGCTCAAGAATATTTCCTCAAGGGCTCTCCTCCTCTGGCTCTCTTTTAGCACATTTTTTTTTTTTACATTTTATATTACTATAAAGTAATATAAATATATTTTCGTACATTTTGTTACTATCACAGCACAGATATCATTTAGCATCATATAAATAAGTGTTAAATGCTATTTTCTCTCTTTTTAAATTAAACCTCACAAAAGGATTTTATGCATATTTCACCTCCTATTTATCTATTCTATACAAAAATAATCCTAAAGAACTATGTGTAACATTCTCCAATTTCTTTCTTTCTCATCTCTCTTGAAAACACTATTTGAACTTACATTGCCGTCATAACGCAAAACCTGCACTTCTCAGTGTCACTAAAGACTGTTTCTGAAAATCTTAGTTATTTCCCCTTTAATTTTAAATGTGGGAAACACCAACCTTAACAAATGTCTTCCTGGCTGTGAATTCATCTGACTCCTCACATTTTCAGCTACTCTGCCTCTCAGTGTCTTTAGCAGGCTCCTCAATGTTTGTCCAAATGTCCAATAATGGAGTCATGCTAATATTACTTAGGCATATCTCGCACAATATACAGGCGTATAAAGGTGTCAGTGACTAAGGAAAATAAAAATGTTTCCAAAATTTAAGTGAGGCCACTCCTGCTGGAGACCTCCAAAAGGACGTTGGAAGAAGGAAGATTCAGTCTTCTCCAACAGCTTGAACTTCCTTGCTAACCCATCTTTATACAGAAGACCAGTAAAAACTAGCCTTGTGGTACTGAGCAACTTCTAGATTCTTGAACTTCTCTTTCACAACTGCCTGTTGTTGACATAGTTGGACTGCACACTTTCCAGATGACTGGGGCAAAGTGCATCTTGTCAGACAACAAAGAACTTGATTTTGCTTGACAGCATGATGAGATCTGGAAGCAACCAAGACATTCACAAATGGGTAGGAGCTACCTGGAAGACTTTTGCAACTATAACTTCAAATTCCCTCCCTTTGCCAGAGTCCTAGTGTCAGTCTTCATGGAACTTCATCCACCGATCTGGGGTATTGTAGTTTTCCTTATCTAAGAGTACATTATTCTCAAACCTCAAACCTGAGATACAATCCTTGCAAAATGGACTCTGGTTCCAGGAAACAATCCAGATGGTGGAATCCAAACCCTTCTCCTGGATGCCTTTGGATCAGATATAGAACTCTGGGCTCCTCCAGCACTATGTCTGCTTGCACAATGCCATGCTTTTTGTCATGATGATGAAAGACTAATCCTCTAAAAGTGCTGCCCTGTTATTGCACTGGCTAAGGAAATCTTGCTATATCCATCAAAATGCTGGGGCTACCAGCAAAATGCTCAGCTTAATTCTGCATAGGATTATAAAAAGAAGAATTCTGCCTATGGTGACTGAATAAATAAAAGCAATTTACTGATAATATATGATGTGTATAGCAGTAAAAGAAACTAAGTGAAAAATTCATGCAACAGCCATGGAAATATGAAATAGGGACTCAATATTTTAATTACTTACCATGAGGCATCTTTAAGCATGTGGTGATATCACTTGAATATTATTTTCCACATATTTTACTACTTAAAATTGTATGTATTCTTCTAGTTTAAAAACTTATCACAATTTATAATACACAACATTCCATGTCCAGCCTGGCAATTTTCTGGAAACTACAAAATTCTGTGGTATAACCAACATTTCATTTGCAAACTGAATGCAAGCTTAATTAGTTAGTGCCAATACACCTCATGATACTTATATCATGGTAGGAGTAAATTATTATACATAAAGATGTCTTTATTACTTATGATATTATCTGAAAACACTCATTTCAGGATGGGTGATAAGCTGGAGTTTGATTTGAAATAGAGAAAATAAGAAAACACATCTGGCCAGCATCAGAGCTTGAAGGAGAATTTCATGAATACTGTCTATAATCACCTACATTCTCTTTACTGATTTTAATGCAGAATTTATGGCCTCTTTTAGTCCCTGTTGCTGTCAGATCTGAACATCTTTTTGTTTTGTTTTATTTTTTGTGTTGTTTAATCTTGCTTTCTCAAACATGATATATTTTTATACTCTTTCATTAATTTTATGATTTGATTTTCATATTTTCATTGAAAAATGCATTATATAGATAAATTTATACTATATTTAGCTAAAACTTCTAAATGTTACACAGAATACTTGGTTTTTTTAAACATTATAATATTATATTTAAAATTGAATTTTATTTGTCTTCTTGAATACTTTTTGAGTTATGTCAATCTCAATATATTTTTTTTTTTTTTTTTGAGGCTTGACAGGATATAGTTTTTTGTTTTTTATTTTGGGTTTATTTTTATTAGATACTCTCTGTATTTACATTTGAGATGTTAACACCCTCTCCCATCTGCTCCCATGCCCCCCTCCCTCCACTTGTCTTCATGAAGGTGCACACTCTCCTAATCACCCTCTCCACCCCATTGCCTTGGCATTCCCCTACATTGGAAAAACATGCCCTCCCTGGATCAAAGACCTTCTCACATTAATGCCAGACACTGGTATCTTCAGCTGCATAAGCATCTGGAACCATAGATTTTTCTATGTATGCTCAATGGTTGGTGTTTAGTCCATGGGGGTTGGAGAGGGTTCTGTTGGTTTTTAGTGTTGTTTTTCCCATGAAGTTGCAACTCCTTTCAGGTCAAAATGGTAGTGAACAGATTGGGAAAGGATCTTTACCAATCCTACATCTGATACAGGTCTAAGATCCAATATATGCAAAGAACTCAAAATATTAGACTCCAGTGAATCAAACTATACTATTAAAAAATGGGGTACAGAGCTAAACAGCAAATTCTCAGCTAAGGAATATCAAATGACTGAAAAACACCTAAAAAAATGCTCAACATCCCTAGTCATCAGGGAAATGCAAATCAAAACCATCCTGAGATTCCACCTCACACCAGTAAGAATGGCTAAGATCAAAACTTTGCCTTCTCACCTAAACATCAGCTATGAGGTCTTTTTCTATGCCCTTCGGTAGTATGCAGCTTGTGAACAGCGTCTGGGAAAGTAGTGATCCCTGGTTGCATAATTTGATTTCAGGCTTTTGGAGAAAAGGACCCAAGTGACCCTGATGTTTACAAAGTACCTATAAAACCCTGTACACACCTAGTTCATATTCCTCATAATTTATCAACAAACACAAAAAATTGTCTTACTTGAGCGAATGAGTGTGTACGTGTGTGTGTGTGCATGTGTGTGTGGAAATACATTTACAAATGGGGGCACGTTAGAGAACGGAGTGCATAGACTGGAGTTGAAGCAAGTAGCTGCAGTGTGCCTTAGTAACTGAGACTTCGGGTATACGGGGTTCAGTTCCTGCTGCTTCCCTGTTTGTCTGGGGAGTAGGGGGTGGGTAGGACTGTTTTATTGTCTATGGTCAGGGGGAGAAGTTTTGTTCTGTCTTTTTTAGTGACCAAACTTTAAGTTTTAAGAATAATATATTGACTTACTAAGGGGAAGTAGTCTCATTTTGAGTGACATTCAAAGGCTTTGATTATTCACATGCTGAGAGTTTGCTTACCTGCTGAGCAAAAGGAAAGTCCTCAGATTTCCGTCCGATTCATTTCTTCACTAAACAGTGTGACTTGAGAGGATTGCCCTGCTGTCTGTTCTGGACTATAGAGATCATTTGAAAAAAGTCTTACTTAAAATACAGAATATAAAAGGTTTAAACATTGAATTAGGCATTCAAAACCCAACAAAGTGAATAAGCAATGATTAAAGAAGAGTAGTGTGATAGATAGTACTGAAAGCATTTAAACATGTTTCCTTTCGCTTTTTCTCTAAAAATAAGCATTTGAGAGATGTTTCCAAGGCAGCTCCTGTCCTTAGAAGTAACCTGCTTCTCTAGAGTGGCACCTGGGCTTTCCTCTCCCAGTGTGTCTCTGCACCGTCATGATGGTTAAGTAGAGTGCAGGCCTGTATTACCAAAGTCTGTAAACATAGTTGAACTTGGTCTTCTGTGTTCCAGAGAACAGCACTGGCTCTGACAAGATTGAATTCTTGATGAATGGTTGATATGTTTTTCTCACACTGCTAGTCTTTGAATGGAAATGTTCTTTATACTTTATGGACAGTTTTCAGAAAACTTTTATTAACAGGTGTACAAGAGTCATGTACATTTAGAATAGAGCAATTTAAATACTAGGCCTCAGAAATCTGGAAAAAAGCAAAGAAAATGAGTTTGCAATGTATGGTATGGAATTGCTTGTCAGACTCTGGAGAAGATGTTTCACTTTGGATTACAAACCCCATTCATGATTTTTAAATATACTTGAAATAAAACAATTAAAATGAAAAAAAAAATGCAGATGACAGCAGATGCTGGCAAGGAAGTGGAGAAAGGATTTTTCTCTGTTGGTGGGGTTGTAAGATGGTACAATCACTCTAGAGATTAGTCTGAAAGTTCCTCAGAAAATTGAAAATAGTACTACCTGAATACCTCACTGTTCCACTCCTGGCCATATACCCCAAAGATGCTCCAACATATAACAAGAACACATGTTCCATTATGTTTATAGCAGCCTTATTTATAATATTCAGAAGCTGGAAAGAACCCAGATGTCCTTCAACAGAGGAATTGATACATAAAATGCGGTACATTTAAACAATGAAATACTACTCAGCTATTAGAAACAATGACTTTATGAAATTCCTAGGCAAATGGATGTAAGTAGAGAATATCATCCTGAGTGAGGTAACCCAGTCACAAAGGAACACACATGGTATGCACTCACTGATAATTGGATACTAGCCCCAGAAAGCTCTGAAAACCTAAGAAACAATTCACAGAATTTGTCTTGCCCTCCCCAAAAAGAAAGGCCAAAATGGGGGGTGCCTTAGTCCTTCTTAGAAGGGAAAACAAAACACTCATGGGAGGAAATACAAGGTCAAATAGAAGAACAGGGATGGAAGAGAAGATCATTCAGAGGCTGCCTCACTGTAGGATCCTCCCCATATGCAGTCACCAAACCCAAGCACTATTGCTGATGCCAAGAAGTACTTACTGGCAGGAACCAGATAGACATGCCTCCTTAGGGGCTCTGCCAGAGTCATACAGATGGAGCTGAGCATGCTTGCAGTTAACCCATGTATTGAACACGGGGACCCCAATGAAGGTGCTAAAGAAAGGACTGAATCTATTTTCTTATGCCTGCATAAATCTCTTTATAGTCCATGATTATAATATTTTATTTTACATTTTTCCAGAACTGCTGGACACCATTTCAGGCAATACTGGATCACTATCTCCAGAGAGGTCACTGCTCTTGTGCTCCTTTCCTTTCCTGAAGTCTTGTCTTTCCTCTGATTCTTATAATTTCTTATGCACAATCCATCTTCTTAGATTTGGAAATTTATCTTTGTGATACATGTCTGAATAAAATAATGCTGTGAAATAAATTATTGGCAATGTGAATTTAAATCAAGTATTCATTGTAAAGGACACACTAAAATATCTGTCGTAATAAATGAGTTTTAGCACAGCCATTCAGGAAACAAAAGCAATGTAGTATAAAATTAGTTGTGTTATCTCCATTGCATTGCAAAGTTGTACATTCAGTTTAACTAATTGTCCCCTCTTTATCTTCCAATAAAAATGAAAAATGGAATTTAAAGTGTTTACAGCTTATAATAATTCATAAATTTTGTGAAATTTTGCAAATTAATTAAATCTGAACAAAGAACTCCTAATAGGTCTTGGTTAAACGAAATAACAGCAACAGTATCTAGACAGTAAATTGACAATAGATAAATTTTAATGAGGAAAAATAAATAACTTATTTATTATTTACTGAAAAAAATAATTGACCTTGATAAACTAATTAAGAATAGTGATGATAAATCTCTGTAGGAAATTTGATTATAAATATCAATCTAGAGGTGAAAATAGTAAGTGCTTTTTGCCATATGTTTATAATTATGATAACTAATTTTTTTCAAATACATAATAAAACTAAACTACACTGTATTGTAACTCAAACATTATTGGGATTAACAAGTCAAATAATATTTGGTATTATAACATTGTCATCTTTTGTACTAATATCATGTAATTAATTATCAAGAGATATGTAAGAAGAGAAATTCTGGACTAGCTTAAAATAGGCAAGTGGTCTTTATAAAGAATTTTCTAAAATGATGGTAAAAAAGAATATGGTACCTTAATTATGTCAAGGCCATCTGAATGCTGAAGGAGAAACTGCCTGATCTAGAGAAGCTGCTCTATCTTCTGAACTGTGGCTCTGTTTCTAACTCTTAAGTGTGTATCTGTTCTTCCAAATGCACAGTTCCCTAAAATGTTATCATATCTTACTGTTGCTCTTGGTCATCCAGATTGCCACAAGAAAATCACTTAAACATATACTTTAAGTACCACAACATAATGAGTTTACTTTCTTGGTTGCTGGACAGTCATAGTTCTTTTACTGTATCTTCAGAATATGTAGAGGTTCCTAAATCTCTCATTGTTTTGAAGCCTTTCACACTAATTATAAGGATCCAGATCAAATCATAAACTCTCACAAATTATCTGTAAAAGATACATCTTCGGATACCACCAATTGCAACATATGGTTTTAACATGAGAATTGGAAGAATTCAGCTTTCCCTTCTATTTTACCATTCTGTTCTTTCATTCTATTAACGTAGTTTTAGATCTCCTCAATTTTTACATGTATAGTGTGTAATATGAGATTTTAAAATAAATCTTGGCCTCCAAATAATATCATCTGGAGCTTCTTCCTATGATATTTGATTTATCAGTTTGACATTGTAATATTTTAAAATTTTATTTTAAAAACTTTATGTATGTGTGAGTACATATTATTCATACCTATGCACGGTCCTTCCTTACAGCTTTCTGTATCATGCCTCTCCTTGAAAGTAGAGTGGTTCTTCCTGTCTCATCAACTGTGAACTTTGAGTGGGTCCTGAGTTCCGGTTGAGAGAAGGGGACTTTCACCTATAAATGAAGTCTATAACAGATTTTGTGCAAGTCTTCTACAAGTAACCACTGTCTTTCAGGTAATTTCCTTTCTTAGTCTGCAGCCTTGGTCCTATTCATTTAAACTTTATGTATAGTTCTGAAATGTGAATGTTCATATTTTAGTTTAACTTTCTATCACTTTGCCATGAATCGTGTGTCACTTAATGAGTTTTTCTCAAAGCCATTTTTTTTTGACCTGGATTCTCATTTAACTCAATACATTCAGCATGGCAAGATGCCATGACCTGGGACATCTGAGTTCCTATAGCCATGATTGTTAAGATAGGATTGTAAAACACACTCACTGTGATAGAACTCACCAGTCTTTATCAGTCAGGACAACAAGCTTCTATTGTTAGTGCAGGACACAGGCCCCCCTTTTACCTGAAGATAGAGGTAGCTGTCATTCCTAGTCAAACTGAGTAACTGGAAACCTGCACTTTCCCTCACCTTCTTCTCCCTTAGTGTTCTCTGATTGACTAGATAGCACATGACTTTGTCATTTTCTCAGCTAAGGACCATTTCCATCTCTGATTTCATGCTTCTGTTTCTGTTCCTCTTTTTTTTTTTTTTTTTTTTTTTTTTTTTTTTTTTTTTTTTAGTTTATTTAAAAAAGAGAGATATATGTACTTTCCTTACTTGAAATCTGCATCCCATTGTGAACTACTCTGTCTTTAGCCATGTTTTTTTTAAAATAAGATTTAAAGGCATCTTTAATTTATTTTAGTTGCATGTTTTTACTTTATCTAAGTTATGTCATTTTCATATAAAATAATCACTTCTATTTACCTTCATACGTTCATATGCATGTCCTTGCTATACATTCTTCATGGCCCTTTGACATTCAAACTTTGTGCATTAAAGTACTTATATGGTATCCTGTATCATCTTATAGAGCACAGTAACGATTGCGTATTTTATTTTCATTGCTTTTCTTATTTTTTTCTACCATTAAAGTGAAAGTTTAATGAAGATGTAGCAAATTGTCATTTTGCTTTCAATTATATCAATCACTCAGAATAGAACTGGAGAAGCTATGGCTACTTGATTATATTCTGGGGAGGATAGACGGCTTAGATTTAAGAAGATATATTCCTGCTAAACAGAACCAGAATTTGTTTCCCAGAACCTGCCTTAAGTGGCTCACTACTACCTCCAGGTAGTGCTCAAGATAATCTAACTATCTCTACTGCCATCCATGGGTATCTACCTTAAGTCATATACCTACTCGATATCACTGAGGTATATGAAAAATAAAATAATAAATCCATTTAAAAATTTGCTGAGAGTAATAGAGAGGCTGGAGGAAGAAATATGTAATAGTTTTGAGTAGTGAAGAACTATAGATTCTTAAGAGTTTATACATAATTCTCTAAAACATTGTGATGGTGTTTCTGAAATTTTCTAAAAGAGAAGATTAGAAATGTTTTATACACAAAAACCCAGGATAACAGATATTCAAGGTAATGGATAACTATATTATCTCAGTTGTATTAATCAATCATTTTACAATGTACACATATCATATTCTAGTGCATTCCTGAATGTATATGATCTTTATTTATGAAAAATACATTTGTATAATTTCTGTCTAAAATGACTTTTATAGAATAATATTTTTATGACAGTTTCCTAATTGCTGGTACTTCTTAATGATATTCTGGAAACTTTAATGGTATGTGCAAATTTAAAGAATCAGAGCACTCGGAGGCAAGATTTTATGGGTATATCTTATAGTTCTCATTCAGTCTTTATTTTCTTAATACATGGCATGTCTATGTGACACACAGAAGTTTGAATATATTCCAAAAAGCTGTTCCTGGGTTTCTCTTCAAGGTCAAAATTCAGCTTACTTTCCAAAGTATCATAGTGAATTTGCAATTTCTCAGTGGATATGAACGCAAGGCTCTGGTTAGTTATCTGCTATTGTCAAACTTGCTTTTTGTGAGCTTAATAATACTCATATATTAAACACACACACACACACACACACACATACACACACACACCACATTGTCACTCTGGATCCTGCCACTATGCTTGTTATGACTGGTTTGTCTTGATGGAAACATTCTCTCCTACAGCAATGGTTCCCAACCCCAACTTGGCTACTGCTGCAAAATTTAACAGCGCCTCATATTATGGTCACACCCCAGACATAAAATTGTGTTAATAACTCATAACTGTAATTTGCTACTATTATGAATCATAGCATACATATGTAACATATGACCTTTGTGAAAGGGTCATGTAACTACAAAAGAGATGGAGACTCATAGGTTAAAAACAAATGCTCTAAAAGTTCCTCTGTTCTTTAGCACACTGGTCCTCTGTGCTTCCATAGCCATGATACCATGATATAATGAAAGTTAATTTTATATATATATATATATATATGTGTGTGTGTGTGTGTGTGTGTGTGTGTGTGTGTATAACTTTACTGTTTTATTTTCTTTTATATCTGTTTCTTTAAAATTTATAACCAAATACCTGACAGTAAGAAAAAAAGAAGAGGTATCAAAATTGATGCATTCAAAAAGTTTTATTATTTATATGGTACCAACCAGAAAGCCATGGAAACATATATAAGTAACATTATATAAACTTAATGGGTCATATGTATATGCTAATATATACATGACAGAAAAGATAGCCAGGAGGGGGTATAGTGAGAGGTATATAGGAGAGGGTTATAGTGGGAACGAATAAGGGATAAACCTTCTCTTTAAATTATATCTCAAACATTTAATAAAAGTGAACAAAAATAAAGTTTCAGAGTATCATGGTGACAGACACACAGAAGAACAACTCAGTCCATGGTAGATGGAACCTGTGGGAAAATGTGTTTCCATAAAGACAGACAATGAATAAAAGCAGAATGACCTGATACTGGACTAATATCTCCTCAAAGGTCTATCCTTAGTGACATACTTTCCTATATATGTTCCTCCTCCTATTTATGTCAAAACTTCCCACAATACCATTATGGGCTAGGAAGCAAAGATGATGTCATTGGGTGTGTCAGATACAAACTATAATGACCTCTTTTTTGCCATACATGGTAGCTTATTTTTACATTTCTCCTCATTGCCTGTGGACAGACTACTTTAAATGATGTTTTCATATCTATGCACTTCTATGATTAATCTACAATGATTAGATTTTTCCACTTTGCAAGTCTTTTTATTGGGCAGTTATGGCATCTTTCAAAAACCCAAACCTGAATGTATTAGAATTCTGTTTAAAAATAAATGTTGTTATTCTTTCATATACAATGCTGTCCCCTTTCCTCATATATTTCTTGCACATCCATTTTAAAATATGCAATTATATGCATATATACATGCATAACTTATATCTCATCTCTGACAGCTTCTAACTGTTCAAGGGCACAAACCTTGTCTTTTTAATAGCCGTTTCCCCAGCAACCAACATGTACCAAGTTCTCAACAAATAGTATTGCACAGCTATGACGGATGGATTATTTTTAAGCTCCATTACCAACAAAGTTTCAGCACACAGTTTATTTTACAACTTTGAGTATATAAAATAGTTTCTTGCTGGGGTACTGTGGTCAATATACTCAGGGCATTCAAAGTCAACTAAGTGGTCCCCTTTTCATCACCATTCTTGCACACTCATTTCAATTCTAAAATGAAAAGTAAGTGGCCACAATAATGGCTGTAGATTTTCTAGGAGTAGTGTATCCTTTACCCTAGTGGTCTGAGTCACTGGAGGAGGCTCGTCTAGTAGAAAGTATTAGCATAAGGAAAAACCAAAGCAAACCAAACAAACACCTCAACACATTCTACCGCAAAACTTCTATTCTCTCTGTGAATAATGAACTTTATTTATTTTTTAATTTAAATTTTACTGTAAAGATATCATAAAGTAATTGTAGTAGCAATGGCAGTAGTAAATAATAACAATGAAATTACTAATCATATTCCAGTGCAAATAAGCAGTACTTGGATTATGGAAGAAGGCCTATTTTTTTCCCAGTTTCACCTCTGTCAAGGGATTTCTTAGTTATTCTGACTTTCAACACTCAAATATATGGCGATAGACATATACATCTATGTATTTGCAATCAGTAGTGGCTATGGCTAATAGCTGACTTTGCTCTTTGTTAATGAACAACAACTGAACATAACACATTCAATACAAATTTTTAATTCATGAAAATCAGGTCAACATCAATCATTTATTTTAAAGGAGAGACATGTTAGCATTACATGTTCATTGATTTTTATATGAAAGGTTTTTAAACATTTCAAAACTCATATTGGGAACCTGTGTTCAGTGCCAATAAATGTGTGCTACATATCACACAGTGATGCTACAATACATTGGCAGAATATAAAAATACAGCAATGATGAACACCTCCACAAGACTTACATCCAAGAAATGGTTCAGGGTGAATGTAAGGCTGGGAGGGTAACATGTACAAATGTGTAGGTAGCTGTGGGAGGAGATGCAGTCAAAGAGAGGTCAGGAGATGTAAATTTGATTACAGTACATTATATCAGAATAGCAAAAATTTTAAAAAAGGCTAAAACAAAATAACCCCACACACAAAAGTACCTCAAAATTATCTGGTTAAATTATTGATGCTTTTCAGGGACAGTTTAAAACTATTCCCCGTGAGGGAAGAGTCCTTTAACATTGGGTCTCTCTGTGTCACTAAAAGCTATCCTGAATCAAGTTGGCTCAATAGGAAATCTTCCTTTGATGGCGGTGGGAATCTTGTGGGCAGCATTACATTATGGTTGTGTCTCAGCGATTTAGAAATTGATGAAATCTGGGAAATAAGGGTCACTCATCAGTGTTGTATTCCATTGTCCCATGTCAAATCCCTGATAGAATAGTAACAGTAAGACACTGATGCTTAGCACTCATCCTGCTGTGACCCCTTCAGGTCCATGATCTTTTCTCCTATCTGCAGGCTTTACAGCATGTTTCTCTCCATACTTAGAAAACTGGCTGGTGAATGGTCATTACCCTCTTGGAAAATGGCATCATTCTTTACATTTCTGATTTCTCTTTGTTGGTGAAAGATGCGAATATCTGCCAAGAGAGATATAAAATTTAGATTATATTTCAGATCAAATAACATTAAAATTACATGCTATGTGCTAATGTGTAGCCATGATTTTAGTCTCATGTATCTTACTCTGATTCTCTCTATGGCCTCGAGCTCACAGCAATGCTCCTGTGTCAGCCTGTCAAGTGCTAGGATTGGTCCAAAGCCACCATCTCTGGTGTACTGATTAACTTTGTAGTTCATTTATTGAAGGTGAAGTTTTTTTGAGACTTAAATATAAAGATTATTTAATTTTACATGTAATCTGCATTTGGTCTAAGTTATTTTCTCTATTAATTATTATATATTTACTAAAACACCTCAGTTTAGGGTCCTAATAAGCTATCTAGTCATACATCACCACATTTCTGATTGTATCATTTTTCTCCAAATAATACTGTGTTTTCATTTTCTATTCTTATTGGTAATAGCACTGCATGCACATAACGATGCTTCCTACACACAAGCTGCCTTTGGCTGCCATTATCAGATGCTATTGTGGCCATTTTAAACTATGCATTTTAACTTGTAACCAAAATAAGAGAGAATTTAATTATCTCAACTAAAATGAAGAAATGTAGTTTTTTAGAAGTATAATTTAGAGTTTTTTCCATTGGACAAATAAAAGAACAGAATAAAATTCAACCATCAAGCTAAAACTAATTAGTTTTTTTACTAGTGCTTGCCTTTAAATTGAAAAAAATTGAAAAGTATAATAGAGAACCATTGTGTTCAAGTTTGGCCTTAACATACTTCTATGTAACTATGTAACTAACACATTACACATAAAAATAAATAATATGGGTCATATTTATTTAATTATTTATTTATCTATTTACTTATTTATAAATGGCTGTCATATGGCACCTGGATACTTTATTAAAATGACATTATTTTTAAGGATCAAAGTAAGTCTCAAAAAGACTCGCAACTTATCTATCCTAATAAAATAAACTCAGCTAACTAAGAGGTAAACCTGCCTTTTTTACTCACTTACTATGCTCTAAAACCTGTGGAAACTAGGTTTAATATTTAGATAGGTATCTAAGTTCATAGGAAAGTTCTCTAAGTACTTTATTTAAGGTGGCAAAGTTTAGAATGATGATCCCTTTTCATTTTCTTCTACTTTTTCTGAGTACATGTGGTAGTGTGTGAGTGTGTGTGTCTGTATGTGTGTGTATAGTATGTGTGTCTGTGTATTTGTGTGTGTGTGTGTAGAGGAGAGAGAGAGAAAGAGAGAGAGAAAGAGAGAGAGAGAGAGAGAGAGAGAGAGAGAGAGAGAGAGGCGGTGTATATGTATGTGTATGGTCTGTGTGTGTGTGTGTGTGTGTGTGTGTGTGTGTGTGTGTGTGTGTGTAGAGGGGAGAGGGGGAGAGGGGGAGGGGGAGGGGGAGAGGGAGAGGGAGAGGGAGAGGGAGAGAGGAGGGAGAGGGAGAGGGGGAGGGATAGGGAGAGAGGGAGAGGGAGAGGGAGAGGGAGAAAGAGAGAGGTGGTGTGTGTGTGTGTGTGTGTGCTTATGTATGTGCTTATGTGTGTGTGCTCACATACGATTTTGTGTATATGTGTTCATACACTCTCGACGGATGTCCAAAGGTCAGTTCTGTTCTTGTATTTCATTACATCTTATCTTTAGAGGAAGAATTTCTCACTCATCTTCAAGCTCAGTGTGTGTGCTAAACCACATGACCCAGGAGCAAGCATATCCTGTTTCCATTCCTGGATGTGCATATTGAAAGAAGTAGACATGTATGCTAGGATCAATACTCTGATTCTCACGCTTTCCCAGTGATTGCTTTTCCTGCAGAGACACCTCCCTGTCTGAACAAATGATTGTTTCAATTATGAAAATGTGAATAGTTTTCACTCTCCGTCAAGGAGACTTCTCTTTGTAACATATGGTGACTACTACACAAAAACCCAATCAATCAAAATCCAGATTTGTGGAACCCAGACCTAGTGAATACACATCTCAAACACTCCCACAGATATGTTTCAGAGAATACTGAAAAAGAGGGGCCGACGATCAGGGAGTTCACAGTCAGGTGGTATCTCCTAGATCTCAGAAGCTGCAGTCAGAAAGTCACAGCAACATTCCTAAGCAAACATGAGTTGCATAATAATGACACCAATGTGCATTCAAAATTAGATAGGGAAAAAAGCCCATAGGCCTCAACCCTGCATACTGCACTGAAGTCTACAGAAGAGCTGAGAGAGGAGAGGTGGCCTTCCCCAGGAAGGAACACAGCAATCATCAATCCACAGCCAAACAGCCCTGACAGCACGCCTAAGATACATTATACATACTGAATAGACTGTATTAGGGAATATATGGATATATATATTCATATATATATATGGATATATGTATATATATCCATGTATATATATACATATATATACATGTATATATATTCAGTAATTATTATTAAAGGGAAAACAGGCCGTGTATTTGTAGAAGAGTAACAAAGCAGATTCATGAGGGTTTTGAAGGAGTAAAGGGAGAAATGTTCTAATTAAATTACAAGCTTAATTTTTTAAGAGAAGGTTTTGAGTAGGGAAAGAATATATTATATAACAAACAAGTCAAAACTGGTTATGTTATGTTATCTTAATAATATTTTGGGAAAAATTAAATAAATAATTTCAAGCATCTTTGATTATTTTCAGTATTTCTGTTGTTTATCAAATATTCAAAATTGTGTCTCATAACTACAAATGAAAAGGAAGTGATAACACAATTTCTGAGGTCAGATTCTCCCAGATAAAGGCCAGAGGTCTTTATTGAACAGGGTGTGAAAACTTAATTAGAACATCTGGTGGTCAGCCATAGTCACACCATTTCATAGCACATTGAATATACACAGTATACCTAGAACATCTGGAAGAAGGCACATGCACTCTTCTAATGACAAATTTTACTGTGTAAAACAAAAGTTGGAATAAAAAATATTTATTTTTTATTCCATTGTATTTATTGTATTTATTGTATTACACTTTTATTTCTTTAACTTTCATTATCTCTCAAACATTATATCCTTACCTCAGTTTCTCCTCTCTCTACTCTTCCCAGGCCCTTCTCTCTCTCTCACCAGATCAACTTCTCAAAAAAGTCCTACAAGATAGTATAAGACTGGGCACAACCCTTCATATCAAGGATGAATGAAGCAACCTAATAAGAGGAAAAGAGTCCCAAGCACTGGCAAAACGTCGGAGATAGCCCCCATTCTCACTGTTAGGATTCCCACAAAATACCAAGATGCACATATGAGGAATATACACAGGATCTTGCTCACATCCATAAATGGTCCATGCTTGCCACTTCTAACTCTGTGACCCTCTATGAGCCCTGCCTAGTTGACACTGCGAGTCTTGTTCTCACTGTGGCCTCTATTTCCTGTTTGCAGGAACCTCCATGCATCTCTACTGAGCCCTTCTTGTTATTGGGGTTACTTGTTATGTGTGTGTGACTGTCCTTCACTCGCCAGCTAATGTCCACTTCTCAGTGAGTTTATACTGTATTTGTCTTTGTTGGTCTGGGTTACCTCATTCAGTATTATCGCTTCTAGCTCCATGCATTGGCCTAAAATTTAGTGATGTCATTTTTTTACAGCTAACACTACATTGTAAAAATATGCAAATTTTTCCTTATTCCTTTTTAACAGTTGAAGTTTGCTAATCGAATTAGCATAAGATTTTACATTCACTAGGTTTCCAGCACTTCTTGAGGTTTTAATTCTTATCATTCTCTTAGCCACAAATCCTGAAAGAGATGAGTTGTACATTTGACATGTAGTCTCTAGGGCATGCGGTTTTATGTCTTCTGAAAAGTAAATGTATGAAAAACTCAGGCGTGGGTTTGCAGAAAATGTAAAATTTAAGAAAAATAAAGTACACTTTTACTTTCTTGTATTCTTGGAATTCTGTCAAAACTGGGAATTCACATGTGTGATTTCATAAGATTAAGATTGTGTGATGCTAATATTTACTTTATATTCTTTATAATATCATAACAAATATAGTGGTTAAAGATGCATAGAATTTACCAATATGTTAACATTTCTCAGTACTACTAATAAAATTGATATAATTTAGAAATTTGCATGATTTTCAGGACTCATTTAAAACATTTTCACTTAGAATACCACCACTAAATTATAATCTCAGAGGTCATTCATTATTACAGAGTGTCCTCTAAGAGAACTTGCATTATTTTCTGAGCGTTTATAGGCAGACATCAGAAGATATTTCGAATATTATCATATCACTCTTAAAAAAAATGAGACCCCACAAAACCCATTAAAGTACTAGATACAGACCTTGCCAGCTCTACAACATTCCCTTTGACCCTTGTCATAGGACACTGTCTTATTATCTGGGTTATTTGTTTAATGTTCACAGTAGGGGGAAAAAAACCCAAAACTATCTCTAATATTGTTTGACTGTTTATTACCTGTTCCTTTCCAAATGTCAAATCTGAGGACAAATTTGGAGGCCATGAGTAAACTTCTTTGTGAATGCAGCTACATTACAGGTGCCTTGTAATTTGTCAGCAAGAGGAGTTGCCATATTGTTTCCCATGCCATAAAAGCCCAGAGAAGAGGCACCATGTTAAATGTCCTACTTTCCTGCTTCAGATGCAGACTCACAGAAGAGAGTGACATGTCCCACTAACTTGTATATTTTTACAACATCAACCCAAACACAAGTACCTAGGACAGTAAAAGAAATGTTATTCACTTTGAGGGATAGTTCTGAACATAAAAGCATGTACTATAGCAGAAGACCCAAGCTGGGTTCCCAAAATCTGTGTCAGGTGCCTCAAAAAATCTATAATTCCAGTTAAAGAAGAGGAAACTATACCTTCAGTCTCTCCAGTCTTGTACACAAACACAAACATCTAACATATGCAAATACACACACACATTTGAAAATATAATTGAAAATACAACAGATCCTGAGAAATATTTATTGTTATATTGTCTATCTAATGAAAATAATCTTGACTTGGCATACAGAGAAATGAGAGACATGTACAAAAAGGCAAATAATTCAGAAGATAATTTTTATTCATTCTCAACTGAAATGTATATATATATATATATATATATATATATATATATATATATATATATACAGAGAGAGAGAGAGAGAGAGAGAAAGAGAGAGAGAGAGAGAGAGAGAGAGAGAAAGAGAGAAGGTTTATTCATCTATTATTCTTTGCTTAAGTCCCTTGAGTAAGATCAAGGGACACAGTATCTCTCACTAAACCTGAAAGCCAAGCTTTTGGCTAGCTTGTAGGTCTTGTTAGTTCCTACAATCAATTTGTCTCTACTCCCTAATGATGAATGTCATAGAAAACTGTGTTTATGTCTGGAGTTTACATAGGTGCTTCCTATTAAAACCCATATCCTATGTTACAAAGCAAAATTACAATCCTATGATCTTTCTGCATAGTTCATTGGCATCTTAACCACAGACCTTAAACTAGGAATGCTAACATTATATTTTTTTATTATATTTTGTTTTATGTGCTGTTTTTATGTACAACACTCTGTGGTGATCTTTCTTTACTGCCTTCTCCTATTCCTTGGAGAAACACAGTGCTTCCCTACCTCTCATGAACTCCTTCCTCACCTACTGTATTTGGTCTATGTCAGTTTTCAATATCCAGACACACATTTGACATAGAGCTCCAAGTGACCACAAATATTAGGTTCAAAGAAAATTTTCGAAGGAACAATACATAGCCATCTTACTCCCTCAAAGTGAGAGAGAAAATAGAAACCAAGGAACCAAATACCCACACAAGAAAGACAAATTCAGAACTTACCACCTAGATATTTACTTATTCTAATCGCAAATGCCTTGACACCAGTGTGAAAAACAATTAACAACAGATGGGTTCTTCACTAGAACCCACCTATACTACAACAGGCCCTGAATAGTCCAACATAGAAGAAGTACAAGAAAACATGAAACCACCTATCTGACACAGAGCATATATACTATGTGTATTCTCAATCTAGACAAATCTCTTATTAACAAATTTAGGTCTTATCTTTTTATTGATTCTAATTTATGTCATCTTGAAAATACATTTCAAGCATCACAGCAGGCAATAGGATATACTGCCCATCGCAGAGAACATGTCACCACAACCATCATCTGTCACAACATGTAGTCCTCCTTGTCTCACCTTGTCAGAAAAATAAAATAAAATAAGATGACATTTAGCACTTCCAATTATTCTTTTTATGGTCAGTTCTCTTATCCAGTGCACCAATGTTTCCCCCAGGATGGCTGAACTCTAATTACTCTGGCTTCTGATTTACATAGATGCTCCATCTCAAAAGATAGACCTCATTTTTCGATGATGCATGGGCGTGGTGTGCTGTGATTTGGAGAGCAATGAAATGGCTTTCTTCTGATAGGTTTGACTTCTACACAGATGTCACTGTCATGATATGTCTGCTCAGTGGATGTTAAGCTTGGGACACTGGCTTTCTTTCACAGTTAGACTATTAGAGTTTGCTTTCAGTACCTCTAGGAGAAACACAGTGCAGTTATAGTTTGCACATTATTTTATTCGATGTCATATTTATGTCTCACTTTTTTCATTTTTATTGGATATTCTCTGTACTTAAATTCAAATGTTATATTATTTTCCCCAACTCCCAAACATATTCACCATCCCTTTGTTTCCATGAAGGTGCTCTCTCTCGAAAATATGCTCTCCCACCTCAGTGCCTTGGCATTTCCCTACTCTGGGAAAATGAGCCTTCACTGGACCAAAGACCTCTTCTGACATTGATGCCAGACAATGCTACCCTCTGTTGCATATGCACCTGGAGCCATGGGTCTCTCCATATGTACTCAGTGGTTGGTGTTTTAGTCCCTGGGAGCTCTGAAGGTTTGGTTGGTTGATAATGTTGTTCTTCCCATGGGTTGCAAACACTTTCAGCTCCTTCAGTCCTTTCTCTAGCTCCTTCACTGAAATCTCTATGTTCAGTCTAATAGTTAGCTGCAAGCACCCTCATTATTATCAGTATGACTTTGACAGAGCCTCTACTGGAGCATCTATATCAGGCTCCTGCCAATAAGTACTTCTTGACTTTTGAAATAGTAGTGCTTGGGTGTGGTGGCTGCATATGGGGTGGATCTCGAGGTGAGACAGTCTCTGAATGATTTTTTTTTTCAATCCCTGCTCCTCTATATGTCTCTGTATTTCCTCCCATGAGTGTTTTGTTCTCCCTTCTTTAGAAAAACTGAGGCATCCATATTCTGGCCTTTCTTCTGTTTGAGCTTCATGATGTCTGTGAATTGTTTCTTGGGTATACCAAGCTTTTGGGACTAATATCTGCTTATCAGTGAGTGTATACCATGTGTGTTCTTTTGTGACTGGGTTACCTCACTCAGGATGATAGCCTCTAGTTCTAGTGTGTTGAATTTCTTTTTTTCTCTTAGTCTCTCCTTTCTTTTTAAAATTATTTTATTGAATATTCTTTGTATTTACATTTCAAATGTTATCTCTTTACCCTATTTCCCATCCCCTCACTTCCTCCCCTTACTTCCATGAATATGTTCCCTCTCTTTTTCTTAATCTGACTCAGGCGTGGTTATACAGAAGGAAACCTTGCTATTTGACATATTGCTCCACAAACCAAACAAATGTACTAGTGCCAGTATTCTAAAATCAGCTTAAAGGTCTACCTCTACATTTCAGTAACAACATACTCTGAAAATTTATAACTCTCTGAGTGATGAAAATACTTTTCATTTATTTAGAATCAAGATCTCTGCTTATCATCTCTTTAATAACTATTTTTCTTTATTTATTCTTGATATAGAAGGCAACTCAAGCCATTTCAAAATCCTCTACTATTTTTGTGATGTAAATCAAGCTTTGCCTGAGATAAAGTTTATTACTGAAATGATATATTATTAGTGGTTAACAGAATATTAAAATTACATTGATATAAGGTCATAACCTCCTGCAATTATAGACAGAAACATACACACAAACACACACATACACACACACTCATATATACACATGGGGGGAGAGAGGAGAGAGAGAGAGAGAGAGAGAGAGAGAGAGAGAGAGAGAGAGAGGGAGAGAGAGAGAGGTGGGAAGAGGAGGGGGACAGAGGAAGGGGAGGAAGGAAAATGGAAGGGGAGGGCAAGGGTAAGGGGAGGGAGGAAAAAGTAAGGGGAGAGAGAGGTGGAGAGGTAGAGAGAGAGAAGGAAAGAGAAAGAAAGAAGAAGAAGAAGAAGAAGAAGAAGAAGAAGAAGAAGAAGAAGAAGAAGAAGAAGAAGAAGAAGAAGAAGAAGAAGAGAAGAAGAAGAAGACAAAGAAGAAGAAGAAGAAGAAGAAGAAGAAGAAGAAGAAGAAGAAGAAGAAGAAGAGAAGAAGAAGAAGAAGAAGAAGAAGAAGAAGAAGAAGAGAAGAAGAAGAAGACAAAGAAGAAGAAGAAGAAGAAGAAGAAGAAGAAGAAGAAGAAGAAGAAGAAGAAGAAGAAGAAGAAGAAGACGACAACGACGACGACGACGACGAAGAAGAAGAAGAAGAAGAAGAAGAAGAAGAAGAAGAAGAAGAAGAAGAAGAAGAAGAAGAAGAAGAAGAAGAAGAAGAAGAAGAAGAAGAAGAAAAAGAAAATGAAGAAGAAGAAGAAGAAGAAGAAGAAGAGGAAGAGGAAGAAGAAGAGGAAGAAGAAGAGGAAGAAGAAGAAGAAGAAGAAAAAGAAGAAGAAGAAGAAGAAGAAGAAGAAGAAGAAGAAGAAGAAGAAGAAGAAGAAGGTGTGGAGGGGAGGGGAGGGGAGGGGAAAGGAGGGGGAGGAGAAGACAGGAGAACATTTTTACTTTGGAAATGCAAGCACTGAAACAAATTTATTAATGTGAACATCACATGTGATACCAGGTCATTCACAGCTCCACCATGTATGCCTCCTTTGACTTTCCCTGGAATTCTGAAAATCCTAGTAGCAATAGTACACTGAAACCACTGAAATATATTAGTTAACTTTATCTTAGTTGGGAAACGTGCATCATTGATGATAGAACTAAAAACATAGAGAATTAAATATGTAAGCAAAAATATTTATTTTTATTTACATATGCTATTTAAATGCTACATTTACATAATGTAGGAATAAATTGCTCTATAGTCAATTCCATTCTTTAAACATTTGAATTAAAAAAATGAACACTATTATTTTAACTCAAAGATCAAAGAATGTTGAAATGGTCTAACCATCTCCACACAAAAGTTATCTAAATACAAGTAAAATAATTAGTACTACATGTGGAGAAATAAGGGGCACAAAAAAAAATTATGTTTTAATTTTTGGAGCTAATGCTAACACTACTTAACATGTACTGTTTTAATGGTAGTTTAGTTCTGTAGAAAATTAATTATTCAAATATAAACTAAATTAGAAGTATAATATATTAAATATATAAAAGTATAAAACACAAAAGCTTTGGAAAATCCTTGGAAAGTAGTATAGGTCTTAATTGTAGACAAAATGTCTATTTGTTTGTGGAAAATGGAACATCAGATAAATTTTAATTGATTATTGTATTTTTAATGAATTCTGTACCAATGTGTCTCAGATGTCTATGTACATGCTTTAATCATAAGTGTAAAATGTGGTACAGGATCCTGAGTATCTAAAGCTCCTTCCTACATTCTACAGAGAAGAATGAGAAAATTCAAAGATGCCTGGAGACATGGGTCAGCTGTTAACTACAAGTGTGCTTCTGCAGAGGAATTGAGATGTGCCTGCCCCACAACTGCTCTTAAGTCAGCTCCCAGGGATGTAACATTGTCTTCTGTCCACCACAAACACTGCACTCAAGTGCACACTGCAATGCACTCACACATAAAAGCTAAAATAATTAAATTTTAAATGATAAAAATTATACATACAAATAAGAAAATAAATGTATAATAAAAATTACATACCTTATCAAGAGAGACATGCACTCTGCTCTGTGCTGTGATCAAGAACCACACACTAGGGTTTTTACCTTTTCCTCTATAGCCATGCAAAGTGTCACAGTAATATATTATCCCAGGGGTAAAGACCTTCTGTACACAAGGCAACTTAGTATGTACTAGGAATAATCAGGTAATACAAATTTCAGACTCAAAACACTATGTGGATATGAAGAATGTGAACACACACTTATTTCATTTTCCACTTAGGGAGATTTTCAGACATGTAGATCATGTTGTTTTTTTGGTACACGCTGCATTCTCATTGACTACAATGTCGTAAACATCGTTATCTTAGCAGCTGGAAATTTACTTGAGTTGGAATTTGTCCAGAAAATATGCTGCAGTGAATGATAGTCCAATCTTTTCCACATAAATATAGTGTTATAATATAGAAATAAATCTATTTTATATTATGATAAGGAATAATCAGAACTTTGTAAATGCAGTAGATATATTAATCTAGCATAGTGCTATGGATTTTGTTCCAAGTTTTTGAAATAAAATGATGTGTCATTTGCCCTAGAGTACAAAATAAACAAAATTTGAAGAGAAACTACTTTACTCTGAAACTAATGCAAGTTAAAAGTCATCACATGGAGTAGCAGCTATTTTAGGAAAAGCAAGAGATTATGATACTTGGTGATATAAGTTTTTTACTTCACCAGCCCAAATTCTAAAACTATACACTATAAATTCAAAATATGATTAAAAATTAAAGTATCAATTTGAAAGATGGTAAAGGGCAGTTATGAGGGATTCCAGGGAAAAAGGGTGTGGGGAATGAGATGTACTTATATCACATTCAAACACATATTAAAAATAAAACAAGTGAAAGAAAAAAGTTGATAATATGAATACTGAAGTCCTGAGAAACAAGACAACCTCGACATCAATTTCTGTAGAAAACAAATCATTATAATAGTGTCAGAAGAAGACTATAAAACTGAAGTCCGAAGGGCCAGAACATTTCCGTGATACCAAGATGAATTTATCTCTTTAAGAAAAGCCCAAACATAGAGACTTGAATGAAAACATTTTAAAGAAGTCTCTGGGAGGGTGTATCTCCATCTACGGGAGAATGGTGTGTGATACACGCTGAACAAACTTGGGAAGGACCTTCATGGTCAATCAAGAATGCAAATAATCACTAAAATACGCATCTTTTGGACAATATCAATATTACACAAAATCTCCTCTTCTAACACGTTTTCACTTATATTGAGCAGCTTTGACAGTTATAGCTTGTTAGCATTGTTTGCTTTCCGAAGTCACTATGTATGTTATGCTTTTTCCTTTCTTCTCGTCAGTTCCAGTACACATGGTAAAAATTTTGTGAAAAAATTTACAAAGTCACAATGTATCTTAAACACCTACTTTTCCGACTCTGAAATGATGTGGCATCATCACATTACTGACAATAGGCATTGCAAAATTATTAAAATATTGAAAGATTTTTTAAAGGTGACTTATTTTCTTACTTTTGAAACTGTGAAAGATCAAAATATCTTTTACAAACTTATCTTAGGAATTGAATTTTATGTATTTTAGGTGAACACAGATCAAAATCTCTACACACAATTGCCAATCAAAGAGACATACATACATGTAGTTACCTCTTTTGTAACTACTCTCATAAATGTCAGACTGTTGTTACTATAGCAAAGGTTAACATCTTCAAGTCTATGTCTGTGGTTATCCCTTACTGTTCTACAAAAGGACCAATAAACTGTGCATTCTGGCTATATTTCTCATTTTATCACAGATTTAAAATGGAAGTCATTATGCTTTATGTAATTGAGAGATTATATTTTCTTCTATTAGAGTGTAGCGATTATGATCTTTAAGAATTTACACCATCTGGATTTTGATTTTTATAGGATGTCAACATTTGAGATTACAGCATTTGGAGCTGTGTATTTATGAATTATTATCAAATTCCCAATAATATAAACCAAATCCAGTATAATTTACATAGCTTGCTGTCAATATGTGTGTGTGTTTAACCCTTTAAATGTAATGATGTGCTAGTGAACGATAAGTGTTATGTAGACACGCTACTTCCAAAGACACTACAATACAGTTCCCAGTTTCTTATTGAAGACCTATTACTGATACAGATACTAATAGAGAAGGCACAGAAAGGTAAAGGAAAGATGAAAATCCACTATATCTTTCTAACTAGCCAAGTTAGATCGTTGCCGAGATATCCCAGTGATCAACCGGTTGGTCTAAAAGAACTAGGTTTGATTCCAAGCACACACATGGTAGCTCACAACAGTTTTATCTCCAATTTCAGAGAATCTGATATCCTCTTTTGGCCTGTGGAGGAACTGCACATGCATATTGCATAACATGTAGGCAAAACTCTAATAGACATAGAAAAATTTTAAAAAGACTAATAATACCAAAATTGTCAATATTTGAAGAATATGAAATATAATAATTGGAAATAAATATACTTTTTCAACAACAAAAATCTCTGTTTTCTTCAAAACAAATCTTATTATGTGATATAAAATATACATAAGAATGAAACGAATAAAATATGACATGTTATATGCGCAGAGTATACTGACTGGTGACTAGCCAAGGAGGGCTGAAGTCTCTGTTCTGACACTGTTTTACTTTGTTTATTGCTGCAGACAATTATGTGTTATCCTTTAAGCATCTCTCATTGAGATGCTGGAAACACTCATTCATGATAGGCAGCTAGAGCCAACTACCTCTCTAGTTAAATGACCTTTCCACGCTCAGCAGAAGGAATCTGTAGGTAGCAGTTTTGTGTACTTCACAGGAATTATTATTCATGCTACTCATTCTCAAACACTGACTTTTCCCAGTGTCAACCATCACAGCTTATCTTCAAAATAAAGCTAATTTAGTTACTTCCTTTTGATTTCCTCCCAATACAAGAAGAAATCTATATAACTTCATGCTCATGAAAAATTAGTGTGATTTAGATGATAAAGTTAAACAAATTAAATTTCATTCTGTACAATGCTTTACCAGCCAGCCTTCCCTAGAGTCACAGAATGGAAGGAATGTCTTCATATAAATTCATTAAAATGACTTACAGTCTACACTCCAACTAACCCAGTGAGAAGCTGTAAAGAGGAAGCCCAGGAATCTAGCAGTTGCTCAGTCATATGAAGCTAGGTGTTTCATGTGGTCTTATATGTCACCCAGATTCTGAAGAAATTGGTCCAATAGATGTGCTATCAAGGAAGAGCAAGAATACAAAGAAAGAAGCCTTCCTTCTTCCAGTGTCTTTATGTAGGACTGAACCAGAGGAGATTGCCCAGATTAAAGGTGTGTATCGCCACGCCTAGACCTAAACTGTTCTTTACATGGAACTTGTTCTGTCTCAGGCTTCTTTGGACTCAGAGATCTGCTTGCTAAACAAAGGGTCCTTGTTATGTAAGTATGGCTAAGAGGTATATATGGTTAGTAAAGATTCATTTCTTTATAGAAACATGAAGAATTAAATTACTCCCTCCACATTTAGCAATATGTCTATGTCTTGTTCTTCCCAACATATACTAGATGTGATGTCCAAGGTGGCACTCCAGACCTCTCCTCATTTCTGTCTCCCAGACTTGAGCAAAAATTAAATATTTAGGATCACCTTTGACAAACTACATGAAAACTGAATTTACAATGAAGTTTTATGTCTAAATTTTTAAGTCAGCATTTTCACAGTTAATTACCACAACATTATTTTTTTTTTGTATCTTCCTAAAATAATAATACTATTAGAAATGAACCACCGACACTGGATTTTTCCTGAATATCAAAGTGGATTTGTAACAAAAATTGTATGGCCGTAGTTTCACTAATGAATCTAAGCTGGTTAAACATGAATCACTGTAGTAACACTAATTGTACTTGTTTGATATAAAGACGATCTTAAGGTTTTCTTTGTTTATTCCATGCCAAAGGCCATTTAATTAAATGTCATTGTATTAAGAAGGAGGAACAGGCTGATTTGTTAGTAGATAATCTAATTTTCATCTCAAAAATGAAGATGAAAATTTATTTTTAGAATTTGTCACACTGTATGTCACCTGTTGATCTAAAATGAGTAATATACATTTACATTTATGTAGTCTAAAGCCAAGAAAATATCAAGACAGAATTCCTTTTCACAAATTCTGTCTTACACTTTAAGACCTTCTGTTTCTGTGTAAGTGGATAGCCATATTATGGAAGTCAATCCTCTTTATTTGATGTCATCTGCTGGTTACTGTTAGTCACAAATGCCATAGAAATAACTGCAGCCATTTGAGCTTGCAGGTAAAACAAGGTCAGGACACATAGAGACAAAGCTACTTGACAGGTTGAAAATGTTGATATATGTGATGTTATTCATATTTTTAATGTCCATTTACCTGTAAGTGGGAACTTACAAGGGAATTTTAGTTAGCATATTTCTTCATCTTATTTATATGAAATTGCTTGTGAATGTTCTCATTGTTAATATTTCTACATAATCTGTAGTGATACTGTAGTGATAGTGAATCTCAACTTTTCCTAACATTGAAAAGTTGAGATTTCATGGTTTGTATTCCTCCTGCCACATTTATCAATATACTATCAGTATTACAATAGTTTTACCTCAAAGAGCCAGTTTTTGTTTTCTATTGTTTTGATTACTTTCTCAGTTCTTCTGAACTGAGCTCATCTCTGCCTTGGTATCTATTTTCTTTTCATTCCTCTTGGTTTCATTTGTCTGTTGTTTTCTATTCTCAAACTGGCAGCCGTTTTTCTTTTCTTAAGGTACACGCACATATATGTAGGACTTGTATTTGTTCCTATGTATTGCTTGCATTGAATGGTACAGATTACTGTGAGCCTGGGGAATTTTTTAAACTTTCTTTTGAAATAATTTTATATATTATTGATAAATGACTATAATGCCTATATTTGGATGTTTATTCAATGATATTTTTACCACAAAATACTAATCCATTGTAGTTTGCAGTTTTTCTATTTCCAGAAACCTTTATATTTTCACAAGTTTCTATTACCAAGAATATGTGTGTTTGTGTGTGTGTGTGTGTGTGTGTGTGTGTGTGTGTGTGTGTGCTTGTGTGTGCGTGAGTGAATCTCTGTATGTGTATGTGTCTTCTTAAATAATGGAATTAGTTTAATTGTTTCATTTTTACTTTGGACATGTAAGGTATATAATCTTCTTTTGCAATCTGGTAATTACAGGAGTACTTTTAGATATTGCCGCAAATTTTAATTTATAGCTTATATATACTTATAAATTTCTGTTATTATTTATTATCTTAAACATTAATCCAATCTTATTTTTTGTGTCTAGGTGACTTAAATGCATGTAATTGAATATTATCCTGAGTGAGATAACCCAGTCACAAAAGGACAGACATAATATGCAGTCACTAATAATTGGATACTAGCCCCAGAATACACTTAATACCCCAGAAACAATTCACAGGCTATAAGAAACTCAAGAAAACAAAGGCCAAAAAGTGAAAGTCCCAGTCCTTCTTAAGGGTGTATAGCACCCTCTCAGAGTGTGGTACACCCAGACCTAAAATTATTAATTCAAGAGCTAATTGTGGCAATTTTTGGTATTCAAAATCATTGTGTTTAATCTCTACACACCAAAAAAAAAAAAAAAAAAAAAAAAAAAAAAAAAAAAAAAACTTTGACTGTTTCCATGTTATGTTCTGTTCTACTTGTACTTTATGTTTATGGTAACTAGTAAGATTTCAATGCATACTATCATGCCTTTAAAAGAATCAAGTACTGACAAAAATATATTCAAATAGTTTTATGCCAAAATGCCTTTAAAAATCTGTATGTATCTTTATTTTTTAAATGAAGTTGTAAGAAAAAAAAAGAGTGTGTTTTGTGACCAGAAAGGCCAGAAGAGGACACTGGAATTCTAAGAACTAGAATCACAGTGTCTGTGAGTCACTGTGTAAATAATAGAAACTGAAACTGCCTACTAAGCAACAATAAACAGCCATATCTTAAGTGGTGACCCATCTTGGCAGTGCTCTTCCCCATGAATATGACTGAATATTATTTTAGGAAACAATTACAATTATTAGAAAAGTGATCTTTTTTTATAAAATATCTGACCTAGTACATCATTTTTCAATCTATGTTTCATAAGTTTTGAATTATGTGATGTATAATTGGAATCTGAAATGTGTCTCATATGTTCATCATTTGGATTTGAAATGTTTCTAATTTGTGGCTCTGTTTGAAAACTTAAATAAATCATGATAAAACTGCTCTGAAATCAGAGTCCCTTTCCACAAGGTTGAATTGGTACCCAGATTCCCCTTCATTTAGGCATCAGTCATGAATGGGGAATTATAGATGTTTGGACTGTTATCTTTTCACAGCCCATATTCCCAAAAATAAGACTCACACACAAATATGTTTACAAATACGTGTGCATATAAGTAGGATATTTTCTGACTAGATCACAATTTAAACTACACATTATTTTATCGTACATTCTGCCACATGGCTGGTTAGCTGTGCTCAGGTACCACTATGGGTTTATCTTGTCACATCATACTGGGCAAATCTCCTTTGTCTGGCTTTATTCTAAAAATCTACATGTCTACCAGATATCCCACCTTCTATCCCATCCTTTCCTAGCATCATAGGTGTTTTAATTGACAGGTGAAGCATCCATATACTACACAAGATATTAGCTCCACAGGCAATGTCTTGCATATATGATCAATCAACTATATATTATAAGTTCCCCTGAGATCCTTCTTGGTAATCAAGAATTTTTTTTTGAATGACTCTCAACATATGGAAAAATACAACATCTGCATTTATAGGTTTGTTATACACAATACAATAGTTAAAATGGAATTGAAAGCATAATATGTCAAGAAACAACTGTTGTGGGAAAAGGACCTATGTACTCTTGGGACATGCCACTCTGCCAGGGTTTTCATGTGTTCAGTAATCTGGGTACCATCAAGGCCTGTTGTTTCAGAAGGTAGTAACTTTTAATCTGCAGTGTTTTCTAATACATGGTGGTCAGGAAGTATAACTCACATTCCCTACTGTCTAATCACTCTTACTTCTAGTGAGCAATTCTCTCCTGAACTGTGTCAGAGCCTGCTTCATTTGGAATGTTTCATCACCCAGATGATCTTATGTTTCAGAACATAAGTCCCTTAGTTGACAATGTTTCTTGAAATGGGTATAGAATTTTTAGAGTTTGAAAATTCATTTAAGAAAACTAATATCTTAGAGTAGGCCTTGCGAGTTTATTTCTTTTTTAAAATTTAATATTTTTATTTTCATTATTTAAAAATATTTAAATTTAAATTATTTTGATAATATTCTTTCCTTCTCAGAAATTATTTTAGATCATCCCATCCCTACTTAACCAACATTAAGGTGTTTCTGAATAAAACAAAAACCCAATATCACAAAGACCCCTGACCCCCAAAATAAAGAAAATATGATAGCACCTCAAAAGAAAACACTAACTGTAAACACAAAAATAGCATACAAAAAAGCGGGCCTTGTAGTTTGATATTGTCCCCAGTACCTATGTAAATATTTGGGCTATGTGTGCCTATAACCCGTGTGTAGTGAGGGGGATAGAGAAGGAAGATTCCTAGTGTTTTCTGACAGTCCAACTCCAGCCCCAGTAGAAGACACTGTCTGTAGAGAACAGGCAGAAGAAAAGACACTGTGTCGCTTTATGGCCTACAACTGTACACAAGATTACACATGCATACACACAAATAAATATGTACAATATAAAGAAACAACACATACATATATGAGTCAGATCAACACTCTCCCCAAAAAATGAACGAAAATTAAAGAAATTTAAAATGTCTTAGAAAAAAAATTCAGAGCCTATATTTTTGTGAAAAAATAATGTCTTATGAAATAAATATTTAAAAATATTCATTAAGCATTTATTAATTAATGTCATTGAGATGAGTCTCAGTATTGCTATAGGTCCATGTTTATTGTATTTAAAAGCAAAACTGAAGACTAGTGTAGCTATTGATGATGAAAAATCTCCAGTGGCACAAAAGGTTATTGACCTGGATTATGAGCTACTCTGAAACGCAGGTGTATATCAGCACTCAAACTCCATTGCTGTTATTGAAAAATATTACAGTTGATTCCTACAGTTGCTCAAGTGGCCTAAAGATCCAATGCTAAAATTGTCACTTGAAAAAAGTCAGTACAAAAAAATTTCTCTATATATCAGAGGAGCCAGTAACTTCAGAGCAGAGGCTGAGCTCTCATCCTTTTCTCTTCCTTTTTTTACATTTAAACTAACCTAAAAGTTTTAGGATATTATGTGTATTTAGAGTATTAGAGAATTTTGTTTGCAGCTTATCACCAGTGTCATCAAATCTTTCTTAAATGTCACTCATGATCATTTCTAGAACTGTCAAATAAACTCATGATAAAACCTATGGCATTGACCATGTGTCAATCAGTGACCATGCTCTTAAATTACCAGGGGTTGAATTATCTAATAAATTAATTTACAACATGCAAGACAGAATAAATATAATTTAGTCTTTAAAATTTAAGCTTACTTTAAAAACAAATTTGAGGAATTTGTTAATACTATATCATAGGTTTTTATTATATATATTTACATTTCAAATAGTATCCCTTTTCCCAATTTCCCCTCTACAAGCTTCCTTTACCCGCCTTCCCTCCCCCTGCCACTATGATGGTGCTCCTGCACCCTCCCATCTACTCCTGCCTCTGAGGCCTAGCATCCCTCTATCATCAAGCCTGCAGAGGACCAAGGGGCTCCCCTCCCAGTGATGACAGATAAGGCATTCATCTCCTACATATCCAGCTGGAGCCGTGAGTACCTCCTATGTATTCTTTGGTTGGTGATTTAGTCCCTGGGAGACTATGAGGTGTCTTGTTGGTTAATATTGTTGTTCTTCCTACATGGTTTCAAATCCCTTCTGCTCTTACAGTTCTTGACCTAACTACCCCATTGGGGTCTCCAAGCTTTGTCCAATGATTGGCTGTGTAGATCCGCATCTGTATTGGTCTGGCTCTGTCAGAGCCTCTCTGGGGCTGCTGTAAGTAAGTACTTCTTGGCATCAGCAATAGCATCAGGGTTTGGTGTCAGCAGATGGAATGGATCCCTAAGTGGGGCAGTCTCTGGATGACCTTTCTTTCAGTTTCTGCTCCACTCTTTTGTCCCTGAATTTCCTTTTGACAGGAAGAATTCTAGATCTTTTTTTAAAATATTTTTTAAATATTTTTGAGGGTGGTGGGTTGCCCCATCCCTCATGTGGGGGCTCGTGCCTATCCACTGATTACAGGTTCTATCTCTCTTTTGTTGGGTATTTTGGCTAAAGTATTAAAGAAACTTACCATAAAATTAAACCATGTGGCTTACACTGAGGCATCTGATTTTCATTTAGGGCTACCAAAATACCTTAATGGTTTTTGTCTTGCTATCGGTGTGTAGATCAACTAAGGGGTCAGCAGACTCTCTAGCTATAGGATGTTTCCAAAAGCTGGATACATTTAATGGCTCGGACAATAGAAACATCATGGGCATTTTAATGGGAACAGGCTAGTCAAATGACCAGTCTGTTCTCCCTTAGGTATGTGGGAGAATTATCTGTGTCTGTTATGACCCCATAGTGGGCTCTAGCTATGACTTATGCCATACTAATTATAAATATCAAACTGGAAAAACAAACAGAAATTTTAAGAATGGATTGGGGAAGGTCATCCTATAGAAAAGTGCTTGAGGTTGAAATTAATTTTTTGCCAATTTCTGTTATGGTAGCTAGATAATTTTATAATTACTGATAAGAATATGATAGAAACAATTCTTTATTAGGTATAGATTCAGGTATTGAGTCCTGTAAATATCTTATATACTGAGGAGATACCTTTTAGATAAGCCATGCTATTGATTTATGTATGCTCTCTAATAAGTGTTAAGTACAGTAGATCAAAAGTTAATAAGGTCATTCAATGTTAGTTCTTCTGAATAAAAATATTAATACATGACAAAGACAAATGATTCATTATCTACAACAGTCCATATCAAACTATTTAAACCCATGTATATTAATAACAGCAAACCTATCTTGCATTTATTTAGTTCACTGTAGCTTCTAGGTTTAAAACTTATAGTTCCTCTGAGATCAGTCTCAAACCATTAGCTCACTGCACTGAGGCATTTTTCTATTGAAATACAGAAAGTCTCCATTGTTGAAGAGCCGATAGAGAGAACATTATAGTCTATTTATGGATCATCTGCTGGGATCATCTCCTAATAAGGAAGCATTTTTGGAAGCTTGCCTAATGAGAAATATATTAAGAACATAAAATACCTGAACCACCCTTTATCATCCCTGTAGTGATTAAATCCTAGGTGATTTAGAGGAAATTCATACAAAATGGAAAACTGTGTCAAAGGACAAAAGGCCAGGAGATTGATCCCATATGTAGTCACCAAACCCAGTCTCTATTGCTGATGCCAAGAAGTGCTTGCTGACAGAAGCTGGATAAAAATGTTTTCTGAGAGGCTCTTTCAGTGCCTTACTGATAGAAATGAGGATACTTACAGCTAACCATCAGACTGAGCAGGACTTAGATAAAGGACTAAAGGAGCTAAAGCAGTTTGCAGCCTCAATGGAAGAACAACCATCTCAACCAACTAGAGCGCCTCCCTCCAGAGCTGCCAGGGACTAAACTAGCAACCAAAGAGTACACTTGGAGAAACTATTGGCTCTAGGTGCATATGTAGGAGAGGATGGCATTGTTAAAAAAAAGTCCTTGGTCCTGTGAAGGCTCCATCTCCCCAATGTAGGGGAGGGCCAGGGAGGAGGTATGAGTAGGCAGGTGGGAGGGGGAGCATCCTAATAGAAAGTAGAAGCAGGGGGGAAGGAAGATTAGAGAGGGCAGCACTGGGAAGCAGGATAACATTTGAAATATACTACATAAAATATTCAATAAAAAAGGAAAAAATTGCAACAAAACAGTGGAGAGGAAAGACACCTTTTAAATCATAAGCAATATCTTGTTTTAAGTTAATCTGGAACCAGATTTTGAGATATTACTTCTTATATTTCAAGGGATATTCTTTGCTCAATATCAAGATAGGGAAAGGAGAAGGTATGACAGATCAGCAGAAGTTTTGTAATTCTGTGTTGACAATAGCTATAACTATCCTGGCAGCTGATTGAGCTGATGTTTCCCTTCAAAGGTTCTGCAACTGTGACAGGTGGGGAGTCATTGTAACCATGCTCATTTTCTTATGTTCTACACTAACAAGTATCCATTGGTAGATTAAACTTTCACCAGACATGAACATAAACGTGGTCTATATATTTCTTTTCCCTTATAACCAAGTCTAAAGAAATATGATAGTTGCAAATTGTCTCCTGACAGCAAAGAGAACCCAGATTAATGATCCATTCTTCTTTTTTTTAAAGGCAGACTTGACAAAGAATCTATGGACTTACCTCAGAGTCTAAAAAGACAGACATTGCTTAGTAGAGCAGCAGAGGGTCTGGTTAGGCACAGTCTGAGACATAGACAAGAGACTCAGAGAAATATAAATATCAGTCACCATGGACAGCAGACAGAGTTTCTTTAAAGGGAATTTTGAAACAGAAATAATAGTGAGATTTATACATGCTAGTCAATTTTCAACAAAGAAGTCCATATATGAGAAATAATGGATAAAATAATTTTAAAAGAAGTTTGTTCAACTAGAATGTACAAGCCTTGGCAATGTCTCACCTAGAAATAAATCTACCTGTGCAGAAAAATGGAGACTGCTTTGCAGCCACACGTTAATAATCAATGGAATTGATTTGTCTCTATACCAATACCATGTTGGTTTCTATCACTATTACTCTGTATTACAGATTGAGGTCAGGGATGTTGATTCTTCCAGAGGAAATTCACATAGAACCAGATACACTGAATCTAATAGGAGAGGAAGTAGAAAAGAGCCTCAAACACATCAGTATAGGGGAAATTTTCCTGAACAGAACACCAATGGCAAAGTCTCTAAATTCAAATACAGACAAATGAGATCTCAAAAAATTGAAAAGCTTCTGTACGGCAAAATACATTGTCAACAGAACAAAATGGCAACCTACCCTTTGGGAAAAGGTCTTTAGCAACCCTACATGTGATAAAGGGATAATATCCAATATACCTGAAGAACTCATAAAGGTAGACTCCAGAGAACCAAATAACCCTATTTAACAAAGGAGTACACAGCTAAACTAAGAATTCTAACCTGAGAAATCTTGAATTGCCTAGAAGCTCCTAAAGAAATATTCAATATCCTTAGTCATCAGGGAAATGCAAATCAAATCAATCCTGAAATTCTACCTCACACCAGTCAGAATGGCTAAAATCAAAAACTCAGGTGACAGTAGAGGCTGGAGACAGGTGGCAAAAGAGGAACACTCCTCCATTGCTGGAGGGACTGCATGCTTATACAACCATTCTGGAAACCAGTCTGGTGGTTCCTCAGGCAATTGGACATAGGACTATATGAGGACTCAGCTATACTACTCCTGGGCATATACCCAAGAGATGCTCCAGCACATAAGAAGGACACATGCTCCCATATGTTCATAGCAGCCTTATTTATAATAGCCAGAAGCTGGAAAGAACCTAATGTTCTTCAACAGAGGAACAGAAAATGCAGTGCATTTACATAATAGATTACTACTCAAAGATTAAAAACTGAGATGGAACTAGAAACTATCATTCTGAGTGAGGTAACCCAATCACAAAGAACACACGTGATATGTACTTACTTATAAGTGGATATAAGACAAAAAGCTCAGAATACTTGTGATACATCACAAAGAGCACATGAAGCTCAAGAAGATAGATGTGTGAATGATTGGGTCCTACTTAGAAGGGGGGATAAAATAGTTTTGGTAGGTAGAGGAATGAAGGGACTTGGGATAAATGAGGAGGAGGAGGAAGAGGGAAAGAGGGGGTAAGATTAAGTTTGAGAGGAGACATGGTAGAAGTACAGAGGGTGAGGAAATTGAATAGAAGTGTGTAGCAATCAGGGGTGGGGAACTGGATGTAGGTAATAGAAAGATCCAAATGCCAAGAAAGTAAAAGGCTCCCAGGTCCCAAAAGGGATGACATTAACTAAAATACCCAACAAATGTGAGAGAGAACCTAGTAGCAACCATATCCTGAGGATAGGCACAGCTCCTGCTTGAGGGATGAGACCACCCATCAATCTCCAAATGATTAACCCAGAATTGCTCCTGTCTAAAGAAATAAAGGGACAAAGAATGGAGCAAAGACTGAAGGAAAGGACTTCCAGAGACTGTCTCCTGTAGCAACCCATCCCATCTAAAGACACAAAACTCAGACCCATTGCTGATGCCAAGAAGTGCTTGCTGACAGAAGCAGGTATAGCTGACACCCAAGAGGCTCTTCAGGAGCCTGACTATTATAGATAAGGATGCTTGCAGCAAACCATCTGACTGAACATGGGACCCCAGTGAAAATGTTAGGACAAGAACAGAAGGAGCTGAAGTGGTTTACAACCCAATAGGAAGAACAACTATTTCAATAAACCCAGCCCTCTGCACCCCATAGCCCAGAGCTTCCAGGAACTAAACTCTCTAGCAAAGAGTACACATAGATGGACTGTATGTGTAGCAGCAGATCACCTTATCGGCATCACTGTGAAGGGTGGTCCTTGGCCTTTTGAAGGCTTGATGCCCCAATGCAGAACGATTCTTGGGCAGTGAGGCAGATGTGGATGACTGGCTGGTGGAGCATCCTCATAGAATCAGGCAGCATGAGCGATGAGATAGGGGGTTTGTGGAGGGAAAACCTGGAAGAGAGATAACATTTGTATGTATGTATATATGTATATATATAAAATGACCAATAAAAAGAGCAATAGATACTAACAGTTTAGGTTCTGTAATTCAAAGTGATATGATTATTTCTCAAGCAAAAGGTCACAAGGAAGAAGCAATATTAGTTTATATATTTCCATATATTATATAAAATGATTTAAATGTATTACTTTTAATTAATCAACTTAAATAAAACATTGCCAAGCATATTTTGAAGAATATGAAACTCTTCTTAAATATAAAAATGACTCATCTAAATACATTCTAATATGTCTTAGAGAAATTTTATCTTTTAACTCATTGCAGAAGGTGCCAAAATTCAGTTTTCATGTGACTTGGAATAAACTATCTGCCTGGAAGAAGAAGGTCAAGTTAATTTTAGTTTAAAGAATATTTATAGAAGTGTTTGGGCATGTGTAACCCAACATAATATTTTCTGAAAATTTTCCAGAGCTAATCTTTTAATTAACCGTTTTAGGAATTACCAGACAATATTGGTAGTCATCTTCCCACACAACTGATAATATAGGAGTTTTTGAAAGACATAAATCAGGATATAGTCATGTCTATAATACACTTTAATAAGAAGTAAATTATTTCTCACACTTCATTATGGAATACAAGGGATTTCTCTACTGATAACAAATAATTATATCACATCATAATTCTCTTTGTTCCTGGCTACATCTCACATCATTTCTTTCTTTCAGACTTTATGCAAATATACATCAAACAATTGTTAAAATAGAAAGATAAGTCAAATTGGGTAAATTTTATAGTCCATTTATTATAAGCATAAAATGCATCAAATATAACTTCATTTATTTCAAATAATAATTCCAATTATATTTCTTTGATATGTAATACCAGATTTTTAAAAGTTGAAATATGAGTATATGTGAGTCTGTAACACATTTGTAAGAATGAGCATAAAGTATACATCTTTTCTGTGGTATTTCCATGAGTAAAAATAAAGATTATTTTATTAGTTTAAATAGCTACAACCTATCTTTTCATTTTTAAATGTTTTAAATGGAATACTAAATGTATTTTTTTGTTTTCAATGTTTTATGAAGTCACATGTCTTTTTCATATTGGTTAATGAAGAATACACAGTGAGGACTTACATAATTTTGACCATAAAATTAACCTCTGTTTTCTCATATCTCTACACATAGAATGACATTGGATACTAGAACATTTGACATTCAGATGCGATTGAGTCAGAGTTTCTATTCTTTAGATTTAACAAGTGTTAGAAAGCTCAAGCATTTTCACTACCACAGAACTCCTATATACAATTTTAATATAAGAAAGTGGGTGGACTCTTTTTTTTTTACACTCCAGATTTTATTCCCCTCCAGATCCATCCTCCAACTGTTCCACATCCTGTACCTCCTCACCATGCCTCCCTGTCTCCACCAGGATGACTCCACACCACCCCACCTCTAAACTCCCCAGGGCCTCCAGTGTCTTGAGGATTACGTGCATCTTCTCTGAATGAACCCAGACCTGGCAGTCCTCTGCTATATATGTGTTGGGGGTCTCATTTCAGATGGTGAAGACTGCCTGGATGGTGGTCCAGTGTCTGAGAGATCTTAGGGGTTTAGACTAAATTAAAACTGCTGGTCTATTTTTCAACTTTTCTCTGTCCTTCAAAACCTCACTTTCTTCTGTTCCCATAGCTTGTTACTCTTAGTGACTATGTACCTATGCAACTGTATACATATCATGTTACCTTAATGGTTCCCTTTTCTACATTTCAGATGGTTATCAAAGAAAACTTCTTGTTTTGGCCATGCGATAACGCTGGTTAGGCACACCTATCCTGGCTCTACTTCTCTCAGACCTACCTTCCTACCTTCTTTAGTATTCATTACTTTTAAAAAATAAAAACAAATATTTCATTTTTATTTTATGAGTGTGGTATCTTTTTCAGGTATGTCACTGAGAGTGCAGTTGTCTTCAGAGGGAAGAAAGAGTTGTCAAATTATTTTGAGCTGTTTGCAAGCTTCCTGGTGTGGATGGGGAGCCAGGAACTCAACTTAGGTCCTCAGCAAAACCAGAACTTACTCCTGACAGCTGGGCTACCTTCTAGTCCCAGAGTTCTTTACTTGTTCAATACCTATACTCATTTATGAATACTTATGACTTTCCTTCAAATTTCCTTGTCTGTTGGAACCATTTTCTTATATTTGTCTTAAGCTTTAATTCACTGAATATTTGACTACTACTTGAAAAAATATATTCAGTTACATATATTGAAATCACATCATATTTATGTTCAATAATCATAATCAGACCCTTAATTCTGCTAGGCATTCTTCCCATATTTCTTTAACAAATTCATTGTTATAGATTCTTAAAAAGAAAAAAAAAGTAAAAAGAAAAGAAGAACCAGGAAAAAGAAAGTAGTTCTGTACAAAAGGCTACCTGATCCCAGTGAGATGCTTAAGTTTAAGAAAAACTGTAATTATAAATGTAACATGAGGTTAGAAAGGAGGCATCAAGGAACAGTTTGAAGGGATGAAAGTAGAGGTTTGACATGCTCTCCATACATTCAGCATACATATATGAAATTTTCAAGCAATAAAGCTTTAAAGAAAAACCCTAAGAAAAAGTAAAGCAGGGTTCTAATACTTGGAGTACAGATCAAATCGTATGATCAAAAAGTTTAAGAACCATATCAATTTGTTCAGAATTACAAGATACAATAATCTTAAGAATTTGTTTTCTTTGGTAATGTTGAAACATGTTCAGCATCATAAAAAAAGCTTCATGCTTCCTCCTTAGAAATCATAGCCAGAAGTCAATCTTGATACTAAGGATTGGGAGTGATTCTTGGTTTTCTTCTTGATTTAGTTGAGTCAACCATACTGATAAAATTTATCAATGTGATACCTCATTTTTTTCTTTTCTTTATTAGATAATCTCTGTGTTTACACTTGAAATGTTATCCCCTTCTCCCACCTCGCTCCTATCCCCTCTCCACCTCCACCTGTCATTAAGAAGGTGCACTCACTCCTAATCACCCTCTCCACTCCAGTGCCTTGGAATTCCCTTACATTGGAAAAACATGCCTTCCCTGGAAAAAAAGGCCTCTTCTCACATTGATTCCAGATTCTGCTATCTTTAGCTACATATGTACCTACAGCTATATGCCTCTCAATGTGTGCTCAATGGTTAGTGTTTTCGTCTATGGGAATTGTGGAGTGTTTGAATGGTTGATAATGTTATTCTTCCCATGAGGTTGCAACCACTTTCAGACCCTTCAGTTCTTTATTTAGCACCTTCATTGGGGTCTTCATTTTCAGTCCAAGGATTAGCAGCAAGCATGCTCAGCTGTATCTGTATGACTCTGGCAGAGCCCCTGAGGAGGCATCACTATCTGGTTCCTGCTGGAAAGTACTATTTGACATCAGAAATAAAGCTTGGGTTTGGTGGAGGCATATGGGGTAGATTCCCAAGTGAGGAAGCATCTGAATGACCTTTTCTTCAATCCCTGTTCCTATATTTATCATGTATTTCCTCCTGTGGGTGTTTTGTTCTCCTCTCTAAGAAGGACTGTGGCATCCCCATTTTGGCCATCCTTCTTTTTGAGGATTTATAAGGTCTATAAATTGTTTCTTGGGTATTCAAAGCTTTCTGGGGCTAGTATCTGCTTATCAGGGAGTACATACCATGTGCATTCTTTTGTGACTGGCTCACTTCACTCAGTCTCTAGGTCCATTCATTTGCCTATGAATATAATGCAGCCATTGTTTCTAATAGGTGAGTAGTATACCATTGTGTAAAAATACACACTTTCTGTATCCATTTCTCTGTTGAAGGACATCTGGGTTCCCTCCAGCTTCTGGCTATTATAAATAAGGCTGCTAAAAACTTGGTAAAGCATGTGTCCTTGTTAGATGTTGGAACATCTTTGGGGTATATGTACAAGAAGGGAATAGGTGAGTCTTCAGGTAGTACTATGTTCAATTTTCTGAAGAATTGCCAGACTGATTTCCAGAGTAATTGTAGGAGCTTAAAACTACACAAAGAGAAGTGTTCCTCTTTCTCCAAATCCTTGCCAGCATCTCCTGTCATCTGGGTTTATTATCTTAGCCATTCTGACTGGTGGGCGGTGGGATCTTACAGTTGCTTTGAATTTCATTTCTCTGATTTCTAGAAATGTTGAGTTTTTCCTTATGTGCTTCCTGTACATTCTATATTTCTCAGTTAAGTATTCTTTGTTTAGCTCTGTACTCCACATTTTAATAGGATTGTTTGATTCTCTAGAGTCTAATTTCTTGAGTTCTTTGTATATATTGGATACTATCCCTTTATCAGAAGCAGGACTGGTAAAATCCTTTCCCAATCTGTTGGATGCCATTTGTCTTCTTGGCAGTGTCCTTAGCCTTACAGAATCGTAGAAAATTCATGAGGTCACATTTGTCCAATTTTTATCTTAGAGCATAAACCATTGGTGTTCTATTCTGAAGACTTTACACCGTGCCTATGTACATTAAGCTCTTACCCACTTTCTCTTCTAATATTTTGAGTGTACCTGGTTTTAGGTGTAGGACTTTGATCCACTTGCACTTGAGAAATTTGCATTCTTCTCTATGTTGAATGCCAGTTAAAAGAGCACCATTCTTTAATAGGATGTCCTTTTCCTATTGAATGTTTTTAGATCCTTTGTTAAAAATCAAGTGACCATACTTGTGAGAGTTTATTTTTTGGTCTTCAATTTTGTTTAGATGGTGGGTTACATTCATGGATTTCTGTATATTGAACCATCCCTGCATCACTGGACTGAAACCTACTTGTTCACGGTGAATGATTGTTTTGATGTGTTCTTGGATTTGGTTTGCAAGGGTTTTTTTTTGAGTATTTTTTGCATCAATATTCATGAGGGAATTTGGTTTGAATTCTCTTTCTTTGTAGGGTCTGTATGGTTTAGTTATAAGATTAATTGTGGCTTCAAAGAATGAATTGGGTTGTATTCCTTATGTTTCAATTTTGTTGAATAGTGTGGAAAGTATTGGTATTAGGACTTCTATAAAAGTCTGATAGAATGATGCACTGAACCCATCTGGTCCTGGGCATTTTTTGCTTGGGGAGTTTTTGATGACTATTTTATTTTTTAGGTATAGTGGGACTGTTTAGATGGTTTATATAATCCTGATTAACTGTGGAACCTGGTATCTGTCTATAAATTTGTACATGTCCTATAGATTTTCCAGTTTTGTTGAGTATAGGCTTTTGTAGAAGAATTTGAGGATTTCTTGAATTTGCTCAGTTTCTGTTGTTATGGTCTCCCATTTCATTTCTGATTTTATTAATTTGGATACTCTTTCTGTGCCTTATAGATAGTCTTGCTAATGGCTTATTGATCTTGTTGATTTTAGCAAAGAACCAGGTACTGGTTTTGTCGGTTTCTTGTATAGTTCTTTTTGTTTCTACTTGGTTGATTTTTGCTCTGTGTTTGATTATTTCCTACCATCTACTCCTCTCAGGTGCATCTGCTTCTTTTTGTTCTAGAACTTTCAGGTGTGTTGTCCTGCTGCTAGTGTATGCCCTCTCCAGTTTCTTTTTGGAGGCACTAAGGAACCTTGAGTTTTCCTCTTAACACTGCTTTCATTGTATCCCATAAGTTTGGTTATGTTGTGCTTTCATTTTCATTAAATTCTAAAAATATCCTTAAAGTCTTTATTTCTTTCTTGATCATGTCATCATTGAGTAGAGAATTTTTCTGTTTCCATGTATATCTGAGCTTTTTGTTGTTTTTGTGGTTATTAGATACCAGCCTTAGTCCATGGTGATCTGATAGGATGTATGGAAGTATTTCAATCTTCTTATATCTTGTTTTGTTTCTGACTTTATGTTCAGTTTTGGAGAATCTTCAGTTCTGATGTTGCCAGGTCATTTTGATTTCCATTGCTTAGGTTCCTTTGCTTTCCTCTTGCCATCTTGTTAAACTGTGATTATAAGTGATCCTATTGTCTCTGAACTGAGCTTGTCTCTTCTGTAGACCTCCGAGCTCAGGAAAAATATTGCTCCTGGGTATTCAGCTCTTTGCAAGCAGGCAGTGATTTGGTTCTGTATCCTTGGGCTCAGGTGGGAGAGTGCATGGGAGGTTGTTCTGGGTGCCCAGCTGTTTGTGGGCAAATCCTTAGCCTTGATTATGGTGACCCAGCTCTCTCTCTCTGTCTCTGTCTCTGTCTCTGTCTCTATCTATCTATCTATCTATCTAATTATCTATCTATCTCTCTCTCTCTCTCTCTCTCTCTCTCTCTCTCTCTCTCTCTCTCTCTCTCTCTCTGGGCAGGAAAGTACCCATTTCCTGAAAACCCCGTGCCTAGCTGTGCTCTGAGAGTTCCCATTGTTACCTTTCTTGATATCTGGTGGGAGTGTGTAGCAGGCTTACCGTGGACTCAGGTAGGATAGCCCTCGTGAGGCTGTTCTTGGACTTAGCCATCTGAGGGCAGATCTTGAGTCCCGATCATGTTCACCAGGTCCTCTCTCTGTGATACCACATTTTAAATATAATAAAATAAATGTTCACAAAAGAACTACATCTAGGTAACCAATTTTCTATTTATCCCAAAGGTATAAGATGACAATTTTTTTTTCACAATTCATAGTGTTATGAGGCAACCATAGGTACTGGATACTATAATTTATTATGAACTAAATAGATGTTTCAATCTTAAAGAGAAATTACATATATTAATCTTATGTTAAAACATTCTTCATAAATACATGAATTAAGAATAGTGAACACTTGAATAACTCAGAGGCAAGAACCCTCAGAACATATGTCTATGTTGATAATATATATTTGCTTTTCTATATGTGCTAGCTTCAGCTTTTATTTGACTGAATGAATGTTAGAGAAAATAGTGTGATGCAATCTCCTAATTGATCAAGTCACACAAAATTAAAGTGGCTGATAATTTTTGCCTTTTCACAGGTTTCTAAAAGCATCTCATGTACCTTAGCATTTTAGCAGGGCCTTACGTTGAAAGACATTGGGTCTAGGTTAATATAAACGGTATATGAAGATTATTTATATTATCTATTTTTTGAAAAGTTCATATTGTGGTTCTCATAGACACAGCCATGTATGGAGAAAAAAAGTTATAACCTTGTAGAACAAAAAAGATATTTGTAAAGTCCTGTAAACATATGCTGGATTTGCTATCTAATGGTCAGATATCTATCCACTTATATTGAAAATATACTCTGTAGGTCTGAAGAAGATTCATTTTCTTGCTGAAGGAATAAACACTTGATTTGTAGAGAAACCTCATATATACTTGTGTTAAAGTTCTAAATCCCTGCTTTCAAATATATCTTTTTGTTTTCTCACTCTTTCTTACCAATGCTCAAAAACCACTGAAGTAAAAAAGGTTTAAGATATAAGAACCAGAGAGTGACTAGTGATAAAAAAAATTGCATTTTTAAACACATCAAATCACATCAGTTGTACACATGAACTCACAGTGGTTGTAAATGTTTGTACAAGACTGGTGCAAGCATAAATCCATTGGTTGAGTGTGAGTACCTGCATCTCTCTCTCTCTCTCTCTCTCTCTCTCTCTCTCTCTCTCTCTCTCTCTCTCTCTCTCTGTCAGAGGATTTGTTGGGCCTCTTGGAGGGCAGCTTTGTTAGGTTCCTATCTGTGTACACACTATAGCATCAGTAACAGTGTTAGGTGTTTGAGCCTCCCCATCAGATGGATCCCAATCCTGGCCAGTCAATGGACCTCTTTTCCTTCAGTCTCTTCTTCACTTGTGTCCCTGAAGTTTTTTAGACAGAAGAATTCTGGATAAGAGATTCTTACTGTGGAATATCAACCCCATCTCTCTACTTGATGCCCTGTCTTTATATTGGGTATGGACTCTACAAGTTCCCTCTCCTCACTGTAAGCCATTTTCTCTAAGTCCCTCTCTTTGAGTCTTGAGAGTCTCTCACCTCCCAGGTCTCTGGTACATTTTAGAGGGTTCCCCCTCCCAAGACTGCATGTTTCTATTCATTATGTTCACCCTCAGAGATTTGCTCCACCCCATGCTTGATCATGTTCCCCTTATTCCCTCACCCATCCCTCTCCTACCACATGTCTATTCTTCTCTCTGTCCTCAACACCTTTCTTAAAGAATGTGACAAGTTACAATAGACAACTGAATGACCTGCAACTGAATGACCTAGTACCAAGAGGGTTTCAGCAGTACATGTATAGTGATGTATTTCTAGAAAAATAAAAGGACACAAATTTGAGCAGATAGATTTGAGCGAATTTGGGTGTTTTGAATACTGCATGGAATTCTAAAAAATAAAATAAACAAAAAGACAACAAATAATTTAGATTTTTTTTTTTACATCTAGCCTCATCAGTTATTTTCTGCCATATGAAGAAAGTGTACTAAGAATGAAAATATATATTAGACAAAGGAAAACACCACTGCATGTGCAGAAGATGAGTCATAGTCAACAGGATGATAAAAGACAGAGACCATATGCTTGTGCTGTGTTTGCTTTATCCTTGCTATGAAGTAGCTACTTTAGTACATATATGATGAGAAGGTTTGTTTCATCACAACACTTGACAGCTGCAACCACAAAGGAATTATCTTTCCTAGAGGACCACATTGAAATTTCTTTTTCTTTAGTTGGATAACAGATGGAAAAGCCCGGGGACCTGAACTTTCTAAAGAAAAAGTAATTATATTTCTGAATTCAGTTTTGACTTGCACACTACTTCTCAGACAGCCATTCCTTCATACACACCTTCTTCTTTCCTTAAGAAATCTTTACATTTTCCACTGGGAACAGATACAGTACTGTGATTCTTTTGTTTAAATTGAATATTCTCTGGGTTTACGTTTCAAATGTTATCCCCTTTCCCCCAATCACATCGCCCTTTCACTCCCATTGCCTCCATGAGAGGACCCCCTCTCCCAACCTTACTCTCCTACCTCAATGCTTTGTATGCCACTACACTGAAAAAACAAGCCTTTGCTGGACCAAAGGCATCTTCTCCCATTGATGCCAGAGAATGCTATTCTCTGCTACATATGCACCTGGAGCCATGTTTTTCTCCATGTGAACTCATTGGTTTGTGTTTTAGTCTTTGAAAGCTGTGAAGGGTTTGATTAGTTAATAATTTTTTTCTTCCCATGGGGTTGCAGACCCTTTCAGCTCCTCAGTACTTTTTGTCCAGCTCCTTCATTGAGGACCCGTCTTCAGTCAGATGGTTAGCTGCAAGCATCCTCCTCTGTATCAGTATGGCTCTGGCAGCTCTATTTATAATATCCAGAAGTTGGAAAGAACCCAGATGTTCTTCAGTGGATGAATGGATACAAGAACTGTGGTACATTTATACAGTGGAGTACTACTCAGCTATCAGAAACAATAACTTTATGAAATTCTTAAGAAAATGGATGCATCTAGAGAATATCATCCTGAGTGAGATAACCAGGTCACAAAAAACAGACATAATATGGAGTCAATAATAATTGGATACTAATCCCAGAAATCTCTGAACACGCCAGAAACAACTCACAGACTATAGGAAGTTCAAGGAAAGAAAAAAAAAAAAAACAGAAATAAAAAGCCATTATGCTTAATCCTTACGCACCAAGAAAACTTTGACTCTTTCCAGGTTACATCCTGTTTTACATGTACTTTGTGCTCATTGTAACTAGTAAGAGCTTAATGCACACTATCAAACATTTCAAAAAAAAAGCCAAGCACTGACAAAAATGTATTTGTATACTTTTATGCAAAAATGCTTAAAATTTGTACATTTATCTTTGTTTATTAAAATAAAGTTGTTCAAAAAAATACAAGAATGTAGCAGATTACCAGTTGCTCATAGTTTAATTATGTTTGTGTCAGTTCTTGAATACATTTAATAGCATTTCCAGATGAAAGAATTAATAATAATTTGTAGCTTTTACTGTAATTACCTTACTTCAAGATACAGAAGACTTCCCTATTTTCATAGTAGCCTGCTATTCCACCTCATAGTACATACTGACAATTTTAAGAAACTTTTGTCAATGACATGGCTGAAAATATCATCTCTCAGTTATTAATTATGGCATAGAAAAGTATCTAAAATTACATGTTCACCTTCTTTAGGTTGTCTGGTTGTAATTTGAGTCCAACTCTATTATGTATTAACTTTGAGATGATTTTGATACATTAAGGCTTTTAATCATTTGTCACAATTATGATTAATACATTTTCTATGCCTTTATATCTAGTTTTATTAGTTATTAAGGCAATTAAATGTGTAATTTTTAAAAAGTGAAAAAAATATACCTAACTCATCGGTATTAACATCACTTTTAAGTTATTTTTTAGATTAATTGTGTACAGATTTTAATATAAATACTGGAGTAATTTTTAAATAGTTATTTCATTATCATAATAGTTTTTAGATGAAATTTAATTTTAATGAGTACATACAGGCATATACAATCACAAAAGACATTTTAAGCTGTTAAGACTGAGTAATTAGTAAATGGTGAAATCTATTTTTAATGCCATATAAAATAAATGTATATGTTCATTTATAAGACAATATACAAATAATACTGATTTGTTGTCTTATTAAAAGTAAAACAAATAAACATTTATAAATTTTATATGGGGTCAAAAAATTTTTTTAAAAAACAAATTTACTTTACAAAACAAAGATAAATGTACAGATTTTAAACATTTTTTGCTTAAAATTATACATTTTTGTCAGTACTTTTTTCAGATTTTAACATAATTTTTACATAAAAATATATGAATATATTTTTAGTCAGTACTTGATTTTTTTCAAGGTTTGATAGTATGCCTTGAAAACTTAATAGTTACAATGAGCATAAAGTACATGTAAAACAAAATGTAACATGGAAATAGTTAAAGTTTTCTTGTTTTGTAAATTTTTTTTGTTTTGTTTTGTTTTTTTTATTTCTTGGACTTCATACCGTCTGTGAGTTGTTTCTAGGGAGTGCAAGCCTCTGGGGTTAGCATCCCAATATCAGTGACTGCATATTATGTCTGTTATTTTGTGACTGGGTTATCTCACTCAGGATGATATTCTCTAGATGCAGCCATTTTCTTAAGAATTTGGTTAAGTCATTGTTTCTGGTGGCTGAGTAGTATTCCATAGTGTAAATATACCACAATTTTTGTATCCATTCATCTACTGAAGGAAATCTTGGTTCTTTCCAGCTTTTGGCTATCATAAAAAGAGCCGCTATGAACATTGTGGTGCATATATCTTTGTTGTGTATTAAAGTGTCTCTGGGGTAGATGCCCAGAAGTGGAATAGCTGGGTCTTCAGGTAGTACTAAATCCAATTTTCTGAGGTATCGCCAGACTGATTTCCAGAGTGGTTGTATTAGCTTGCAAACCCACCAACAGTGGAGAAGTGTTCCTCTTTCTCCGCAGCCTCACCAGCCTCTGCTGTCATCTGAGTTTTGGAACTTGGCCAACCTGACTGGTGTGAGGTGGAATCTCAGGGTTGTTTTGATTTGCATTTCCCTGATGGCTAAGGATGTCGAGCACTTCCTCAGATGTTTCTCGGCCATTCCGTGTTCCTCAACTGAAAAGGTTTTGTTTAGCTCTGTACCCCATTTTTTAATAGGGTTATTTGATTCTCTGGTGTCTAGCTTTTTGAGTTCCTTGTATAACTTGGATATTAGGCCTCTATCTGATGTGGTGTTGGTAAAGATCTTTCCCATTCTGTTGGTTGCCGTTTTGTTTTCTTGACGATGTCCTTAGCCTTACAGAAAATTTGCAATCTCATTAAGTCCCATTTTTAATCTTTGACCTTAGAGCTTGAGCCATTGATGTTTTGTTCAGGAAATTTTCTCCTATGCCTATGTGTTCTAAGGTTTTCCCTACTTTCTCATCTAATAGTTTCAGTGTATCTGGTTTAATGTGGAGATCGTTGATCCACTTACACTTGAGCTTTGTACAAGGAGATAAAAAAGGGTCTATTTTCATTCTTTTGCATGCTGAGTGCCAGTTGGACCAGCACCATTTGTTGAATAGGATGTCTTTTTCCATTGAATGTTTATGGCTCCTTTGTCAAAAATCAGGTGACCATATACATTTCTGGATCTTCTATTCTATTCCATTGATCCACATTCCTATTTCTGTACCAGTACCATGCAGTTTTCAACACAACTGCCTTATAATATAGCTTGATGTCAGGGATAGTGATTCCCGAAGATGTTTTTTTGTTGTTGAGGATGGATTTCACTATTCTAGGTCTTTTGTTATTCCATATGAAATTGCACATTGATCTTTCCAATTCCATGAAGAACTGGGTTGGAATTTTGATGGGGATTGCATTGAATCTGTAGATTGCTTTTGGTAGGATGGCCATTTTTAAGATGTTTATCTTTCCAATCCATGAGTATTGGAGATCTTTCAATTTTCTGAGATCCTACTCAATTTCTTTCTTTAGAGGTTTGAAGTTCTTGTCATAAAGGTCCTTCACTTGCTTAGTTAGAGTCACACCAAGGTATTTCATAGTTTTTGTGACAATTGTGAAGGGTACCTTTTCCCTAATTTCTTTTTCCACATGTTTGTCTTTTGAGTATAGGAAGGCTACTGATTTGTTCGAGTTAATTTTGTATCCAGCCACTTTGCTGAACTTGTTTATCAGCTGTAGGAGTACTCTGGTGGAATCTTTGGGGTCACTCAAGTACACTATCATGTCATTGGCAAAGAGTGATATTGTTATCTCTTCCTTTACGATTTCTATCCCCTTGATCTCCTTTTGCTGTCTAATTGCTCCAGCCAGGACTTCCAGTACTATGTTGAATAGATAGGGGTGGGGGAGTGGGCAGCCTTGTCAAGTCCCTGATTTTAGTGGGATTGCTTCAAGTTTCTCGCCATTAAGTTTGATGTTGTCTGTTGGTTTGATGTATATTGCTTTTATTATGTTTAGGTATGGACACTGGATTCCTGTTCTTTCCAGGACTTTTAACATGAAGGCGTGTTGGATTTTGTCAAATGCTTTCTCAGCATCTAGTGAGATGACCCTGTGATTTTCATCTTTCAGTTTGTTTATATGGTGGATTACGTTGATGGATTTGCTTGTGTTAAACCATCCCTGCATCCCGGGGATGTAGCCATCTTGGTCATGATGAATGATCATTTTGATGTGTTATTGGATTCGGTTTTCAAGGATTTTGCTGAGTATTTTTGCATCAATGTTCATAAGTGAGATTGGTCTGAAGTTCTCTTTCCTTGTAGGGTCTTTGTGCGGTTTAGGTAATAAGGTTATTGTAGCCTCAAAAAGTGAGTTAGGTAGTAATCCATCTAATTCTATCTTCTGGAATAGTTTCGAGAGTATTGGTGTTATGTCCGCAATAAATGTCTGATAAAATTCTGCACTGAACCCGTCTGGACCTGGGCTTTTTTGGTTGGGAGGCTTTTGATGACTTCTTCTATTTCTTTAGGTGTTATAAGGTTATTTGGATGGTTTACTTGGTCCTGGTTTGACTTTGGGATCTTATATCTGTCTAAGAATTCGTCCATTTCCTCCAGATTTTCCAATTTGTGGAGTATAAGTTTTGTAGTAGGATCTGGTGATTTCTTGAATTTCCTCAGTTTCAGTTGTTATGTCTCCACTTTCCTTTCTGATTTTGTTAATTTGGATACTCTCTCTTTGCCCTCTAGTTAGTCTGGCTAGGGGTTTATCAATCTTGTTGATTTTCTCAAAGAACCAACTCTTGGTTTTGTTGATTTTTTCAATGGTTCTTTTTGTTTCTCTTTGGTCTATTTCTGCCCTAATTTTGATTATTTCTTGCCGTCTACTCTTATAGGGTATATCTGTTTCCTTTTGTTCTAGGGCTTTTAGCTGTACTGTCAGGTTGCTGCTGTAAGCTCTCTCAAGTTTCTTTTTGGAAGCACTTAGGGCTATGAGATTTCCTCTCAGTACTGCTTTCATTGCATCCTATAGTTTTGGGTATGTTGTGTTTTCATTTTCGTTGAATTCTAGAAAATCCTTAATTCCTTTTTTCTTCTTTGACCCTGCTATCCTTTAGCAGAGTGTTGTTTAGTTTCCATGTGTATGTGGGCATTTTGTTGTCTTTGTTGTTGTTAAAGACCAGCCTTAGACCATGGTGATCTGAGAGGATGTATGGGAGTATTTCAATCTTCTTATATCGATGGAGGCTTGTTCTGTGTCCAATTATGTGGTCAATTTTCGAGAAGGTGCCATGGGTTTGTGAGAAGAAGGTGTATTCTTTTACTTTAAGATAATATGTTCTGTATATATCTATTAATTCTAGTTAGTTCAAAGTCTCTGCTAGTTTTGCAGTGTCCTTGTTCAGTTTCTGTTTCCATGATCTCTCCATTGGTGAGAGTGGGTATTAAAGTCTCCCACTATTATTGTGTGGGGTGAAATGTATTTTTTGAGCTTTAGTAGGGTTTCTTTTATGAATGTGGGTGCTTTTTTATTTCGAGCATATATGTTAAGGATTGAGAGTTCCTCCTGACAGATTTCCCTGGTAATGAGTAAAAATTGTCCTTCCTTATCTTTTTTGATAACTTTTGGTTGGAAATTTACTTTATTCGATATTAGAATAGCCACTCCAGCTTGCTTCTTGGAGCTGTTTGCTTGGAAGTTTTTTTCCCACCCTTTTACTCTGAGATAGTGTCTGTCTTTGTCTCTGATATGAGTTTCCTATATGCAGCAAAAGGCTGGATTTTGTTTATGTATCCAGTCTGATAGTCTATGTCTCTTTATTGGGGAGTTGAGTCCATTCATGTTAATAGATATCAAGGAATAGTTGTTTCTGTTTCCTGCCATTATTGCTTTTTTGGGTTGAGTTGTGTCTGTGTCTTTTTCTTCTTTTAGTTTTCTTGTTTAGGAGTTTTCTTGTTTTTACTAGGCTGTATTTTCCCTCATTGTATTGAGTTTTCCACCTATAATTCGTTGTAGTGCTGGGTTTGTGGTCAGATATTTTGTAAATTTTGATTTGTCTTGAAATATCTTCATCTCTCCATCAATGGTGATTGATAGTTTTGCTGGGTATAGCAGCTTGGGCTGGCCCCTGTGCTCTCTTAGGGTGTGCATTATGTCTGTCCAGGCTCTTCCAGCTTTCATAGTCTCTGTTGAGAAATCGGGTGTGAGTCTGATTGGCCTGCCTTTATATGTTACCTGACTTTTTTCCCTTACTGCTTTTAGTATTCTTTCTTTGCTTTGGGCACTCAATGTTTTTACTATTATGTGTCGGGAGGTATTTCTTTTCTGGTCCAACCTATTTGGAGTTCTGAAGGCTTCTTTTATGCTCATGGTCATCTCATTCTTGAGGGTAGGGAAGTTTTCTTCTACGATTTTGTTGAAGATATTTACTGTGCCTCTTATTTGATACTCTTCTCCCTCTTCTATTCCTATTATCCTTAGGTTTGGTCTTCTCATTGTGTCTTGGATTTCTTAGACATTTTGGGTTAGGAGCTTTTTGTTTTTTGCATCTTCTCTGGCTCTTTTGTCTATGTTTGCAATGTTGTCTTTTGCCCCCGAGATTCTCTCTTCGATCTCTTGTAATCTATTGGAAATGCTTGCTTCTGTGACTCCTGATTTCTTTTTCTTTGTGTTCTGCCTCTAGGGTTATCTCTTTTAGTGTTTTCGTTACTGTGTCAATTTCTGTTTTAATTTCCTTCTTCCATTCCTTTATTTCTTTGGTTCTGTTTTCCTCTAGTTTTTTGAGTTCTTTGATTTTTTTTCTTGTTTCTTCTTTAAAAGCTTTTGAATCTTTTTGGTTTTCCTCCCTTTCTTGTTTAAGGATCTCTATCAGCATCTTGAAGTATGATTTCAGTTCTGTGTCTTCTTTTTCTGGAGTGTTTGGAATTCCGATGTTTGCTGTTATGGGAGAGCTGGGCTCTGCTGTTGCTAGATTGTCTTGGTTTCCTTGGAATATACTCTTTCGCTTTCCTCTTGCCATTTTGTTGTCAGTGATATGTTCTTGCCTTTCCCTTGTATCTGGTCTGTGTCCCTGGATCTCCACTGGTCCAGGTGTCGGTTGGGCCGTGCCCATTTCTATGCCTCAGATTCTTCGGGTGGGAACAGAAGTTCGAAAGTTCTGTTCCTGGTTGCTGGCTCAGGCAGTGTAGGGCAGGGCAAGGCAGGGGGTGCACTTTCCATGTGCACTCTGCAGAGTTCTCTCTGCTCCCTGGCAGCCCAGGTCTCCCACCCACCAGTTGCTCAGCCTCTAGGAGCCATCGTTCTGGGTCGCAGATGGGCCAGGCTCTGCTCTGCATCCTGAAGTCGCCGCAGGGTGGAAACAGAAGTTCTAACTTTCTGTTCCTGGTTGCTGGATCAGGCACAGCAGGGCAGGGTAAGGCAGGGAGTGCACTTTCCGTGTGCACTCCGCAGAGATCCCTCTGCTCCCCTGCAGCCTAGGTCTCCCACTCACCAGTTGTTCAGCCTTTACGAGCTGCCATTCCGGGTGGCAGATGGGCTGGGCTCTGCTCTGCGTCCATATAAAATAAATGTATTCCATATAAAATAAATGTATATGTTCATTTATAAGACAATATACAAATAATACTGATTTGTTGTCTTATTAAAAGTTAAACCAATAAACATTTATAAATTTTATATGGGGTCAAAATTTTTTCAAATATAATCACTATTGATTTTCAGTAGGGTCCTCGTAGACTCTTGTGAAGTCTACACACTCTATATAAATCACTTAGCAATGAGCAATGTCTGTTTCAGCCAAACTTACTTTCATGCCTGAAATAATTTATTGAGTTATTCTAAAGCAACTAAATCACTGAAGACTTATGACATTATTTTAAAATATTAATTTCTATCATTAGTCAGATGCAGATAGGGAAACCTCTACTTTTAAACCTCCCATGTCCCTTACAAAAGAAGCAGTCTAAACGGAGAAGTCTGTCTTTGTGTCTCTAAATTCTACATTTCAGAGATGATGTTGGTCACATACACAGTAGTCAGTTTTGTTGTGGAGTTGGGAAATGTTAAGAAAATAAATACTTTTAATACTTTTAATTTTTTATGTAATAAAGATTATTTTCTGACATAATACATCCATAGCATGGGTTTCTGTTTTTTCATTCCTCTCAGACCACCACAACTTCCCTTGTCTCCCAGTGCTACACTTTCCTTCAGTTTCCTCTTTAGATAAGAGCAGCGCTCTCAAAGGACAAGGTAAGATGCAACAAGAAACTTCTCATGTCTACAAATCCATGGTAGCATTTTATAAACATATAAACACCCAACTGATGTTCTATGGCCTTTTCTCCTCTCCTGTTCTCCCTCCCAATGCCCCTCTAACCTTTCTGTCTACACTACCTCCTCAGGTTTCCTTCAAGAAAGGACAGACCTTCCATGGATATCTACCAAACATGAAATATCAACTTGTGTGAGACTAGCCATCTTTTACCCGAGTAAGGATGAAAAGAATAATCCAGTTTGAAAAAGGGGTTCCCAGAGCAGTTAAGAGTCAAAATCAGTCATTTCATGGAGTGGTAGGAGTCCCCCAAGAGGGTCAGGCTATACGCTATGACATATATGCAGAGAGACTAAGTAATTACCATGCAGGCTCCCTAGTTGTAACTTCAGTCTTTTTACAAAACTATGAGTTCAGATTACCTAATTTTGTGGGGGAATTTTACATTGCGCTTGACTCCTCTCTCTTCTCTAATCCTCCCTTCCACTCTTTAGCAGGAACTTCTGAACCCCACCTAATGATTGGCTGTGGGTCTCTTTATTATTTCCATCAGTTGTAGGATGAAACCTCTCTGATGACAACTGGGTAGGCATCTATCTATAAGTATAGCAGAATATCATTACATTGACCTCTAAGCAGTGTCAGAGGTGTGTTCCCTTTCCCTCATGGGTCTCATCCTGGACAATCCAACAATTTCTGTGCCACCTTGTCATTTTCACCCTACCATATCTTTCAGGCAGGATAAACTATATGTTGAAGTTTTGTGGCTGGGTTGGTTTCCTGATCTTTTCACTGGAACTCTTGTCTAGTTACAGAAGATGGCTAATTCATGCTCTGCATCTTGCATTGCTTGGAGTCTTAAGGAGAGTCACCCCCATAAATTCCTGGGAGTTTCCATTGAACTATGCTTTTTACTCATGCCAGAGATGCTCCTCGTATGAGCTCTCTCCCCATATTTTTTTTTTTACCTTTTCCAACTGTTCTTACCCCCCTCCCCAGCCAACTCCCAGCGCTGTCCACCAGCAACATGCATTCTATTTGCCCTACCAAGGAGGCTTCAGGCATGTTTCTTGATCCCTCCTTGTTACTTAGATTTTCTTGGCCTATGGACTGTAATATCATTATATTTCATTTTATGGCTTATATTCATTTGTAAGTGAGTATATAACATATTTGTCTTTTGGGGATACACTACTCAGGATAATAGTTTTCAAGTTTCATCCATTTGCCTGCAAATTTTATGCTGTTATTTGGTTTGAACAGCTGGGAAATACTTTATTGTATCAATATAACACATTTTCTTTAATCACTTTCTATAGAGTGACATCTATGTTGTTTTCATTTCCTGGCTATTATGAATGAAGCTACTATGAAAATTTTGAACAAATTTCCTTGTGGCAGGATGGAGCTTCCTTCGGATAAATGGTCTGGGGTAGTATTGCTGGGTCTTGAGGCAGATAGATTATCAATTGTCTGAGAAACGTCTGTATTTATTTCCAAAGTACTTGTGCAAGTTTTGCATTCTTCATCAGCAATGGAGGAAATCTTAAAATTGTTCTGACTTCCACTTTCCTGATAGACAAGGGTGCTAAACAGTAACTTTAAGTGCTCTTCTACCATTAGTGTCATTTTTTGACAATTCTATGTTCAGATCTTTAACCCATTTTTAATTGCATTGATTGTTCTGTTGATGCGTAGTTTCTTAAGTACTTTATATGTTTTGGATATCAGCCCTGTGTGAGATGTGGGTTCATGAAGCTCTTACCCCATATTTAATTTGCCATCTTTGCTTTTATAGGCTATCCCTTGCTTTCCAGAAGCTTTTAAGCTTCATAACGTTTCATGTGTTAATTGTTGATCTTAGTGTCTTTGCTATTGGTGTTCTGTTGAGGAAGCTGTCTCCTTGTCATTTTGTTTACTTCTATTCTCAACTTTCTTTTCTGTTATGTACAGTGTTGCTGGTTTTATGTTGATATTTTGATCAACTTCAACTTTATGATGATACATGTTCAGGATGATAATGCAGATCTATTTCTACTCTTCTTCATGCAGACACTCAACTAGACTAACACAATTAAAAATTTTTTCATTGTATAATTTTGGATCCTTTATGAAAAATCAGGTCTACAGGTGTGTACTTTTATGTTTCTGTTTCCTGCTCATTTCCACTGTTCTATCTGTCTCTTTTATGCCAATACCATGGGGGGGTATTACTAATCTTTGTAGTGGAGTTTGAAATTGACAGTGATTCCTCCAGATGTTATTTTACTGTTCAGAATTGTTTTAGCTATCCTCTTTTTCCATATGAAATTGAGTATTATTCTCCTCAAATTATTCCACAAAAAAGAAGCAGAAGGAATATTGCCAAAGTCATGTTATAAAGTGACAGTCACCCTGATACCTAAACAAAGACTCAAGAAATGAGAACAATTACAGATAAATTCTGCTCATAAACATCATTGTAAAATACTTAATAAAATACGTATAAACACTTTCCAATAACACATTAAACAGATTAAAATAGCATAAAATAAAATAGATTTTATTCCAGAGATACAGAGATTGGTCAATATATGGAAACACGTCTAAATAGCTCACCATATAAATTAAGTAATAAAAATAATATATGATTGTCTCATTAGATGTTTCAAAAACCCTTTGACAAAAATCAAACACTCTCTTCATTCTAAGTCTTGGAGAGATTCATCATACAAGGGACATATGAAAACATAATAAAAGCAAAGTATAGCAACACAATATTCAACATCAATTTGAATGGAGAGAAACTCAAACCAATTTTACCAAAATAAGGGAAAAGACAAAGGTTCTCAAATAATTTCATATCTATTTAATATAGCACTTGGAGTTCTAGCTAGAGCAATAAGAGAGCCAAAGATAAAAGAAATTCAAATTGGAAAGAAGTCAAGATATTTTTATTGGTAGATAATATGCTAATTTACAAAACAACCCCAAAAATTTTTACCAGGGAACTCCCAAAGTTGAAAAACACATTCATTGAATTATTTGAATAAAAATTAATTCTAAAATTATCAATAACCTTCTTTGTTACAAAGGACAAGTTGACTGAGAAAATCATCAAGCATGCTACATCCTTCATAATAGCTAAAAATAATATAAAATATTTTGGGGTAACTCTAACCAAGCAAGTAAAAGACCTATATGATGTGAACTTTATGTCTTTAAATGGAGAAATTGAAGAAGATATGAGAATACAGAATCATTTCCCATGCTACCATGCTATTAGATCAATGAAATTACCATAATGAAGGTAGTCATCTTACCTAAAGCTGTCCATAGATTAAATGTAATTCCCATTAAAATTACACTACAATTCTTTATACACCTTGAAGAAGCAATATTAAACTCTATTTTAAAATCAGAGTAACTTTTGAGTATTTATTTATTTATTTATTTATTTATTTATTTATTTATTTATTTATTTTCGTAGCTTTGCCTTAGAGAAATATCCACATTACCTGGTGCCTCTGCTTGGTTTTAAATAAAGCAGTTTGCTCACTTCAAATCTGAGATGCAATCTTACTCTTTCCGAACTACATTCCAGTTAGGAGGAATCTAACCAAAAGTCCTATGAGCTGCCATACTACTTTGAATCTGTTGCCACTTTATCAGAAAAAGTAAGAAAAATAGATAACTCTACATTAGTGTGACTTTCTTACAGTTTACTTGTTTTATATTTATCAAATTATTTTTTCTAAAACTTCTACTGAACTCTTTGAAAAAGTTGAGAATAATTTACATTATTATATATTGTGTTAACAGATATAATATTTTAATAGCTCTTTAAGTAGAATTTTTATAAATGAGTTCTTAGTGCATTACAGTATTTACACCCACCCAATTCAATCATTTCTAAGTGTATATAATTGTAGATAGACAGACAAGAGAAATTCAAGCAGAGATAGGTCCAATAAAACATATAACAATGACTGTCACAGGCTTGAGAATAGTTTTCATATAAAAAAGGAGTAAGTCAGAGACAATGCTAGAAGAACAGTATTCATATTTCAGAAAATTCACCATTATTTCAGCTTTTCATAAAACTACCTGATGTCATGAGAGTACTCTATTAACACATCTTAATATGAGTATTTTAGGTAGAGATATGAGTTAGATAACCATACATTTAAAAAACGGATTTATTTTATGTATATGTGTACACTGTATCTGTCTTCACATACACCAAAAGAAGGCATCAGATCCCATTGTAGATGGTTGTGAGCCACCATGTTGTTGCTGAAAATTGAACTCAAGACTTCTGAATAAGCAACCAGTGCTCTTAACTACTAAGCCATTATTCCAGCCCATTAAAAAAATGGTATAAAATATGCTCAGCCACATGAGTTTTTAATCATTATTTAAAATCATTTAATTGGCATTCACATTTTGAACTTTGATTATATTTGTGAAAAATTATATTGAGTTTCCCGCAGGGTTAAAAAATCTCGAACTTTTCCCCCTCTAACCATCATGGTTGGTATACTTTTCACTTTATTGTAAAGGTCAGCAGAAACCACAGATTGAAAGGGAAATGAATGGATTTTGAATGAGGAAATAAAGAAAAAAAGTGAACTTTACTCAGAATTCTATAGTGGCCCTTTGGAATAGAGTCTCAGGGAAGAAGCTGAAGGTGGAATTTGCAGAAGGACTTATGTAAATAAGGTAAAGTGTTTTTATGAAGTGGGTTTTAAAAACAACTTTTACTCCTACTTCACTGTATTGAGATGGTAGCTGTTCACTCTCTCTTCCTCCCCTAGGACAGGACTTCCTTCCTTTGTCCATTCACTAATACAAACCTACAGACAGACACACACATGCATACAAGATCCTTTTTGAAATGGTGGATATATTGTATCCTGTAAATGACTATTTTTGTTTGTATGATTTTTGCTTTTTTTTATACCATGGCAGTTTATTATTTATGGAAATATTTTTGGTAAAATAAAGTATGTGCAAGTCATACTTTTGGGTTAATTAGAGGATTAAGATCTTTCTTTCTGATTGTCATGTCTGGATTTCTGTGCTTTGATTTTCTTACAATATTCTGATGTAAATTTATTGTAACTTGATTCTGTTTTAATACAGTATATATTTCATTTATTCTTTTATATATTTACATTTTTATTTACTTATGATGTTTTTTCAAAATTGAAGCTACCAACCCTATTGACTTCCTGTACTATATATTTTCATTATAACCACATTTAATAGCTGTTTGTGCTCTCTCTCTCTCTCTCTCTCTCTCTCTCTCTCTCTCTCTCTCTCTCTCTCTATCTCTCTGTCTGTGTGTGTGTGTGTGTGTGTGTGTGTGTGTGTGTGTGTGTGTGTATGTGTGTGTGTAACTCTTGAGTTATTTTTTTTTATTCTGCCACTGTGAGAACAAAACTTAGATAATTGGATGTGCACTTAAATTACATTTATACTCTGAATCATTGTACTGGCCACCACATGATTAACAGGTAAACCAGTTGAACATGGTTGTGTTGTTAATCAGATGATCATTAAATTTTCAGAATGAGTAAAATAGCTTTATCTGAATTGTACAGTGGACAGAATGGCAGAGGATTGACTTAGAAGCTTTTGCTGAGTGTATATTAATCCCCGTAACAGACCAGGGCTCAGATGATTTTCTTTATTGTTAAATACTGGTCTCAGTGCATTTACAGGTACAAGTTTGCCATTTATATGATTGTTTAAAAGGATAAGATCTTCCAATAAACATATAGGTGCAGCTCATCCAAATTAACTTTTTAAGGATAAGGCATGGGTGTTAATTTAACTCTTATGTGTATTCATTAATAAAAAGGACATTGCAATTAACTTGCCTATTTCACAACGTTCTGGCTTAAATGTATTTTACTAGTTTGAATTTCACCTATTTTATTTTGATTTTCCTTCATTATGTCTGCCTTTATACAGTGTAAACATTTTCTCTTTTCTTCACTTACATATTACATCCCTACCACAGTTTCCCCTCCATCTGATCTTCTAATTCCTCTCTGAGAGCTTTGCTCTTCCCCTGGTTCAAGCCTCCTCCTTTTCCCTTTCCTTTTCCCTTCAACAAAAAAGAAGCAGGATTCCCAGGAATTTCAGGTAAACATGGCCTAACAAGGTACTATAAAACTAGGCATAAACCCTCATATCAAAGCCAGATGAGGCAGCACAGTAAGAGGAGTTGGGTCCCAAGTATAAATTTTAAATGTCACAAATTCATAGTATCTAAATTAAATAGTATAAGTATTTTAAAGATTTTTTAAAATTTGTTTTATGTGAGTAAACTTTAGCTTTTTTCAAACACAGCAGAAGAGGTCATCTAGCCCCATTACAGATGGTTGTGAGGCACCATGTGGTTGCTGGGAATTGAACTTAGGACCTCTTGAAGAGCAGTCAGTGCTCCTAACTGCTGAGCCATCTCTCCAGCCCAAAATAGTATAAATATATTAGTGATATGTAATATTAAAACATTTTAGATACCTTTATGTCTCAGAAATATTTACATTTCAAATCAGATCTTTATTCATCTTTAGACAATTTCTCTCTTTTTCTTAACACTTTTCCTTTTATTTGTAGGATATATTATCACTATTACCAAAATAATGCAGCAACACAAAGGAAAATGGTTACAGGAGTTAAAAAAGAAACAAACAACAACAACAAACAAACAAACAAACAAAAAAAAAAAAAACCAACCAACCAAACAACAAGACCCTGGGTATAACAACTTGACAATTTCTCAATAAACAATCTGACAACAGAATGTGTAGTATTAAGTATAGGATTTTACTGAATTACGGTGAGTTAAGAATATATTTTGACAGATTCCAAAATTCTGTATGAAAAATTTCAAAACGGGATGATAAATTAACATAACTTAATTTTCAACTTTTAAGCCCTGGAATATTACATGCCTATTTATTTCTATTAATTTAGTAATGTGTTCACATTCCCCCCCCACTTTTACTTGTATTCTACACAAGGGTTGAATCATGATTATAAACAAAATGCATTGTTCACTCATAAAAAAAATCATACATCTTAAAGTCACACTATTATCATCTGAAATGTCAGGAGTTACACTGTGCTTACATAATTAACTTTTCATCAATATTTAAAGTTTTTCATAAATTATCTTAATAAGTAAAAATAATAAAAAGAGACAAAATGTGGAAATTATCTACTAAAATCCAACTAACAAAAGTAATGGAAAAATGAATAATACAATTAAGCTGAAAATAAAATAAATCTACAAACTGTTGTCTGACCAGAGGTCATGGCCTACACAGCTCAGCCTTACTCTGTGTGGGCAGAAGAGATAAAAGAAGGTACTCAACATGGGTGTTTATACAGGTTAAACATGCCATCTTTTCATTAATGTATATATTTATTCACTTTATACTCTGAAGTCAACCTTCCTCTCCTCAAGGTCTCCCTTCTCACACAGACTCCCTCCTGGCCCCGCCTTTCTGCTCTTGGCAGGGAGAGACCCTCCCGCCCTCCATGTATTACAAGCCTACCCAGCACATCAATTTATTGCAGAGCAGGGCTCATACTCTCCCACTGAAGAAAGACAAGGCAACCCACTTAAGAGAACAAGACCCACAGACTGGAACAGATTCAGCGACAACTCCTGCTCCCGTTGTCAGAAGACCTACAGAAAGACCAAGTTATACCTCTCCACACATATGCAGGGTCTATATCCTGTCCATTCTCACTCCCTGCTTGGTTGTCCAGACTCTAGGAGACACCTCCAGCCCCAACCACCAAGGGTCCATGTGACTTGACTCTTTGAGTCTTTCAGAGTAGTACCTGTGCACTTCCTGTCCCTCAATCCTTCCCCCAACTCTTGCATAGTAATCTCGAGGTCCATCTAATGTTTGGCTGCGGGCCAACATCTATTTCTTTACATTTTTATTAGAAATTCTCTGCATTTACATTTCAAATGTTATTCCTTTACCACAATCCCATCCGCCTCCCACTCCCATTGCCTCCATGAAGGTGCTCCATCTCCCATCCAACCTCTCCCACCTTAGCACCTTGGGGTTCCCCTACACTGTGAAAATGAGTCTTTGCTGGACCAAAGACCTCTCCTCCTATTGATATCAGAAAATGCTATCCTCTGCTACATATGTACCTCCGGACATAGATCTTTCCATGCAAACTCATTGGCTGGTGTTTTAGTTCCTGGGAGCTGTAGTAAGTTTAGATAATAAATAATTTTGTTTTTACCCATGGCATTTCAGACCCTTTCAGTTCCTTCAGTCCTGTCTCTAGTTCCTTCATTGGGGTCCTTGTGTTCTGACTGTTAGTTAACTGCATGCATCCTCCTCTGTATCAGTATGGCTCTGGCAGAGCCTCTGAGGAGGCATCCATGTCAAGTTCTTGCCACTAAGTACTACTTGGCATGAGCAATAGTGCTTGGGATTATTTGGCACATATGGGGTATATTCCCAGGTGAGGCAGTCTCTGGATGATCTTTTCTCCAATCCCTGCTCCTCTATTTGTCCCTTTATTTCCTCCCATGAATGTTCAGGTCTTCCTTCTAGAAAGACTGAGGCATCCACTTTCTGTCCTTCATTTTTTTTGAGATTCTTAAATTCTGTGGATGGTTTCTTGGATATTCCAAGCTTTCTGGCCTAGCATCCACTTATAAATGAGTACATTAGATACTGGTTATTGCCTCTCAGAGGACAGTTATGTTAGGCTTTTGTCTGCAAACATAACAGAGAGTCGAGAATTGTTGCTGGCCCATGGGATAGGTTTAATTTGGACTAGTTATTAATTAGCTATTTCTTCCCTCTATGCTTTGTCTTTATCCTTGAAAATCTTGTAGGCAGAACAAATTTGGGGTCATAAATTTTTGTGGGTAGGTTTCTCTCCTTATCCTACTGCTGGGAGTCCTGCCTGGCAACAGGGAGTGGCTACTTCAAAATCCAAATCACACATCCCCCTTTCCTCCCTACAGCCCCTCCTAGTCTCTCTCCTATCCCCTCAAATTAATAGCCTCTTTCCCTATATTATATATATATATATATATATATATATATATATATATATATGTGTGTGTGTGTGTGTGTGTGTGTGTGTGTGTGTGTGTGTGTGTGCATATGTATCCACAAATACTTAATTACAACCTTAAAAACGTATTCGAAAAAATAAATAAATAAATAAAAAGGGAAAAAATGTCACAATAAAATACATTACATTTTCTGTGAATTTATACTTAATAGAAATATATTAAAATGCATAAAGTAAAAATTAAAAAATAAAAAACAAAAAAACAAAATCCAAATCACCCACTGCTATGAGACTCAGGTAGAGTCATCCCCCATAGACAGCCTGGAGCTTCCCCCCACCATACCACCTACCCTGCTAGTTTCCATTTTCTCTCCCAGCTCTCCCTTTACCAGATGCCCTCACCCAGATCTCCTCCCCATATACTTTTAACCAGATTCTTTGCTCCTTCCACCTGATTTGTATTTTATTTCCCCTTCTGAGGAAGATCAACCATCATCCCTTGGGCCATGGTTTTTATTAGGCTTCTTCTGGTCTGTCTATTATAGCATAGTTATCTTGTACATTTTGGCAAATATCCACTTATTAGTGAGTACGAGTAATGAATTTATTTTGGGGCCTGTATTACCTCACTCAGCTCGATACTTTCTAGCTGCAACCATTTGCCTGAAGAATATAGGATGTCCTTGTTTTTAACAACTGAGTAGTTTGACATTGTGTAATGAATCACATATTCTTTACTTAGTGAACATATAGGATATTTTCAGTGTCTGGCCATTAGATTAATGCAGCTATGAACAAGTGTCCTTGCTGCATAGTAGAACATTTTATGGGTACACATTCCAGAGTAGTTTAGCCGGGTCTAGAGTTAGAATGATTGCTAATTTCTGAGAAACTGCCAAATAGATTTCCAACATGATTTTACAAATTTGCACTCCCACAAGCAATGTAGGGATGTTTTTCTACCCCCACCTCCTCACCAGCATATGCTATCCCTTCAGTTTTTATCTTAGCTATTTTGATAGATTTAAGGTGGAGTCTCAGAGTTGTTTTCATCTGAATTTCTCTAATTACTAAGAACATTGAACATTCCTTTGTTTTTCAGCCATTAGAATTTCTGTTGAGAATGTTCTGTACCATACTTTTTAATTGAGTTGTTTGGGTTGTTGGCACCTAATTTCTTGATTTCTTTGTATATTTCCGATATAAGCCCTCTGTTGAATGTACAGTTGGTGAAGACCTTTTCTCAATCTGTAGGCTATCATTTTATCTTATTGATGTTATCCTTTGACTTACAGAAGCTTTTCAGTTTCATGATACATATGAATCTATTTTCACTCTTCTACAAGTAGATATGCATTTAGACCAGCAACATTTGTGTTGAAGACCCTCCTCATTTTCCATTTTATGGTTTTGTGTTATACCCCAGAGAAGCTCCAACATACAATAAAGGCACATGCACCACAATGTTCATAGCAGCCCTACTTATATTAGCCAGAATCTGGAAAGAACCCAGATGTCCTTCAGTAGATGAATGGATACAAAATTTTAGTACATTTACACAATGGAGTACTACTCAGCTATCAGAAACAATGACTTTATGAACTTCTTAGAAAATGGATGCATCTAGAGAATATCATCCTGAGTGAGATAACCCAGTCACAAAAGAACAGACATAATATGCAGTCACTGATAATTGAATACTAACCCCAGAAACGTCTGAACACCCCAGAAACAACTCACAAACTATATGAAGGTCAAGAAAAATAAAAGAAAATAAAAAACAATTATGCTTAATCGTTACACACCAAGAAAACTTTGACTAATTCCAGGTTACATCTTGTTTTACATGTACTTTATGCTCATTGTAGCTAGTAAGATTTTTAATGCACACTATCAAACCTTTAAAAAAATCAAGTACTGACAAAAATGTATTCGTATACTTTTATGCAAAAATGCTTAAAGTCTTTATATTTATCTTTGTTTTTTTAAAAATAAAGTTGTTCAATTTTAAAAAATCAAGTGTTAATAGGTGTGTGGGTTTACTTCTGGTTCTTCAGTTTGAATGAAGAAATTTTCTATTTCTATACCAACACCCTGCTCTTTTCTATTACTATTGTTTTGTACTGCAGCTTAAAATCACGGACAGTAGTAACTCCAGAAGTTCTTTTATTGTACTGGATTGTTTTAGATATCCTGGGTGTTTGGTTTTACATGTGTAGTTGAGAATTATACTTTCAAGATCTGTAAAGAATTGTGTTGGAATTTTGATGGGATTCACATTCAATCCGTGAATTGCTTTTAGTAAGATGGCCATTTTCACTATGTGAATCTTATCAGTCTATGAGCCTGAGAAAATTTTCAATCTGATATTTTTTTCAATTTTTTTTCTTCAGAGACTGAAAGATCTGGTCCTATGGGTCTTTTACTTGCTTTTTTATTGTTACAACAAGATATTCCATATTGTTTGTGGCTATTGTAAAGGATGCTGTCTCCTTACCTCCTTTCTCAGTGCCTTTCTTATTAGTGTAAAGCTGGCTACTCATCTCTTTGAGCTAATTTTGTTTCCAGCTACTTTACTAAAGATGTTTATCAGCTGTAGGAGTTCTCTGGTAGAATTTTGGGGTTTGCTTATATTTACTATTATATCAACTGCAAATAGTGATACATTGACTTCTTTCTTTCCAATTTGTGTACCTTGATTTTCTTTAGTTAACTAATTGCTCTAGTTAGTAATATATTGAAGAAGACAGGAGATTGGAAAGCCCTGTCTTGTGCCTAATTTTAGTTGGATTCTCTACATTTATTTTGATATTGGCTAATGGCCAATATTTCCTAATGGTGCATATTGCTTTTATTGTGTTGAGGTAGACTCATTTTATCTCTCATCTCTCCAAGACTTTAAATAAGAAGGGGTGTTGGATTTTGTAAAAGGCTTTTTAAGCATCTAATAAAATGATCTTGAGCTTTTTATTCAGTTTTTTATATGTTAGGTTACATTGATGCAATTATGTATATTGAACTACCCTTTCATCCATGCATTGAAATGTATTTAATCATGGTAGATGATGTCATTGATGTGTTCATAGATTCAGTATGTGAGTTTTTAATTGAGTATTTCTACATGGATGCTAATAAGAGAAATGGTTTGGAATTACCTGTTATTGTTGTGTCTTTGTATTGTTCAGATGTCAGGGTGACTGTGTTTCCATACCATTAATTTGGCTATTACGGGCTTTTCTTTACTGCTTATTGTTTATGGGGGTTATATGACTATTTATATAGTGTGCCTGACCTTGATTTAATGATGAAAATGTGGTATCTGTCTACACAAATTATTTATTTCCTTTAGATTTCCTGACTTTGTGTGGTACAGGACTTTGATTAAGACCCAATGACTGTTTAAATTTCCTCTCGGTCTGTTGGTATGTTTCCCTTTTCATTCCTTATTTTCTTAATTTTGATACTGTTTTTTAGTTAGTTTGGCTAAGAATTTGTCTACCTTGTAGACGGTCTCAAAAAAAAAAAAAAAACAACTCTAGAATTTGTTAATTCTCTCTTTCTCTCTCTCTCTCTCTCTCTCTCTCTCTCTCTCTCTCTCTCTCTCTCTCTCTCTGTGTGTGTGTGTGTGTGTGTGTGTGTTTGTCTGTCTCTCTGTCTCCCCTGATTGATTTTACCCCTGAATTTGTTCATTTACTACTCTCTACTCCTTTTTCATCAGTTTGGTTCTACTTCTTCTTCCTCCTTTTCTTCCTCCTCCTCTTCTCTTCCTCCTCCTCTTCTTTTTAGAGATTTCAGGTGTATGTTTAAATTGTTAGCATGACAATTCTTCAAATTATTTATAAATTTATTAGATACTATGAGCCTTCCTCTTCGCATTGCTTTCATTGTGTCCCAAAAAGAATGGGTATGTTTTCCCTTTATTTTCATTGAATTCTAGAAAGTCTTTAATTTTTTTTTTCATTATTTTTTCCCTGACCTAATGATCACTTCATAGAGAGTTTTAGTTTCTTCCAGTATGTAGAGTTTCTGTTAGGTTTTTTTTTTTTTTTTTTTTTTTTTTGTTGTTGTTGTTATTGAATTTCAGCCCTAATCCATGGTGATCTAATAAAATACAAGGACTTATTTCAATTGTTTTCTATTTGTTGAGGCTTCCTTGGTGAGAGAATGTATTGTCTTTTTTTTTTTTCGATTTTTCTGTGAGTTGCTAAGAAGATACATTCTTTTGTGTTTGTAAGAAATATTCTATAGATATCTGTTTGGTCCATCATTTAGTTTCATTGTTTGTCTATTTAATATTTGTTTGTATGACTTCTAAGTTGGTAAGAATAGGATGTTAGTGTCTTCCACTATTAATGTGTAGAGATAAATGTGTAATTTCAGCTTTTGTAATAATTCTGTTATAAATATAGGGGCCTTTGCATTTGGGGCATAGAGGTTCAAAATGAAGACACCATCTTGGTGGATTTTTCCTTTTATAAATATCTGTTTTGATTTCTTTTGTTAAATGTCTATAATAGTAGAAAGTAGAATGGTTATTCCAAGTGGTTTCTTGGGTCTACTTGCTTGGAAAACATTTTACAGCCCTTTATACTAGATGTTAAAATGGACTCCAACTTGTTTCTTGAGTCGATATGGTTGGAACACTTTTTACAGCCCGTTACTCTGAGGTAGTGTCTATATTTTTGCTGAGGTGTGTTTCTTGTATGCCACAGAATGATTGATCCTGTTTATACAATCACTCTGTTAGAGTGTGCCTTTTAATTGAAGAATTGAGTCCACTAATGTGAAATATTAAGAAGCAATGTTGTTAATTTCTGTTATTTTGATGCTGATGGTGGTATTTTCTCTCTTCTCTTCTCTCCTCTCTCTCTCTCTCTCTCTCTCTCTCTCTCTCTCTCTCTCTCTCTCTCTCTCTCGCTCTCTCTCTCTCTCTATGTTTGTGTGTGTAATTATCTATTTCTTTGTTTTCTTGATTTAATTACCCTCCCTGTATTGTAATTTTCCTCCTAGTATCATCTGTAGGGCTGGATTAGTGAAAAAATATAGTTTAAATTTGGTTTTCATAGAATGTATTTTCTCCATTGATAGTGATTGAAAGTTTTACTGTGTATAATATTCTAGCCTGAAAACTGTGGTCTTTTAGAGCTTGTGTTATAACTTAGGAGATATACTTTTAGGATCTCCGTTGAGAAGTCGCCTGTAACTTTGATAAGTGTGCATTTATATATTAATTGATATTTATGTCTTGCATTTTTTAATTTTATTTTTGTTATATAAAATTTACTGTTTGTATAACTATGACCCAGGACAAAATTCATTTTTGATAAACTTTATTTATTTTTCTGTAAGCTTCTTATATATTTATAGGTATCTACTACATCAGTTTAGGAGATTTTTCTTCTATGATTTTGCTGAAGATATTTTATTTATCTATAAGATTAGAGAATTCTTTTCTTTTTCTATTATTTTTAGGTTAGGTATTTTCATAGTGTTCCAAATATACTGCATGATTTATCTTAGAAACTTATTTGTTTTATCATTGTTTGACTGATGTATCAATTTTATCGATGGTGTCTTCTATGCCTAGAGTCTCTCTTCAATCTCTTGTATTCTGTTGGTGATGCACTTGTCCTATTTTTTTTCCTTGGTTTCCACATCCAGGACTGCTTCAGATTGAGTTTTCTTCACTGTTTTAATTTCCACTTTCTGGTCTTAAACAGTTTTATTCATTTCTTTCAACAGTTTGATTGTATTTTCCAATTTAAAAAAAAATAAACTTTTGTTTTAGACTCTTTACCTCTTTAATTGCATTACTTGCATTTCTTTAAGAAATTTATTCATTTTCTCATTAAAGTTCTTTAAAGTCTCTGAAGAAGGAAATTGAAGAAGACCTCAGAAGGTGAAAAGATCTCTCATGCTCATGGATTAGAAGGATCAACATAGTAAAAATAGCCATCTTACCTAAAGCAATCTACAGGTTCAATGCAATCCCCATCAAAATTCCAACTCAGTTTGTAATAGAGTTAGAAACAGAAATTTGCAAATTTATTTAAAAAAATAGCAAAAACTATTCTAAACCATAAAAAAAATAAAAACAAACAAACAAACAAAAAAAAAAAACCTTTCAGGGCAATCACCAACTATGACCTCAAGCTGTATTACAGATCAATTGTGATTAAAAACTGCATGGTATTGATACAGAGACAGGTAGGTAGATCAGTGGAATAGAATTGAAGACCCAGAAATGAACCCCTAAATCTATGCTCTGTTGATCTTTGACAAAGGAGCTAAAATCATTCAATGGAAAAAGGACAGCATCTTCAACAAATTGTACTGGTTCATTTGGCAGTCAGCATGCAGAAGAATTCTAATTGATCCTTTTTTAACTCCTTATCCGTAGTTCAACTGAAAGTGGATCAAAGACCTCCACATAAAACCAGAAATTGGGGAATAGCTTAGAACACAGGGGAAATTTTCCTGAACAGAACAGCAATGGCTTATGCTCTAAGATCAAGAACTGACAAATGGGTCCCCATAAAATTGCAAAGCTTCTGTAAGACAAAAAACTCTGACAGAAGGACAAACTGGCAACCAACAGATTGGGCAAGGATCTTTACCAATCCTACATTTGATAGAGGGTTAATATCCAATATTTACAAAGAACTCAAGAAGTTAGACTCCAGACAATCAAATAATCCTATTAAAAAGGGGTCCAGAGCTAAACAAAAAATTCTCAATGGAGAAATATCAAATGGCTGAGAAGCATCTAAAGAAATGTGAAGCATTCTTGCTTTGCAGCTTGCACAGTGCTTTTGAAAGCTGGACTGCAAGAGACAGGCTTGCAGATCAGATCCAGCTCAGGCCTCTGAGTCCTGCTGTGTCTTTAGCATATGAGAGAGCTCAAGGACAACAACACCTGTCCTGTTCTGGGAACTCTTAGATTTTTTTGACAAATTAATTGAATGGGGGTGTCTTGTGCCTATCACTGGGGTTTGGACCACTCCAACCTTCTTAATTTTTCTTTCTTTTTTTTTGGTTTTATATTATTTATAAATTTTATTAAATATTATTATCAACATTTATAGTCATCAGGGAAATGCAAATCAAAAAAAAAAAACTGATGTGATTCCATCTCTCACCAGTCAGAATAGCTAAGATCAAAAATTCAGGTGACAGCAGATGCTGGCAAAAATTTGGAAAAGAGCAACACTCCTCCACTGTTGATAGGATTGTAACTGGTACAATTACTCTGGAAATCTGTCTTGCAGGGCTTGTTTAGCAGGTTACCTGGTGTCTTGTAATGTCATAATATGTTCAATTTTTTTTTAATTATCTTTTTAGGTAAGTCTTTAAGCATCTAGCTTTCCATAGTGTTGGCATGACTGATAGTTCCTGTTCCTGGTTAGAGTAGGACTGTGGGGCTTCAGGTAGAGCTGGTAGTCACTAATGTCAATAGGCTTTGAGGGATTCAGGGAATCCTGGTTGTCCCTGATGGTTTCAGGCCTCTATTTGTCCTGGGAAGCAGCAAGCCTCTATGGAAAGGGAACTGGAAATGAAGGGGAGAAAACAGATCTTGCTGTTGCTGGGTCTGTCCCAGGGGCCTTCAGGCAGGGAGTTGGCAGTCAGAGTTTCATTGACCTTGTGTTCTATGATAGTTGAGGTTGTGTGGGAATGTGGTAGATGTTTGAAATGAAGGATGTAGCTCAATGAGACAGGGAATACCTCACAGATATTGGGCTTGCATGGGACCCAACAGGCAGGAGTTTGGGTCTCAGAGAACTCACCTGATTTTTCCTCACATCAACAGAACTCCAGGGATTGAGATGTATGTGTAGTCAGGAAAATAGTGTGAAGGTCAGAACTCTTTATTTCTGGTTTTGCCCAAAAGGGACAACAATGACATTTTTATTCTAATTTTTCCTATCATTGATAACACTAAAATAAAGAAAAACTAATTAGACACAAATAAGCATGGTATAATCTGGTTATGAGATGGGACTAGGTAACAATATAGTTCAATGCAAAGGTATTTCTAATTCCATATTTGGTAAAAGCTTTACTAAGATAATGATACTTGACCAGAGAGATAACAGAAGAAAGTCTCCTGCAAATTTTTGAAAATGTAAAATTTAATGAATGGAATTCTAAAACAAAGCCAACAAATCAACATAAAAGTAGCAAGTGAACTGACTACTTTGGCAGTTAATTGAATATACTTACATTGCACACCTATATTACTATGTTTTGTTAGTTAGATTACCTTAAATTTTTCCACAACAGAGGAGATAAACATGGGGAAGAAGCAACAACTGATAAAAGCTCAATTTAGTAACAATGTATCATGAATCCAAGAATCCAATTTAGCTACACTAATAAAATATAGCAATTAATATAAATTAACTTATAACTAAAGTGATATAAAGTCAAACTATAATGTTCATCAACCCAAAAGAAGACACTTTACTGAAATATATTGATGTCAAGTTGCACTGCTATAAAATATCATTGAGAAATAAAAGTAAAACAAGAATAATTTTTACCCAATATGTCACACTAAAAGTAAAAGTATAAAGTTTGCTACTCAGGAAAAAAAAAATCCCAGCTGGAACCTCAAGGTTACAGAAAGTAATACGCTCTTGTGAAGAGGTCAAATTCTAAGTATTTCCATGTTAAAATAAAATATATTCTGAGTCTAAAATAAATACTGAATAACATTCCATTAACACTTGATTGTGAAAACAAGAAAAGAGTAAATGAGTATAAATTTAAATTTTATTTGATATTGATAATTTAAGAGAATAAATTAACATTTTACTAACTATTTAAAGAGTAGACTAACAATTTTATTAATTTAGTACAAAGCCAAAAGTAATGAAGCATAATTGGAATGAGATAAAAAATATAAACTGTAATCTCATATTAAGGCAATGATTGAAAAAATTTGACATATCAAGTTAAGTTAAATGTAAGTTGACTAAATATTTACTAGAATCCAAATCTTATCAGTAGAGTATACACATGATTCACAAACATAAGTCAGGACTATTAGAATTTTAAACTATAGGTCAGATTCTCAAACAGTACAAAAATAGTTCTAGTGGATTGCCCTGGTGCTGTTTGTATTTTGATGCTAATTCTTCTTCCTCAAGAGGGACTGCCCCTTAGAAGAGTTGATCACATACTCAGGTGATTTCATGTGAACTTTCTCCTCATTTTAACTGGTCAATAAAGATGGCAGAATCTAACTACTGGGTGAATAATAAAGTGGGATTTTCATGTGTCAGGAGAAAAAAAAAGGAGAAAGAAGGAGAGATGGATTCATATCGGGTTATGGTGCATTTTGGAAGTAGCAGACATGTAACCCTTGAGGACTTAGAGTTTATAGTCTTTGTGGGCACTAGCAGAGCCTAAGAAGGATGGGACAAGACATTCTTTGCCCAGTCACTGAGTTATCTGGCTAGTTTTAAAATATGGAGGATGCTTAGTGTTTTCAACTCCCAGTTATTCAGGTGGGCAGAAAAAGCATACTGACTAAGCATTTGTTAGTTTGGAGAAGCTAGACATGGATGGAGGGTGAGAAGGAATTTGCCAGCACTGGGCAAGGAGCAATCATATGTTTTAAAATCGCATGCAGAGGAGAAGGCCTGTTGGCCAGCATCAGGACTCAGGATATGCATGCAGACAGCAGAGTTCCCAGAGCAACCTCACAAATGCTCCCTGACCTGAGCCCACAGAGAGAGAACCAAGTCACTGCCATCAGAACTCACTGCATGATGACAAAGAACAAAACACCCAGGAGCATTCTGCTTCCTGAGCCCACAGGCCCTCAGACCCACAGGAGAGTCATCTCCAGCCAGAGACAATAAGATCACCTATAACCACAGACAACAAAGTGGCAAGAGAAAAGAACAACAACCTAAGCAATGGAAACCAAGATAACCTGGCAACATAAGAACCCAGCTCTCCCACCACAGCAAGAGTGAATTTCCCAACACACCAGAAAAACAAGATTTAGACTTAAAACCATATTACATGAGTATGATGGAGATCCTCGAAAAGGGCATGAATAACTCCCTTAAACAAATACAGGAAAATCAAAAGAACACACATAAATAAATACAAGCATTTAAAGAAGAAAAACAAGAATCCCTCAAAGAACTATAGGAAAACACAAACAGATAGGTAGGTAGATCAATGTAGCAGAATTGAAGACTCAGACATAAACTCACAAACCTATGCTGACTTGATCTTTGACAAAGGAGCCTAATACATTGAATGAAAAAAAAAAAAAAATAAAACAGCCTTTTCAAAAATGGTGTTGGTTCAACTGGCAGTCAGCATGCAGAAGAATACAAATCGATTCTTTTTTCATCTTCTTGTACAATACTCAAGTGCAAGTGGATCAAAGACCTGCATATAAAACCAGGTACACGGAAACTATTAGAAGAGAAAATGGTGAAGAGCTTAGAGCACATGGGCACAGGGGAAATTTTTCTGAACAGAACACCAATGGATTATGCTCTATAATCAAGATTTGACAAATGGGTCCTCATAAAATTGAAAAGTTTCTGTAAGGCTAAGGACACTGTCAAGAAGACAAAATGGCATACAACAGACTGGAAAATGATCTTTACCAATCCTACATCTGAAAGAGGGCTAATATCTAATATATACAAAGAACTAAAGAAATTAGGCTCCAGAGAATCAAACAATCTTAATAAAAAATGGGGTACAGAGCTAAACAAAAATTTCTCAATTGAGGAATATCAAATGGCAGAGAAGCATCTAAAGAAATGCTCCACATCCTTAGTCATCAGGGAAATGCAAAACAAAAAAATCAAAGCAACTCTGAGATTCCACCTCAAACCAATCAGAATGGTTAAGATCCAAAAGTTATGTGACAGCAGACGCTGGAGAGGAAGTGAAAAAAACAGAACACTGTTGGTTGGGTTGTAAGCTGGTACAACTGCTCTGGAAATCCAATGTCTGTTCCTCAGAAAATTCAATATAGTACTACTTGAAGACCCATCTATTCTGCTCCTTGGCATATACCCCCAAAATGCTCCAACATATAACAAGGACACATGTTCCACCATGTTTTTAACAGCCTTGTTTATAATAGCCAGAAGCTGGAAAGAACCCAGATGTCCTTCAATAAATAAATAAATACAGAAAGTATGGTATATTTACAAGATGGCATACTACTCAGCTATTAGAAACAATGACTTCTTGAATATCCTAGGCAAATGGATGAAACTAGAGACTATCATCCTGAGTGCAGGTACAGAGTCATAAAAAACACACATGGTATGCACTCACTGATAAGTGGATTCTAGCCCCAGAAGTTTCTGTATACCCAGGAAACAATTCACAGACCTTTTGAAGCTCAAAAGGAGAAAGGCCAAAATGGGGATGCCTCAGTCCTTCTTAGAAAAGAGAACAAAACACTCATGAGAGGCAATACAAGGTCACATAGAAAAACAGGGATTGAACAAAAGATCATTCATTCAGAGGCTGCCTCACCAAGGGATCCACCCCATATGTAGCCACCAAACCCAAGAACTATTGTTGATGCCAAGAAGTACATTCTGTCTCCAACCAGGTAGAGATGCCTCCTCAGGGACTGACAGAATCACACAGATACAGCTGTGCTTGTTTGTAGCTAAACATCAGACTAACACAGGGAACCCAATGAAAGTGCTAAAAAAAAAGGACTGAATGAGCTAAAAGGGGATGCAACCTCATGGGAAGTACAACATTATTAACCAAGCAAATCCTCCAAAATTCCCATGGACTAAAACACCAACCAGTGAGCACACACTGAGAGACTTATGGCTTCAATTGCATATGTAGCCAAAGATAGCAGTGTCTGGCTTCAATGTGAGAAGGGAGCTTTGGTCCAGGGAGAGCATGTTTTCCCAATAGGTGAATGCCAAGGCCCTGGGGTGGAGAGGGTAATTAGGAGGGAATGTAGAGTTGTAAAGACAATTGGAGAGGGAGAGGGGGAAGGGGATAACATTTTATATGTAAATGTAGAAATTAACTAATCAAAAAAGGGGGAAGAAGGGAAAAAATCACTAGCAACAGACAGTGCCAGTTATTTAAAACTAGTAAGCAATGAACATTACTTAAGATTTAGATGGTGAATCAAATCAAAAATTGTAGTCTAGGTATTTGAGCAAGTAAAATTATAAGAAAGAAGTGAAAGAGGTTGAGAAAGAATATTTCATAGAGATATTATTATTTTATTTCATAGTTCCCCTAGGATCATACTATATTTCCTACTCATAAGGAAGAAAATGTATAAGAACTTTGTGAAAAAAATTAAGTACTCAATATATTATTTAATCATGCACATAAAGAGCCTAATGGAATTTCATAGAAGTCAGTGCATTTTGAGATAGCTTGGGAAAGTCGCTTATGTTATAGATCTAAATTCAGATTGGGGGACACAGAAAATATGATACAATAATAGTGTAATTCTGAGGCTCAAACTAAGTCACATTCAAGGTTTTAAGACTGTGGGTTGGGCTGCATATATTCAATTTGACCCTCTATCCTGATACATTCTGTTCCTCTAGCCTATGCTGTCAAACATAACTCCCTGTGAAACATCAAAGAAAGAAACATTGTGTTCCTGTGTTAAGTGTGAAAATAAGAAATTTTTTCACTTGATTGATGGCATTGTCCATTTTAGCATAGAGAATGAATACCGGTAGGGATTTATTCTTCTATAAATTATAATGAATCTTTTAAATAAACCATTCAGTCTATTACCTGGAAACATACGTTATAAAAGATAGAATAGGAAAATATAGACAGTGAGTTTTTAATGACAAGAAAAATTTATAAGCATTGCCACATACCACAACCATGAAAACTGTCAGCAGTATGAATCAAAACATTTCCTGTTTTCCTGAATACCCTTTTACTGTCTGACAAAGGTGAAACTTACACAAGTGTGCCCTTTCTAATGACTTTATACATTCCATCATAAAATCTTTTTTTATTCACATATGACGAATATTAGTTTTTCAGATTTTCCAGACCCTTATTTTCCACAATTTAGAAAACTCTTGTTTAAAGTCCTAGCAAATATGAATACTTATTATTTGAAATGTTCATATATAATATTTTATTTCTATTACTAATATTCTTCAATATAATAAAAAAGGTCAGAAATGGCATAAGTAAAATCATATGTATATTAAGAGTAGTTGGAAGGAGTCTGAGAAGGATAGTTAAGAAAATATATTGAGCCAGAACCTTGTAGGAATCTGAGGTCTGGCTTTTTCCAGAGAGGAAAACTTAGAGTTTGGACATAATATATAAAAAAATGAGATTAAAAAAAGCAAAAATCAATTACATTAATAGATAGTAATGGCCAGGTTGTGGTATTGTACAGATAATATACAAAAGCTATCAATACATAGATATATTATTTAATGAGAATACTGTATTTTCCATAAGATGTAATTTGCAGTGAATTGCATTTTTGTTGGAAATATTTAGTTGATCATTATTTTCACACATCATTTCCCTGACTAGTTGGACCAAAGAAATTAGACCTTAAATGTCAACAATGTAAATGATACACTAAGTGGCAAAAGATTAACATTAGATACTTTAAAATTGAGCAAAATACAGGCTTGAAATAATGTGAAAAACAGTTTGATCAGACTGCTCTTATCTTAGTGGAACTGCCAGTCTACTTTCCTTACACTGGTTAAGACAGAGCAATTAGGAAATGCAAAAATGCTCAATAAGTTAGATAAAGAAATGACAGTTTAGATCTATGATAGGAGCATTTCAGAAGAGTGGCTTTGCAAGTTAAGGGGCCTAGAAGTGGACAGATTTGTTCCATGAAATCTTTGCTTTTTAAATTTATTTATTTACATTCCATCTTGGTCATTGCCCCGTCCCTGCCACCCCATCCCACAAGCCTCACCCCTCCCTTCTCCTCTGAGAGGTGGGAGGACTCCTGGGTATCCCCCTACCCTGTCATCTCAAGTCCCTAGGGGGACATGTACATCCTCAGCTACTGAGGCCAGACAAGGCAGTCCACCGAGAAGAACGTATCACCTGGGCAGACAATGTCTTTTGCGATAGACCCACTCCATTGTTCAGGATCCAAAAGAAGACAAACCTGCACATATGCTACATAAGTGCAGGGATGCCTAGGTTCAGCCATTTATTCTTTTTTATTGGTGCTTCAGTGTCTGACAGTCCCAAGGGTCCAGCTTAGTTAAATCTATTGATCTTCTGGTGGAGTTCCTATCCCCTTTGGTGTCCTCAATCCTTCCTCCTCCCCTTCCATAAGAATCCCCAAGCTCCCTCAATTTTTGGCTGTGGGTGTCTGTATGCATCGGAGTCAGATGGCTGGTGGAACCTCTCTGAGAGACAGACATGCTAGGCTTCTGTCATCCAGTATTACAGAGTATCATTAATAATGTCAGGAATCTGTGATTGCCTGTGGGATGAGTCTCAAATTTTACTTGTTATTAGATGACAATTGTATGAGTCTCTGCTCTATCCCATTCCTGTGTTTCTTGTAAACAGGATACGTTTTGGGTTGAGAGTTTTGTGAGTGGTTTGTTGTCCCTGTCTCTTCACTATGGTTTCTGCCTGGCTAGAGGAGATGGTCTTTTGTGGTTCTAGATCCCGATTCTGTGAATCACAACAAAGATCATCCCCACTGATGCGTGGTCTCCTCCTTTATGCCAGGTCTCTGTCATGTCCAGGAGATTTTCTCACCTCTCCATCACTGTTAGTGGCTGATTTCTAGTCATTCTCATGGCCATCTGGACATCTCCCCTGTCTTTGCTGACACCTGATCCTAATCCCCCCATCCCCCTTCCCATCTCCTCCCTACTTATGTACCCTTCCTCCATCTGCCTCATGAATATTTTAACCACACTTCTAAGTATGAGTCAAACATCCTTCTTAATGCCTTTTTTCTTGATTAGCTTTTATTTGGGGGGAGGTCTGTGAAGTGTAGCACTGGTATCCTACATTTTATGGCTAAATTCAGCTTATAAGTGATTACATACCATGTATTTCTTTTGGAACTGATTTAATTTCTCAGAATGATACTTTCAAGAACTTACCTGCTATATTCATAATGCCTTTGTTTTTATCAGCTGAATAGTATTCCAGTCTGTAGAAGTACTACATTTTCTTTATCCATTCTTCAGGTGAGGACATCCAGTTTGTTTCCAGTTTCTGCTTATTATAAATAAAGCTGCTAAAACATACTTGAACTAGTGTCTTTATGGTCAGTTCTAGGTTCAGGAGAAGTATAGCTGTGTGTTGAGGTTTCCTAGCTTTCAGAGAAACAGCCAAAATGATTTCCAAAGTGATTGTACAAGTTTTCACTCCCACTAGCAGTGCAAGAGTAATCTACTTGCTCAAAATCCATGCCAGCATGCGCTATTTCATGAGATTTTATATTTATCTTAGCTATTTTAATGGGTGCATATTGCAATCTCAGATTTGTTTTACTTTGCAATTTCTCTTGTAACTTGAACATTTCTTCAAGTGTTTCTCAGGTATTTGAGATTACACCGTTGGCTCAGTGTGCCATTTTTAATTGGGTTATTTGGGTTGTTGGTGCCAGGCTTTTTTTGTTCTCTATAAATATTAGCTATTAGCCCTCTGTCATGTGTAAGGTTGTGAAGATACATTCCCAATTTTGAGGCTGCATCTTTGTCCTGTTGACAGTATGCTTTTCCTTACAGAAGCTTTGCAGTTTCATGAGGCCCCATTCATCAGTTGTTAATTTCAGAGCCTAAGCGATTAGTTTTCTGTTTAGAAAACTGTCTCCTGTAACAATGTGTTCAAGGCTAGTGCCACTTTCTCTGTTATGGGATTTAGTGTATACAGTTTTATGTTGAGGTTCTTGATAAACTTGGACTTGAGTTTTGTTACATTTTTTGATAACTTGGATCTACTTGTGTTCCTTTATATTTAGGGATCCAGTTAGACAAGCACCATTTGTTAAAGATGTTTTCATTTTTCATTGTATGTTTTTTGCTTCTTTATCAAAAATAGTGTCTATATATGGCTGTGTATATTTTTAGGCATTTGATTTTATGATATTGATCAACCTTTCTGTTTCTATACCGATAGCATGCAATTTTTATTAGTATTGCCTTATAGTGTACTTCATGGTTAGTGATAGTGATTCCTCTTGAAGTTATTGGTAAGAATTGTTTTGGATATTCTTGTTTTATCCATATGAAGTTGAGAATTGCTCTTTCAAGTTCTATAAAAATTGTGCTGGAAGTTGATGGGGATTGCATTGAATGTGGAGATTGCTTTGGGTAAAATGGCATTTTTTTCTATGTTAACCCAACTTAACTATGAGCCTGGGGGATCTTTATATCTTCTGATATATTTAAAATTTTTCTCCTTTGGGAACTTGAACTTTTGTCATACAATTTTTTCACTTCCCTAGTTAGAATTATGCCAAGTATTTTATATTATTTGTGGCTATTAAAAAAGTTGAAATTTCACTAATTTCTTTCTCAACAGGTTTATTATTTGTATAAAGGGCAGGTACTAATTTTTAAAATTGACTTTGTATCAAGTAACTTTGCTGAAGTTGTTTATCAAATTTAGAATTTTTCTGGTAGAATTCTTTTGGTCACATATGTACACTGTCCTATCATCCACAAATAGCAATAATGTGGCTTCTTGCTTTAAGTTTGTAGCACCTTGATCTTTTTTAGTTTTCAAATTGCTCTGGGTAGAACATCAGGATGTATATTGAATGTATAAGAAAAGAGTGGGAACTTGTCTTGTCCCTTATTTTAGCAGACTTGCTTTAATTTCTGTACATTTAGTTTGATGTTGGTGGTTGCCGTGCTGTATATTGTGTTGGTCGTGTTTAACCATGTGCCCTGCATCCCTCATCACTCTCATCCTTTTTCCATGAATGGGTGTTAGCTTTTGTTGTCACAGGCTTTTTTCATATCAAATGAGACAATCAACTTATTTATTCCTTTCAGTTCATGTATATGGTGGGTTACATTCATGGATTTTCGCATACTGAACTATCCCTGGGAAGAAGTCTTCTTGATCATGAAGCTTGATGTTTTGATGTGTTCCTGGATCATTGTGCGGATATTTTGTTGAGTATTTTCGCATTCATGTTCATAAAAGAAATATGTCTGAAGTTCTATTTTTTTTCTCTTGGGTCTTTGTGTTTTTTTGGTACCAGAGTGGCTGTGACCGCAGAATGAGTTTGAAAGTGTTGCTTCTGCTTCAATTTTGTGGAATTGTTTGAGGTGTATTGGTGTTAGCTCTTCTTTAAAAGTCTTGTAGAATTCTACAATGAAACCTTCTTGCCCTGGACATTTTTAATTAGGAGTCTTTAAAGAAGTGATTTTATTTCTTTAGGGGTTATGGGGATGTTCAAATGTGTCTGATTCAATAGAAAACACTCTCTCAATCAGCCTGAATCCATGGAAACAGCAAAAAGCTGCACCATGCTACCAGAAGATTTTTGGTGGGTTTCTTTCTAGGGAGTCCTGCAGAATGGTGGTTAATTATGCAGTGCACTATTTGCACCAAAACACCTAACATTCCAAAGTACCCTTACATTTACACTTCATTTGTGTTTGGGTGAAATATTCCGTAGTAGATTTCTGTTAAGTCCATTTGATTCATGATAAATGACATATTAGTGTCATTATTATTTTACTTTCTGTCTTAATGACTGACAGTTGGTGAAAGTATGATGCTTAAGTATCCCACTATGAAAGGGTGGTGTTCACTGTGTCATTTAAGTTTAGCAATTTTCTTTTACCAAATTGGGTGTCTTTTATTTCAGACATAGATGTTTGGAATTGAGATATTATTTTGGTATAATTTTTTAATGAGTATGAACTGTAAGTTCCTGACTCTTAAATAATTTTGATTTGATGTCTGTTTTATTAGTTTTTAGAATGGTTACTCCAGCTTGCTTCTTTGGTCAATTTACTTGGAAAACTTTTAACAGCCCTTTATCCTGAGATAATGGCTATCTTTATTGCTGAGGAATGTTTCTTATATGAAACACAATGGTGGATACATTTTTTTAAAATATCCATTCTATTAGCCTGTGTTTTTTTTTAATTAGGAAATTGTGTCCATTAATATTAAGGAATATTAATGTCCAGTGCTTGTTTATTTTGTTTTGTTATTTGTAGTGTAAGTATATGTGTGTGTGTGTGTGTGTGTGTGTGTGTGTGTGTGTGTTTTGCTTCTCTTATTTTTGCTGGTATATAATTACTTAATTACTATGTTTTCTTGGATGTAGATTTTATCTATCACTTGGTTATTTTCTTCTAGTACTTGCTGTAGGGCTGGATTTATGGATAGATAATGTTTGAATTTGTATTTGTCTTAAAATATTTTTTTTCCTCCATTTACAATGGCTGATGGTTCTTTAGGGTATATTAGTCTATGTTGGCACCTTTGCGTTTATTAGAGGTTGAAATTAATCTTTCCAGAACCTTCTAACATTTAGAGTCTCTGTTGATAAGTCAGGCAAAATAGTGATAGGTCTGCCTTTGTATGTTACATGGCCTTTTTCCCCTGCAGCTTTTAATATTTTTCTTTATTTTGTAAATTTTTTGTTTTGATTATTATGTGGCAGGAGTATTTTCTCTTGTAGTCCACTCTAATTGGTGTTCTATAAGTTTCTTGTATGTTCATAGGCATCTTTTTCATTGTGTTGAGAAAGTTTTCTACTATGATTTTGTTGAATATATTTTTTCTGTGCCTTGCAGCTCGGACTATTCACCTTCTATCTATTATTCTATAATTGGGCCTTTTCATGTTATCCTCATTTTCCTGGATGTTTTGTCTCAGGAATGTTTTAGATTTAACATTTTCTATGACTAATGTATCAATTTATTCTATTGTATCTTTTATGCCTGAGATTCTCTCTTCCATTTCCTGTATTCTGTTGGTGATGCAAGTCTCTGTTGTTCCTGTTCTCTTTCCCAGACATTTCCATCTTCAGAATTACCTCCTCTTGTGTTGTCTATTTTCACTTTATGTCTTGCACATTTTTATTTATTTCCAGCACCTGTTTAAATTATATTCTTCTTCTGTTTTTAAGGGATATATTTGTTTTCTCTTTAAAGACCTCTATATGTTTAATTGAATTTTCCTGTATTTGTTTAAGAGGTTTGTTAACTTCTTTTTAAGGGACTCTATCACTTTTATAAAATTAAATTTGAGGTCATTTTCTTGTGCTTTGATTGTGTTAGAATATTTAGGGCTTGCAATAGGAGGGTAGCTGTGCTCTGGAGGTTTCATGTTTGCCTCGCTTTTGTTGATTGTATTTTTTCAAGACCCTTTCACCATATGAATGTCTTTGGTCCTTAAATATTGCTGTTGCGGTTGTTGGGAAGGAGTTACCCTCTATGATTCTGATGTGTCAGGCCCCAATGAGCTTCCTTTGGCTGTATGATTCTAGATCAACAGGTCTATATGACTCACAATTGACAAGTCCTGTAGAGGTGGGCAGAGAGGTTCCAGGAGACTCTTATATGTAGGAGAAAGCAGACTGCTCATTGTACCTTGGCATGTTCCAGAACTAAACCAGCAGAAGAGATGTATGCTGGAAGGGAAGTTAACCTTTTTGTTCAGGATTATGAAGTCTGTTGGTAGACTGAGAGGTATGGGGAAAATGGAGGTCCAGAAAAGATAGGGCAGCTTGGCATGCCCTACAGGACTCAGTGACCAGAGAAGATTCAATGAACTATTGACATAAACATTCACAGCCGAGGAGTTTCTCTAGGCAGTTAAGATATAACGTCTAAGGACTCATCATGTTTTTCCCTATGGGTCTCTTTCCCTGTAGAAGGTGACATAGTGTCATAATGGGTTAACTTTTCTTAACCTGCATTATAAAGACATATGGATAAGTTGTGTAGAGGGAAAATTGTAACACAAAGCCACCAATATTATTTGAATGCAAATTAAAGTATATGGGAGATTATCATATTGAGATGAACATGGTTGCAGTTGGTTTTCAAAGAAATAGACATAGAAAGAAAGAAATCAACACGTTGTATGTAAGAACCTGATTGATAGGAAGAAAAATCTTTGATTACTACTAGACCATTAACTATGTAGAAGTTTCCACTTTCTAAAACATATAAAATAAAATTTGCATCCACATATAAAGATATTATCATTTTTAAATGAGTATCAATTTAGTAAGATACTGCAATATTAATGCAGTGTGTATTTAGATTGAGTATATATAAAATATATAATTTATTGCAATATTTTTATATGTAAAGTAATTTGATGTAAACATTAATATACATGATGATTTTTACTCTAGTGTGAAATATTTTCTATGGCATGCTGAAGCAATAATAGATTTGCATAATTCTTTTACATTAGGAGTGGAACATAAGAGTTATTTGCAAAATACATTTAGCAGAACTTACCCTTTAAATCTGGTCAACACTCACTTAAATTCTATGTAAGTCTGTGACTAATGCACATAGATATTTGAAAACAATCATTAAGAACATATATGTGTTCTCCTATAAATATTTCATTTAATATTAATCAATGAATCATATTTGTCTATTGAAGAAAATAATCTGGCAACATTTATCAATTTGGAATGTGGAGTAAAATAGATGATAATTAGAAGTACAATTTATTTTGTATATTTAATGTCTTTTGCATATTTTATGTTAACTATCACTTATATTATTATACAGATGGAGAAAGGTTTTTTGTGTTAACATAAATGTAATAGTTGTTAATTGTAATGTACCTAGATATTACTGAAATCACCATTAAAACAATTAAATTAAAAAGCACTCTCATAACACATAAAGAGAGAGATAGAAAGATCTTACAATAATTTTTCTCCCTTCACTTTTTGCCAGGTTCTTCATACTTTTCCACCTACTCAACTTCATACTCCATATACTTTCTTTTTCTTCCTCTTACAACTTTATTTAATAAATATATATATATATACATGTACAGATTTTTAAAAGGATTTTGGCATAACACTATATTAATATATTTTTGTCAGTACTTACTTCTTTTAGAGGTTTGATAGTATGCATTGAAATCTTACTAGTTACCATAAGCATAAAGTATATATAAAACAGAACATAACATGGAAACAGTCAGAGTTTTCTTGGTGTGTATAGATGGAACATAAGGATTTTTTAATACCAAAAATTGCCACAAGGCTATATTCTTAGCTCTTGGATTATTAATGATTTAAGGTCCAGGTGTACCACACTCTGAGAGGGTGCTATACACTTATTTTTTTGGTCCCTAAGAAGGACTGAGGCTTTCACTTTTTAGCCTTTGTTTTTCTTTAGCTTCATATGGCCCGAGAGTTGTTTCTGGAGTATTCAGAGCTTTCTGGGGCTAGTATCCAATTATCAGTGACTGCATATTGTGTCTGTTCTTTTGTGACTAGATTACCTCACTCAGGATGATATTCTCTAGATGCAGACATTTTCCTAGGAATTGTTTAAAATAAAGTCATTGTTTCTAATAGCTAGTAGTACTCCATTGTGTAAATACACCACAAATTTGTATCCATTAATCTACTGAAGGACATCTGGGTTCTTTCCAGGTTCTGACTATTATAAATAAGGCTGCTATGAAATTGTAGTACATGTGTCTTTATTGCATGTTGGAGCATACAATTTTCTGAGGAACTGCAAGACTGATTTCCAGAGTGGTTGTACCAGTTTACAACCCCACCAACAGTGGAAGAGTGTTCATCTTTCTCTGCATCCTTGCCAGCATCTGCTGTTATCTGAGTTTTTAATCTTACCCATTCTTACTGGTATGAGGTGGAATCTCAGGGTTGTTTTGTTTTGCATTTCCCTGATGACTAGGAATGCTGAGCACTTCCTTAGATGCTGCTCAGCCATTTGAAATTCCTCAATTGCGGATTTTTTGTTTAGCTCTGTACCCCATTTTTCATAGGATTGTTTGATTCTCTGGCATCTAACTTATTAAGTTCTTTGTATATATTGGATATTAGAACTCTATCAGATGTGGGGTTGGTAAAGATCTTTTTTCAATCTGATGGCTGCTGTTTTGTTTTCTTGGCAGTGTCCTTAGGCTTACAGAAACTTTGTTATCTAATTAAGTCACATTTCTCAATCCTTGGTCTTAGAGCACAAGCCATTGGTTTTCTGTTCAGGAAAGTTTTCCCTGTGCCTATGTGTTCTAAGGTTTTCTCTACTTTCTCTGCCAATAGTTTCAGTGTACTTGGTTTAATGTGGACATTTTTGATCCATTTGCACTTGAGCTTTATGCAAGGACATGATAGTATACTTAATTGACCCCAAAAATTCCACCAGAGAACTTTTACAGCTGGAAAATAACTTCAGCAAAGTGGCTGGATATAAAATTATCTCAAACAGTAGCCTTCCTCTGCTCAAAGGACAAACATGCTGAGAAAGAAATTATGGGAAAGATACCTTTCACAATAGTTACAAACAATATGAAATATCTTGGTGTGACTCTAACTAAGCAAGTGATGGACCTGTATGACTAGAACTTCAAATCTCTGAAGAAGGAAATTGAAGAAGATATCAGAAGATGAAAAAATCTCTCATGCTCATGGATTGGAAGGATCAACATTGTAAAAATAGCCATCTTACCAATTTGTTTTTTGTCCACATTTGTTTTTGGTGGAGAGATCCCATCTATACCAGTTCCTCTAAGAATATATTATAGCTTTCATTTTAGAGTTTTTATGGAATTTCTGAGTGTGTAATCAAGTGAATTGTCTTTGAAGTTTTTCTTTTGTTTGTTTTATTCATTTCCAATCGGTGTTTGCAATTTTTTTATAATATTTTAATGTTATTATTTGGTCTTATCATGTCATATATATATATATATAATACTATATAACCTTAAAGACTATTAATTTTCTAATGAGCTATTTTTCCTTAGGGGAATTGTTTTATGACATCCTATTTAGAACTTAATAGAGAATATGCTTTCCTTCTTTCACTTTTTTATTGTTTATTTGTTTGGTTGGTTTTTCAGAATGGTCATTACTCCTCACCTTGTCTGAGACAAGATACAATTCTAAGCATGCCATCTTGCTCAGTGTATTGCCTGGAAAAGCAGCTTTTCTCCTTTATAAGCCATAGATGAGTTTCACTGTTTCTAGATGATTCTAACTGTTAATGATATCTGACTACAACTTCCCTCTCTGACCCTAGAGACAGAAGCTTTTCCCAATAGCATCACCTTTGTACTATCTCGACATTTGTATTTTTCCTCATTTTATAAACTTATTATTTGTGGTGGGGGTGTACAGTATCACAGCATTTGTATGCAGGTCACATGACTACTTTTGGGAGTAAGTACATTTTTTTTCTCAGATGTGAGTGCCTGGAATAGATCTGATGTCATCTATCTGAATGGCAAATGCAATAACTCCTATACCTTATCTTAAATGCACAATGTGATACTCCTCATCTATTTTTAAAACTATGTACTTGGAGACATGTAACTGAATCAAACTTTGCACAATTTTTAGCATCAATGTAATCCTGCCTCACACTTTCTTTAAACAAGAGCATAGCTATTGGGATAAAATTATCATTGTGGTGTCTCAAAACACTTTACCAAACATTCAAAATAGACAAGAACAAAATATATTTTGTAGGATACTCAGGATCAAACAGCAATAACATTATAAAATCATTTTTCAGATAATATGTTTAGAGGTCAAGAACTAGAAAGAGATAGTTGTATTTTTGTCTGTAGCAAGAGATATTATCAACATAAGAACAAGATGTAAAATAAACCACAAAAGCAAGTTATCACTGAGGTTGTCAAGATCTCAGCTACAAAAATTAAAAGGAAGGTCCCTCACCTCTATTTTCATGATTTCTACTGTGGTCAAATATTATCTGGCCAAGGATTAAATCTTTAACCTACAGGGTTTGTATAGAGATTTAGATTCAACTGTAGGAAAATAATGTCATGATTTTTATAACGGATTCATTATTTAAACTTTATAAATTCAAGGCATTGTGTATTTGGCTAAATAATGACTATTTTTCACACCTCTCTGGCAAATAAGACCCATCAATAGTCAATCAAATTTGTAATGATGGTATGGTGAATTGTATAACTCATCTATCACTGAGAGTAAATTACAGATTAATCCTGTGATAGCCTGATCTAATTACAGATGGCAGAAGAGGCAATAATTAAAACACTCTCAAGGGATGTAAGAGATATATTAAGCTTATACATGTTAACCATCACTGTCATACTTTTGTACATTTTGAAGCAATAACCACAAAAAATATTCTAGGTAGCCGTTTTTGATATTGTTCTTTCTATGGGGTTGCAATACTCTTCAGCTTCTTCAGTCTATCCCCCTGCTCTACCATTGTGTTCCTCAGACTCAGTGCAATGAATGTCTGTGAGTATCTGCATTTGTATTAATTAGGTGCTGATAGAAAGTCTCAGAGAACAGCGCCACAAAGCTCCTGTCAGCAAGCACTTCTTGGCATCAGCAATAGTGTGGGTGTTTGGTATCTGGAGATGGGATACATCCCAGGATGGGGCAGTCTCTGGTTGACCTTTTCTTGATTCTCTGTTACATTTCTTTGTCCCTCTTTTTCCTATGGGCAAGAATACTTCTGGGCTTACAATTTTGAGATGTTTGGGTGTCCCCATCCCTAGATTGGAGATTGTCTTAGTCAGGGCTTCTATTCCTGCACAAAACATCATGACCAAGAAGCAAGTTGGGAAAATGGCTGCATCTAGAGAAGATCATCCTGAGTGAGATAACCCAGTCACAAAAGAACAGACATAATATGCAGTCACTGATAGTGGGATGCTAACCCCAGAGGCTTGCACTCCCCCAGAAACAACTCACAGACTGTATGAAGTCCAAGAAATAAAGAAAACAAAAAACATACATATATTCACAAAACAAGAAGACTTTGACTATTCCCATATTGCGTTTTGTTTTGCATGTACTTTACGCTTATTGCAACTAGTACGTTTTCAATGCATACTGTCAAGCCCTTGAAAAAAAATCAAGTACTGACCAAAAAACATATTCACATGGTTTTATGTAAAATTTATTTTAATGTCTGAAAAAACAGTACTGACAAAAATGTATAATTTTAAGCAAAAAATGTTTAAAATCTTTACATTTATCTTTGTTTGCAAAATAAAGTTGTTTAAAAAAAAAAAAAAAAAAAAAAAAAAAAAAAAAAAAAAAAAGAAGCAAGTTGGGGAGGAAAAGGTTTATTCAACTTACACTTCCACATTGCTGTTCATCACCCAAGTTAGTCAGGAGTAAAAACCAAGCAGGTTAAGAAGCAGAAGCTGATGCAGAGGTCATGAAGGGATGTTGCTTATGGGCCTGCTTCCCCTAGCTTGCTCAACTTGCTTTATTATAGAACCTAGGTCTACCAGCCCAGGGATGGTACCACCCACAATGTGCTGGGACATTCTCTTTGACCACTAGTTGAGAAAATGCCTTACATCTGTATCTCATGGAGGGATTTCCTCAAATAAGGTTCTTTACTCTGTGATAGCTCTAGCTGTTGTCAAGTTGATACAAAACCAGCCAGTACAAGGACCATGTCTATCTATTGGATGTGGATTCTACAGATACTTTCTCCCCCTTTTTGCACATTTCCACTAAAGACATCTCTGCTGGGTCCTGATAGCCTCTAGTTTCCGTGGTTTCTGGGACTTTTAAGTGGCTACCCTCAGTTCCCCATCCCTCAGTGCTACATATCTCTATTCAATTTTTGGATCTCTGTATTTTTATCCCTTCTAATACCTGTCCCTCATACCCCTTTTCCTTCCCTGTTTTCTCTCCTGTCAGGTCCTTCCTTCCCTCTATCTTCTGTAATTATTTTGTTCCCACTTTTATGTAGGATATAAGCACCTATAAATTACTCTTCCTTCTTCTTAAGTTTCATATACTTTTGGGTTTATATCATGGTTATTCTGAGATTTTGGGGCCAATATCCACTTATCAGTGAGTACATACCATGTGTGTTCTATTGTGACTGGATTAACACACTCAAGATTATATTTTCCTGGTCTATCCACTTGTCTGACAATTTCATGAAGTCATCATGTTTAATAGTTGAGTAGTACAACTTTGTGTAAATCTACCTCATTTTCTGTGTCCATTCTTCTGTTGAAGGACATCTGGATTCTTTTCAGCTTCTGGCTACTATGAATAAGTCTGCTACAAACATTGTGGAGCATGTGTCCATCTTATATATTGGAACACATTTTGGGTGTATGCCCAGTAGTGGTATAGCTGGGTCTACAGGTATAACTATTTCCACCTTTCTGAGGAAATACCAGATTGAATTCCCAAGTAGTTTTACCAGCTCACAATCCTGCCAACAATGGACGAATTTTCCTTTCTCCTCATCCTTGCTAGCATTTGCTGTTACCTGCACTTTGAATCTGAACCATTCTGATTGGTATAAGGTAGAATCTCAAACATTTTGATTTGCATTTTCCTGATGACTAAGGATGTTGACCATTCGTTTTAAGTGCTTTTATCATGGATATCTTGTTTTAAATATACATGAGAGAAGCAACAATTACTAAAACACTGTCTAAGAATGTGAGAGAGTTATGTTTTTCTAGTTATGGTTTCCTTTAATTTTATGATACTTCATGTTGGTGTAATTCAATTTGTCTTTTTTCACTTTATTGTATGTTCTTTTGGGGATATTTCACAACAGAAAACAAAACTTGGGAGCTATGATCATTCATGCTTTCACACAGAGGTTTGACACTTCAAACATTTAGATTCCAATATCCAGTTAATTTAGTACAGCTATAAAAACAATGAAAACGTATGTGCTTTTGAATATATGAAGAAAGGGGAACTTTTCAATATTGCTGTCAAGTTTATAAAGGTGGAAAAGGCAATAAGGATTTCTCAGACACTTCAGAACTGAACAAACACATGCTTCTCCAATTTCTAATATTTTCCATCATTGTAACGAAAACCATATTTTTTCTCAGAGGTAAATGTGAACTATCATGTTCAGAGAAGCAATAATTAGATATGAAACCAATTTATACATTAATCAATAACTAATGAAAACAAATACTGGTATGGCTGTACATGTTTGTGTTTGTGTGTGTGTATGTGTGTGTGTGTGTGTGTGTGTGTGTGTGGTTATGTGTAGCAATTGCTTTATGATAAACAAAGTAAACTTTAGAAGTATTATAAAAAAATAAACTAAGTGGCCTCAAAAGACAAAATTTGGCAAGCCTTAAATTTATGTAGAAGCAGATATTGATTCCCATAGAAATAAAACAGAGTGGTGGTTACTACAGCTTGAAATGAGGCAGGTGCAATTATGATTACCACTGCACACAAATTCTCAGTTACAAAAGAAAATTTATTTCAATCTAACATTTGAATATTTAGTTCAAATATTATACATACTGATGATAATGTGTAATAATAACACTGGCTATTTGAATATTACAAATGTTAATTCCTTTCTTCTTACAAATCAAGTAGTAAATAAGCCAGGTAATATATGTGTTGATTTATTTATTTCATTATTCTATTGGGCTGATATGTATAGAACATCATTTTGTAAATAGAATAGAAGATCCAGAAATGAACCCTCACATATATGGCCACTTGATTTTTGATAAATGAGCATCGAAAGAGAACAGCCTCTTCAATAAAAGGTGTTGGTCCAACTGGTACTCAGCATGCAGAAGAATGAAAATAGACCCTTTCTTATTTCCTTGTACAAAGCTCAACCTCAAGTAGATCAAAGATCTCCACATTAAACCAGGTAACCTGAAACTATTAGAAGAGAAAGTAGGGAAAACCTTAGAACACATAGGCACAGGGGAAAAATTCCTGAACAGAACACCAATGGCTTGTGCTCTAAGGTCAAAGATAAACAAACAGGACTTAATGATATTGCAAAGTTTCTGTAAGGCTAAGAACATTGTCAAGAAAACAAAATGGCAGCCAACAGAATGGGAAAAGATTTTTACCAAGTCCACATCAGATAGAGGCCTAATATACAAGGTATACAAAGAACTCAAAAAGCTAGACACCAGAGAATCAAACAACTCTATTAAAAAATGGGGTACAGTGCTAAACAAAAAGTTCTCAATTGAGGAATATCAAATGGCTGAGAAGCATCTAAAGAAGTGTTCAACATCCTTAGTCATCAGGGAAATGCAAATCAAAACAACCCTGGGATTCCACCTCATACCAGTCAGAATGGCTAAGATCAAAAATCTGATTACAGCAGATGCTGGCAACAATGCAAGGAAAGAGGAACATTTCTCCACTGTTGTTGGGGTTGTAAACTGGTACACTCTGGAAATCAGTCTGGTGGTTCCTCAGTAAATTGGGCATAGTACTGCCTGAAGACCAGTGATTCCACTTCTGGACATATACCCCAGAGATGCTCCAACATATAGTAAAGACACATGCACCACAATGTTCATAGCAGCTCTATTTATAATTGCCAGAAACTGGAAAGAACCCAGATGTCCTTCAGTAGATGAATGGATACAAAAATTGTGGTATATCTATACAATGGAATACTACTCAGCTATTAGAAACAATGACTTTATAAAATTCCTAAGAAAATAGATATATCTAGAGAATATAATCCTGAGTGAGGTAACCCAGTCACAAAAGAACAGACATAATGTGCAGCCACTGATAATTGGATACTAACCCCAGAAAGGTCTGAACAGCCCAGAAACAAGTCACAGACTATATGATGTTCAAGAAAAACAAAGGCTAAGAAAAAAATTGAAAAAAAAAAAAGAAGAAAGCCTCAGTTCTTCTTAGGAAAAAAATCAAATGTATAGCACCCTCTCAGAGTGTGGTACAACTGGACCTCAAATCATAAATAATCTAAGAGCTAAGATAATAGCCTTGTGGCAATTTTTGGTATTCACAGATCATTATGCTTAATCTATAACCAACAAGAAATCTTTTTCCATGTTATATTCTGTACTACATGTACTTCATTATTATGGTAACTAGTGGGATTTCAATGCACGATATCAAACCTCTAAAAGAATTAAGTACTGACAAAAATATTCATATAATGTTACGCCAAAATGCCTTTAAAACTCTGTATATGTATCCCTCTTTTTTAAAAAAAGAAAGTGGTAAGAAAAAAAAGACAAATGACAAATATATAGCAAAACTTAGAAAAATATTAATGCAATTCAAAGTTAACAATTTGACCAATAATATAATAATATGTAGTAAATAGAACTGTGATCCCTTTGAATTGTAGTGCATAAATAATGTTATTTATATAATGTAGTTTATATAGATATTGTAGTTAATATAAGTTTATGGTAGTTAATTTGCTTGATGATAAATTTCATGAAAATTATTGCCATCAATAATAGATACATGAATAAATAAATTATCGTACATAAAATATAAAGTATAATTACTGCTAATAAAGTTTGTAATTTTGATTTATGGTTAAATAATTTTAAATACTGTCAGGTATTGAATGAGGAAAATGTAATCATTTGACTATCACTGGGTATTAAGAATCTCAAGTAAACCATCATTCCTTTATATTTGGATTCAAATGAATGTCTAGCTGAGCCTAAGTATTATGATTACAGAAGATCTAATGCTTCACTAAGCCTTGATCTAACATATGCAGCACATTGGACTGTGATATTTTAAATTGCTTTTAAATGCAAATTATTTTTTTTAGTTCCTGTTGTATTTCTTTCAGATCTTGAGCATCTGGTCAATGCAATATTCTGTTCAAAGTAAGAGGCTTTCAAAACTCAGCACTGTCTTTCTGACAAGAAAGATAACCTTTCTCTCCTCTTAAACAGTTATCCACAATTATTTGATATCATTTATCTGCTTTCCACAGTGTTCAGACAGCTCTGGCATTTCGCCATGTTCATTTCACTTTCCTCTATGATGATATGTTAGGGAAAATCTTTAGAGTCGGCTTCCTCTAGCTCTGACTTTTAATGGATAATAAAAACTATTGCATCCAATGATATGTCAGAATAGAATTAGAATTACTTTTTAATTATATTCTTACACTAAAAAATAAAGAAAACCCAAAAGAAAAACACTATAATATTTAAAAATAAATATATATATTACTTTGTTATCATTATAATTTATAAACACAAATATGTTTGGAAATAAAATTAATATACTTTTGAGAAAAATTTAAAAATTTCAATTGAAGTAAGTCAAAATTAGTTATTACATTTACATGTATTTTATAGGCTATTTACACTCTAAGTTTTACATGTATTTATATACTCTAAGACTGTGATATAATCTATTTTATATCTTAAATGCAAACCTTTTATTCAACTTGTTTGTTGTTTATAAAACAGGTCTATAATTTCTTCTGCCTAATTTAGTTAATAATATGTGCAATTTCCATTTTGTAGAATATTATAGAATTTCCATTTTTTAAAATTAGTTCCATAAAATCTTAAATTATATTGTTTGCTTATAAAAGTACTCTTTTCCTAAACCCTTCTTTCTTAAACTCTCAGATGAGAGACATCCATTGTCTTAGTCAAGGTTTCTATTTCTGCACAAAACATCATGACCAGGAAGCAAGGTGGGGAGGAAAGAGTTTATTCAGCTTACACTTCCATATCGCTGTTCATCACCATAGGAAGTAGGACTGGAACTCAAGCAGGTCAGGAAGCAGAAGCTGATGCAGAGGCCATGGAGGGATGTTGCTTACTGGCTTACTTTTTCTGGCTTGCTCAGCTTGCTTTCTTATTGAACCTAGATCTGTCAGCCCAGGGATGGCACCACCCACAATGGACTATGCCCTAGTTGAGGAAATGCCTTATGTCTGAATCTCATGGAGACATTTCCTCAACTGAGGCTCCTTTCTTGGTGATAACGCCAGCTTGTGTCAAGTTGACAAGAAAATCCAGCCCATACACCCATATACATGCCGTTTACCTTTGATTGATTCTGGTAATGATCTAACCAGAGATATCAGAGGAGAAATATGGTTAGAAAACTAAGACTTTGGGAAAGTTACTATAAACTGCAATCTAATGTTGAGCCTCTATTGTTAAAATAAGCTAAACAAATTATACCTTTACAAACCTCAATGACTAACACAAAACAAAAGTTTGTAAAAAATCTAATTGTCCAAATATCTAGGAAGACCAGAATTAAACAATGTCCTATAAACATATCAGGGCCACATACTAGTAAACTCAGAGCATCTGTCATTGATTGCAGAAAAAAAAATCACCAAATCAAATGAAACAATATTCAAACAGGGCTTACGAGTGAGGTCACAAGTCCCTAGCCCTTACTGTTGTATTGACAGTTAATGGCTTCTAAGAATATAGCTTAGAAGGAGAAGCCTACAAGGCAGACATCAGTCCTGTAGATGAAGCTGATTGTAAGTGAATATGATTAGCACAAACTGGACTTCATAAATTATTATTTTAAAAGACCAGAAATTGGGATAGATTGTAGGTGTAAAACATGTTTCTGGTAAGATCTGGAGGAGATGTAGCGTATTAATATTATCACAATGCAGTGTATTAAATTCTAACAGAAGTAGTAACACATTATATTAAAAGATACTAACAGGAATCACATAATAGTGTTATAATAAATACATCAATAGATTTTAAGACAAATTATACTCTGTTCAATGTGTTAATGAATCACAAAAACAACCATGACTTTGGTTGCTTCATCTCTTACAGTGTGGTACTTAGATGCAGATCAGAAGTTGATATTTTCAAAAAGTCTGAATTATCTTCTTTACCTTGTTTTTAAGCAGTGGGTACCTATTCAAAACAGGAATTAGTCTTATATTTAACTATTGAAATATGTTCAAATCAATATTTCTTTATCTCTTTTCCTCACAGGTTCATACTAATGTTCACCTTGACTACATACTAGCCTTGTTTACCAGACTAAACACCAAGATAAGCTTTTGCATAGTTTACACAATTGAAACATTGTTCTACTCCTGGATCTAGACATACATATGGATAGAAATTAGAAAAATAAAATAGCCACAAGAAGGAGAAATTTTTAATACTTTTGTGATTTTATGTGACAAGTCTCTGGTATGTGGTTCACTATTGGCTGAAACTTACATACTGTCAGTCCCCCTCCGGCCTCCCCCCTACACACAAGCATTTATTTATTTACTTGCTTATATTGTGTATCTCTCTTTCTCTATGTGTGTGTGTGTGTGTATATATCTTTATGTTTGTGTGTGTGTATGTTTATGTGTGTATGTGTGTATGTGTTTATTTGTGTGTGTGTTTGTGTGTATGTTTTTTTTTGGTGTGTGTGCACAGGTGTTTTAAGTCAAGGTAGATATGCAAGAAAAAAACTCAAAATGGTATTTGTTCTTCATGGACACAGGTGAATATCTTGCATAAGTGTAAGATGTGTGGATTATTACTTATATCTCCTTGCTCATTGGCTTCATGTTAGGAACTATCTTTTGCCATACATGATACTTTTAAGCCAATTAATTAATTTTGAAACTTCTCGGTATTTTTAAAAGTATTAAAAGCATTGTATTATTTATAGTGCATAGTTTCCAAACTCATGAATATTAATAACATCTAACTTGTGTTCCTATGAGGTAAAAAGCTAAAATTGTAATGAATGTGTAATATTTATATAATTTCTGCAAAAATGTAAGAGTAATAAACAGTTATGTGATATCCATATAAATCTATGAAATCTATGTAGTGATTATTCATGCTTTTATAAAGTTTAGTGGTAATTATATGATCAAGCTATTATAAATGTGATGTCAAATTTCATTACAAAAATTGATATGTATATTTATTTTGGTTATGCCCTCAGAATGTTGATGAGAATATTTTAATAAAATTTTTTATCTAAGCTATACTAGATTGAAATTGAAAGAATATATTTATTATGTTTAATACAAGGATATTTAAACAGAAATAACAAAAATGAAAATAAACAGATAAATTCTGTCTAACTTTTCTTATTGAAAATTTATGTGTGATTCCCTAACAAAATATTGCTAGTCTGAAGGCTTCCTGTGCTTCCGTCTTATGCTTGTGGTATTATACAGCACTATTCAGTAGCTTTTATTAGCAAGATTGATGTGATTGTTGTTCAAGATTTGTTGGAAACTTTTAGGATATAAGATAGAGGGAGTAGATAAATCTATCCCTTCTCTCACTTTAGTTTATTATTTTATGTATGTTGAAGTCACTTCATTTTCTGAGAGACCAGCCTCTTTATAGACAGTGATCTAGCAAGGTACAGAACTTCCTGATTGTGTAAACTTCCTGCTGCTGGAGCACAGGTAGATTTTCTTCGAGTGTTATTTTTTTTCATTGTTATAAATAATACCAAGTAATTTTAACATGATTTCATTTTAATACCTGAAAGCTTCCTGTCAGAGATGATAGGTAACACTTTATATATTTGTGTGTGCATGCATGTGTCTGTCTGTGTGTGTGTGTGTGTGTGTGTGTGTGTGCAATTACAACATTATAGCAATTATATATACTTTATTATCCCTGGATACAGGATTTCTGAGGTGCTTGTTTTTCTTCTATTGTCGTACTTTCAAAATGGGTTTATGGCTCCTGCTATGTATGTAGCAGTGTATTGTCTTATTTGGTATCAGTGGGAGAAGTGTCCCTCGGTCTTGTAAAGTACTGATGGTCCAGCATAGGGTGATGCTAGAGTGGTAAGGCTGGAGTGGGTGGTGGGTAGAGGAGCACCCTCTTAGAGACAAAGGAGAGAGGTGATGGGATGGGGTGTTTGTAGAGGGAGGACTGGAAAGAAAGACAACATTTGTAATGTAAGTAAGTAAAATAACCAATAATAAAATATTCCTTCCTCCAAAGTTGTTTAATATTAACTTAAAATACTAAATCATAACATAAAATGGTAAAAAAAAATCACTAGTTTTATATTTGTTTATAAAGTTTGCATAGGTATGTAAACACATTGTATTTTTACTTGTCTATTTATTTCTCAGAAATGTCTTCTGTCTTGAATTCCAAGTTAATGTGCTGTGAGACATTGATCTCACCATTTTCTGTTTCTTTTCAAACCACTGTATTCTTGTTCATGGTGTCGCTTCCTTAACTATATCTCCTGTGTTCTCTTCCACGGAGTCTATCTCAATAATAAAGGTAGTTAATGATCCTCACGGATCGGAGATTCTCTTATGTCACTTCTATATTAATAACATATAGTAGAATAGTGTTTTTGGTGCTGGGGAAATAGGTAATAATTAGAAGTGCCTTCTCTGCAAGCATGAAGTCGTGTTTGAATTTCCAGCACACATGAAAAACAACAGCTTTTGCAGAACATGCCCAGCACACAAGACCTGGAAAGATAGAGACACACAGATAATAGAACACCTCTGGCCAGCTTGTTTAGCTGAAATGCAAGCTTCCCACTCTGAAAGACTTTGTCTTGGGACAATATGACTGAAAGGCTTGGAGGAGCACACTTCTTATGTCTGCCTAAGCACAGGAACCCATACACATCAACTAGACAATGTAAACACACACACACCTAACATACACACTCTACACGTTTAATGAACTTCATCATAATAACAAAAGAAATGTTGCTTTTATTATTGTGATGGTTTATATATGCTTGATCCAGGGAGTGGCCCTACTAGAGGGTGTGGCTGTCTTAGAGGGTGTGGCTTATTGGAATAGGTGTGTCACTGTGGGCATGGGTTTTGTACCTAGCATCTTGGAATCCAGAATTCCACTAGCACCCTTCAGAAGAAGATGTCGAACTCTTAACTCGTCCTGCACTGTGCCTGCCTGGATGTTGCCATGTTTCTGCCTTGATGATGATAATGGACTGAAACTCTGAACCTGTGTGCCAGCCCTAATTAAATGTTGTCCTTGTAAGAATTGGCTTGGTAATGGTGTCTGTACACAGCAGTAAAACCCTAATTAAGACAATTATCCTTATTATTTGATCACCAGAATTCTCCTGCTAACAATTTAGTCCCCATGATTTTAGAACTCCACTACTTTTTATGTAATTGAACAAAAAAATCTTGTTTCTCATGAGACATTTTATATGTGTCCACAAACAACATTTCTGTATCCTAGCTTAGCGCTGCTTGAGACACTCTCATTTTCCCCCATGCGGAATCTCCTGTATGTCTTGCAAATTCTGAAAGATAGTTTACCAAATGAAGACCACTAATGATACTTTAGCATCTAGGAATTGTCAGTGAAATCAGACTGCTAAGATCCAACATGTTCTGTTCGCATTAGTGCATTAACACAATGCATTATCAGGGTTTCTAACACTATGTGTACCTCATCAATTATAATTATTAAGATCCATTTATATATATACATATATTATATATGCATACATATATATATAATTTGGCATTTATAATCATAAGGGTACTTAATGTAATATACAATCATTTATTGTTTTAGCTTTTATCTTATTTCCTACAATCTTGTTCCAAACAATGTAAATTCTGAGATCATGAATATCACTGTCACAGTTTTAGGCATATATACGATGTGTGTGTGTTTGGCATGTGTATGTGAACATCTAAATTATAGACATATACAAAGTAGCATGCTCCTTCATTCCTTCAATACAAAATAGTTAGGCAATGTTCATTTAATTGAAGCGTGCGATTGTTCATGATATACCCGGCTGTTTTTCTACACTTAAAATGGAGTTCTCTTTTAATGTTTACCTTGAAATTTATGCGAAAGTCCTGTAATATGTCAGAAAGTTTTTTCTTCCTTGTGGAAGAAGCTTCCTAAGGCAAATGTTATGAAAGAACGTAGTTTAAAATGTATTCTCAGGATGAGGAAAGAGCTTCATGGCATATATGTCCAGTCCAGTATGCACTGGTCCTGCTTTTAAGCCTTAGAAATGCAGAATATTACCAAAAGATATTTTCAATAGTTTGAATTTTTATAAATTTAAATTACTATTAATGTATAAAAAATCCTTTTCAAATGTTGCATATTGTATAAAATTTGGTTTTGCTTGCAAAACATTGTAGCAACACATTTAAAAAGTGTATGATTTTTCCAGCACCACCCTCTGTTGGGGCAGACTGAAAGCTAGTCTTCTCCCCACAAGACACAACAGCTTGCAGGCACCCCAGGAGTTCTATGGCACACAGAACTCCTATGGTAAGAACCCTCCTGAAGGCCCATAGCCCCTACTGGGAACACAGTGGACTCAGTACCTATAACTCCCCAGCACCTCTTATGCCCACCCCAGACCACACCAAATTTCATAGCCCTTCCCACCTGTGATATCTCCCAGGGCAAACTGTCTGCATGTCTGATCCCCTGCAGACACCTCAGCTTGAGGCATCCCAGGAGTTCCTCTATACACAGGCCAATGGGCAACTGTCAGGAAGACCACTCAGGGGCTCAGTGGCATGCAGGGAAACTGAGACAACAATCTGAAAGCTTCCCTGAAGTTCTGCTGCACATAGGGACAGAGAAACCACAGTACAAAAGTCTCCAAAATTCATAGGCCTCGCTAGAGAACAGATATACACAGGGCAACAGCTGGACTGCTCCTATGAAGACCCAGCATTCTAAAAGCCACCCAGGAGATCTGCAGCAGCAAGGGCAACAGAATAACAGTTTCTCTACCCCTCTAAAGACCCCACAGCAGATCTGCTACAGCCAGGGCTATGGGCCTAAAGAAAGACCAGTAATAAAAGAAGCAAACCAGGGTCAAAAGAGGCAGGCTCCATACAGACACCAGACTAGCAAACACCAGAGATAAGCAGATGGCAAGAGGGAAGCTCAAGACAGTAAGCAAGAGAAACCAATATATGTGGGCATCATGAAAACCCAGTTCTCCCACCATAGCAAGTGAAATACACCAATACACCTGAAAATCAGGAAGCTATCTTAAAGTTCTAACTATCAAGATATATATACATACGTACATACATACATACATACATACATACACACACACAAACACACACACACACACACACACATATATATAGGATAGGATATATAGCATATATATATATATATATATATATATATATATATATATATATATATATATCCTAGAAAGAAATAGATGAAACAGTGGTAAAGAGGTAGAAGCCCTTAAGGAAGAAACAAGTAAATCCCTTAAAGAATACAGGGAAAGAGAATTAAACAAGTGAAGAAATTGAATAAAGTGATCCAAGACCTAAAAATGGAAACAATAAAGAAAACTCAGAAGTAGGTAACCTGAAAAGGTCAGGAATTATAGATGTAAGCATCACCAGCAGAATACAAAAATTAAAAGAGAGAATCTAAGGTGAAGAAGATGCCTTAAAAGAAATTGACAAAACTCAATGAAAATTCAAAACATAAAAAACTCCTAACAGAAAAGATCTAGAAATTCCAGGAAACAATGAAAAGACCAAATCTAATAAAATTGGAATAAAGAATAGTGAAGTTTCCTGGCTCAAAGGATATGAAAACATCTTTAACAAATTTGTAGAAGAAAACTTCCCCAACCTAAAGAAAAAAGATGATCCTAAAGGTACAAGAATCCTTACAACAACAAAAAAATGGGACACAGTGAAATTATTAGAAGTTTTTCACCATATAGATTTAACAGATATCTACAGATAATTTCTCCCTAAAACAAAAGAATACACCTTATTCTCAGCACCTCCTTAAAAACTAACCACATAATTGATTACAAAACAATCCTCAACCAATACAAGATGATTGGCATATTCCCATGCATGATATTTTATCAACCTAGCCAAAGGCTGGTATCCAATAACAACAAAAGTAACAGAAAGCCCACATACATTTGGAAACGGAATAACTATCCACTTAATGATAACTAATTTTCTCAGAAAATAAATACAGAAAGAAATTAGGAACTTCCTGCGATTCATTGAAAATGTTAACAGTTTGCACAAACTTATGACACCGTGAAAGCACTCATAAGAGCAAAATTCAGAGTACCAAGTTTGGTAAAAGTTCATGAAATTCCAAGGCAAAAGAATGAAATTTGAAGCTATCATCCTAAGTGAGATAACCCAGTCACAAAGAAGACTCATGGTATATACTCACTGGTAAGTAGATACTAGCCCAAAGAGCTCAGAATACCCAAGAAGCAATTCACATAAATTATAAAGGTCAAAGAGAAGGAAGACCATAAGGTGGATGCCTCAGTCCTTCTTAGAAGAACAAAACACTCATAGGAGAAAATAATGGGACAAATAGAGGTACAAGGATTGGAGAAAAGATCATACATAGACTGCCTCACCTGGAGATTCATCCCATATGCAGCCACAAATTCCACGCACTCTTGATGATGCCAACTAGTGCTTACTGGCATGAATCTGATATGCATGGCTTTTTAGAGGCTCCACCAGAGTCATACTGATACAGAGAAGAATGCTTGCAGCTAACCACTGGACTGAACACCTATGCTCCAATGAAGGACTTAGAGAAAGGACTGAAGGAGGTGAAAAGGTCTGCAACCTCCTGGGAAGAGCAAAGTTATTAACTAAACAAACTCGCCACAGATCCCAGGGACTAAAACACCAACCAATGAGTTTGCATGACCACAGGTGTATGTGCAGCAGAGAATATCATTGTCTGGCATCAATGAGAGGAGAGGCCTTTGCTTCAGTGAAGGCTCTTTTTCCCAGTGCAGGGGAATGCCAAGGTGCTGAGTTGGGAGAGGAAGGTTGGGAGAGGGAGCACTTTAATAGAAGTAATGGGAGGGGGAAGGGAACTATATTTGGAGAAAGGGGATAATATCTGAAATGTAAATACAGAGAACATCCAATAAAAAAAAGAAAAAAATAATCTGGTAAATAATGAAAATGTGTTAAATCTTTGTAAACAAATGCTTGTTTTTCTAAGTTAAAATGTAATAAATAAATTTGGGTATAATTTCTTCATTTGGGGTTTAAAAGAGGAAAGAAACGTATTTTAATTGAGACAGTCAATGAAATCAAAGTTATCACTAACTTGGTTGTGTGAATATGCCCACCATAAAGAAGCCTAGATGTCTGTCCCTGTGTCTTTCAGAACATTAAGTGCTCAGAAATGATCATGGTTGTATGCCTCACATTAATGGGCTGCTTTAAATCCACACAAGTTACTGATTATTCAACTGCCAGTAATTACACTGCAGGCTTTTCCTTCTGTACTTCTGCATAATATGTAAACTAGCCAATTTGGTGCCTCATCACTGATTTAGAATTCAGCTTTGAATATAAGAGGAATAGTTGCTATTATAATTATAATTCAGCATTCACTTATTTTCTAAAACAAGAAGTGTGAGAGATATATTGAAACATTTAAATGCAGCCTGCGATATGCATGAATATTTATTGTTTTCCCTGTTTGTATAAAATTGTCCAAAATTGGTATTGTTATTCATCGAAGGGTTTTTGTTTAATTCTTATGTTTAAAGGGTACATGCAAAATTTCCATTGGTTCACATTCATATGAAAAACCTGTACTTTTAATTAGAATATTTGTTACAATGTGTTTTCATCCTATATATAACTAAGCTTTTCAAAATTATTCCCATTTTAGATGTATATGTATCTCTGACTATTTTTCTCCTTTTTATGGCATATTCTCTGCATTTACATTTCAGGTATTATCCCGTTTCTGCCAATCTCACCCTCACTATTGCCTCCATGAAGGAGTTCCCTCTCCCAACCTCCCTCTTTCAACCTCCCTCTCCCAACCTCCTTCTCCCACCTCAGTGCCCTGGCATTACCCTACACTCAGAAAACAAGCCTTCCCTGGACCAGAGGCCTCTCTTCTCACTGATGTCAGAGGATGATATCCTATGCTGTGTATGCATATGGAGCCATGGGTCTCTCCATGCGAACTCATTGTTTGGTGTTTTAGTCCCTGAGAGCTGTAGTGGGTTTGGTTAGTTATTAATTTTATTCTTCCCAAAGGGTTGCAGACCCTTTCATGTTCTTCAGTCATTTCTCTAGCTGTATCATTGTGGTCCCTGTGTTCAGACTGATGTTTAGTTGCCAGCATCCTCCTCTGTATCAGTGTGGCTCTGGCAGAGCCTCTGAGGAGGCATCCATATCAGATTCCTACCACTAAGCACTATGTGGCATCACCAGTAGTGCTTGGGTTTAGTGGCTGCATATGGAATGGATTCCCAGTTTCTGGATAATTTTTTCTCCAATCCCTGCTCCTCCATTTGTTCCATTATTTCCTCCCATGAGTGTTTATTTTCTCCCTTCTAAGAACTGAAGCCATATCTTCTGGCCTTTCTTCTAATAGAGCTTCATAATTTTTGTGAATTGTTTCTTGGACATTCCGAGTTTTTTGGGCTTGTAACTGCTTATCAGTGAGTACATACCATGAGTCTACTCTTGTGACTGAGTTAACTCACTCAGGATGATAGCTTCAAGTTTCATCCATTTGCCTAGAAATTTCATGAAGTCATTATTTTTAATAGCTGAATAGTACCCCGTTGTGTAAATGTACCACAATTTCTTTGTCTATTTCTCTACTGAAAGACATCTGGGTTTTTTGCATCTTCTGGCTACTATAAATAAGGCTGCTATGAACATTGTGGAACATGTGTTCTTGTTAGAAGTTGGAGCTTATTTTGGATATATGCACAATTTTCTGATGAAACACCAGACTGATTTCCAGAGTGGTTGGACCAATTTACAACCCCACCAACAGTGAAGGAGTGTTCCTCTTTCTCTACATCCTTGACAGCAGCTGCTTTCACCTGAGTTTTTGATCTTAGACATTCTGACTGGGGTGAGGTGGAATCCAGGGTTGTTTTGATTTGCATCTTCCTGATTACTAGGAATGTTGAACATTTTTAGGTGTTTCTCAGCCATTCAATATTTCTCAGTTGAGAATTCTTTGTTTAGTTCTGTACCCTATTTTTTAATAGGATTGTTTGATTCTCTGGAGTTTAACTTCTTGAGTTCTTTGTACACATTAGATATGTGCCCTCTATCAGATGTAGGAATGATAAAGATCTTTACCCGATCTGTTGGTTTCCATTTTGTCCTTTTGAAATCATCCTTTGCCACACAGATGCTCTACAATTTCATGACGTCCCATTTGTTTATTCTTGATCTTAAAGCATAGCCACTGCTGCTCTTTTCAGAAAATTTGCTCTGTATGTATATGCTATATACTCTTCACCACTTCCTGTTCTGGTGCACCTGGTTTTATGTGGAGATCTTTGATCTACTTGCACTGAGCTTTGTACAGGGAGATAAGATTGATTTGCCTTCTTCTGCATGCTGAGTGCCCAGTGAACCAGCACCATTTATTCAAGAGGCTGTCCCTTTTCCATTGCTAGTTTTTGGTTCCTTTGTCAAAGATCAAGTGACCAGAGGTGTGTGGGTTCATTTCTGGGTCTTCAGTTCTATTCCATTGATCTACCTGCCTGTCTCTGTACCAATACTTTACAGATTTTTATCAGAATTGATCTGAAATATATAGCTTGAGGTCAGGATTGTTGATTCTACCAGAATTTTTATTATTGTTGAGAATAGTTTTCCCTGTCCTAGGTTTTTTGTTATTTCCTGAATTTGCAAACAGCTCTTTCTAACTCTATAAAGAATGGAGTTGGAAATTTGATGGTGATTCCATTGAATTTGTAGATTGCTTTCCTCAAGAGGGCTATTTTTACAATGTTGGTCCTTCTAATCCAAAAGCATGGGAGATCTTTCCATCTTCTTATATCTTCTTCAGTTTCATTCTTCAGAGATTTAGAATTCTTGTTATACAGACCTTTCACTTGTTTAGTTAGTGTCACACCAAGGTATTTTATATAGTTTGTGACTATTGTGAAACATGTCTTTTCCCTAATTTCTTTCTCAGCATTGAATTTATATGTTTTCCTTTTAATAAAATAATTTGTATTTTAATTAATGAAACAACTCAGTTCTGAGGTTTATAAGTCAGTTTGATCTAGATTACACAAGCTCTGACCCTCTTAGCAAAGAATTTTTAGGGAAAATTATTCTCATAGCTAACATGTGAGTCCATCTAGTACATGAGAATTTTTTCTCGAAAGTTCTAGTATTTACTTCAGTATTTACTAATTACTTTAGCATGAACAACAATTCAATATTACTTATCTGAAATAAATGCAATCAAAAATGATTTGTATTTGGATCAGTCAAGGTTTCTGGATGTTTATTTACTTATGGTAAGATATGAATTTTATAGTGTTTGACACATAAGAGTAATAGCTCATGTTTTGTAACATATGTGAGGACAAAGCAGGACACTCTGTCTTATTAAGTCTGTTCTGAAATACCACATTATCTCTGCTTAAACTTTCTTCTTATTATTAAATATATGTGAAGATTTTTTAGTTATGTATATGTAGTCTTCTGTTATAATATAAAGAACATCCAATTTATTTTTTTAATCACACATACATTATAGCTTCACAAAATCTTAGTACCATAATATGTGGAGTCAAGTAATGTTGTATAGAACCTATTGTGACCACAGATGCAACCTACAAGCACCTGGGCAGTTTCAGCTCCTCAATGGCAATTCACATCTACTTTCTAACCACTGGGTGACTCAGTTCAGCTAATCTAGTTCTTGTAGAACTTACTATCTCTTACAACTAATTAAAAAAAGAAGACAGAATGGACAGTCTATTATTCAAATAAAGATACAATTAAAGATGCCTAAAGGATTACTATTGAGTTCTACAGCAATATTTAGGAGTCATATGGCACAAATTTTCATTATACATACACAATTCTATTATCCAATATGACTTTCCTACTGAGAAAATGTTAATCAATAGAAATTATAGCCCATAAAAACAATATTTGATAATTTCAATAAATAATCAATTATTTTCTTCAGTATAATCATGTGATTTGTGGTTACAAGTACTTTTGCAACTGACTTGAGAAAATCTGAATGGGGTTACCTTCATTTCTGGACAGATTAAAATTTCCCCTTTAATTTTCAGTTTTTCACTGAAATATACTAATAAGCTAGGGCTTCTTTCTCTTGATATTTATTGGAAAATATGTCATGATACCTATATTTTAAGTCCTAATATATGTCAGTTGATTTATCATTTCATTAAGATAATACCAAAATCTCTGCTTCACCTTGGTCTTTTATAGGAATAAATCAATATGATTCATGTGTACTCACTTCTATAGATACCGTTACTATATTTGAATTTGTTTACTCTTACTAAACAAATAACTCACTTCCTCATTGCCTTCACTGAGCACATTTTCTTCTTTACAAAAAACGTATGTGAAAGCCTATGTACCTATTAATAGGTATATTAATATATCTATTAGAACACAACTCAATAAGTTCCATTTGTTGTGATTTATATCTGAGACTTCTCCAGATTGCTGTTAGAGTACTCAGCTGAGCATGCTGTTTGAGAATGTTTAGAAACTTAAGTATCCTTTACCCTAATGGAGGAAATATGTCACTAGACACAGACTTTGAGACAGTGTAGACCTCACCTCCTAGTTACTTTATACTAAGATTACATTATAATTATTAGTCTAATCTATTCCGGTTAGAAATGCAATATGAACTTTTCAATCTCTCGCTCCTATTACCATCACTTCCCTACCTGATGTCATGTCTTCTTTGTTACGGTGGACTATGCCCTTCTATAACTTTGGGTCAGAATAAATCTTTTCTCCTTTAATTCTTACTAGTCAGTGGAGTGAGAAGTTCTTGAAAATATGTGGTTGTGTGTTTAGTTTTCTACATTACTTGAAGGTATGATTAAGGCATTGCTGAGCAATAGGAATGTTTTACAGATCTATGTTTCAGAAACTTTGTTTGTCTTCTTTTCCCTAAGCTTAATGTGGTGTTTTACTTCTATTGCAAAAAATTATTATCAAACATTGAGTTGTGATGCCTTACACAAAATGGCATAAATTTAATTACAATTCAAGGTGCTAAGTCAAATATACTAAAACAAATTCTGGGTGATTAACATTAGTCTCTGTGTAGTAACAAAGAAATGCAAAGTCTCTGGAATGCAAAACATACCTGTAATTCAAGACTTTCATACTTCAAGACCTTCTGAGTGGTCTAACCAAGTTCTCTCCTCTCCGAGTGTTTGTAGGCTTGTCCTCAGAGGATGAGCCCTGTCTGTCCACATTCAATGGAGTAATGAATGATTTGACCAAAGCAAACTCTCGCACATATTGTGAATTTTATATCCATTTGAAAAATTAAAATGTGCAATTACTTAAAAATCTGTCTCTGAAAGAGCTGAAAGTTTTGCAACCTTATGGGAAAAACAGCATAATGAACCAGTCAACATGATGATGTGGAGAGAATGATTGAGAGAAACAGCATCTTCATGCAAGCCAGTTGAGGGGGAGGAGAGAGGGGAGTGGGGGGAAGGGTATAACATTTGAAATGTAAATTCAGAGAATATTCAGTAATATTGAAAAAAATCTGTGTCTATTTTCATGGGTTAATAAACTTGTGGAATAATATTTCTGTCTTATTTTCTCATGTTTATCTACAGTACATAAAATATGAAAACAAAAACAGCAGTTGCTGGCTTCTGTCATACTTTTCTCATTATGCATTCCACACTGCAGTCTTCTCTAGGCTCTGACATATACTTTGCTTCAGTCCTGAAGTACGACACATTCCAGCACAGTTTAAAATAGTTATCTTGCAGTTGAATGCAGGCAGTGATGGATGCAAGTTGTTTCCCTAGGGACCTTGTTAGAGAACATCACTCATATGTTCAGGGAGCGTTTGAACAAATGGACCTGCTGTTCTACCTAATGCTGTTATAATTCCTTGATACATGGTCACTGCATGTGACAATTGAGACTGTCACTTAGAACATAAGCACATTTCGAAGCTCATTAGAAAGGCTACACATTAATTCTTTTCATAGAAGTTATCAAAAAGAGTGAATACTCGCATCTGACAATCACTAAGTTTACAAATTGCATAGTAGATACAGTTACAGAAACAGTTATTTTATATATAAAGTCAGGCACATGTCTTTGAACCAAGCATTATGAGAAAATATACTTGAGACAAAATACACAATATGCATTCATTATACGAAAAATACCAATACATAAATATACAAAATATATAGAATACTAGTGCCTTCATTGGCACTCTACTAAAGGACAATTTACTCTAGGTAAGACTGTAAATATGAAAAATAATCAATTTTCAACTTGTTATAAAAGTACCTAGGATAATTTTGATTTGGTCTTCATGTGTCAAAAATAAATAATTTGCTTATATTTTATAAAGAAAGGGATAAAATTTTAAGAAACTCTTTCCATACTGAAAATGATTATGTGTTTAATACAAATGTGTAACTAACAAACAAACACAAAAAAATTGACACAAAAAAACCTGAGAATATTTAAAACAAAAATTAGTGCCTGTAAATTGACCTAAATCACAATTTACATGATTTAACACAATTCCTTCTTAGGAAAAAGGATGTATTGAAATTTTTTTCAGACAATTAAAAACACATTTAACATTCAAGAAGAAGAGACTTGGCAGTGAACAGCACTTGCTGTTCTTGAAGAGATCCTTGGTACAGAAACTACATGCTGCACCTGTAACTCAACTTAAAACTCTTACAATACCCTCATCTGGCCCTCAGATCCTACATACATGCAAAGAAGCACAAACACACACACTCACACACAAACACACACACACACACACACACTGCTTGTTTGCTTATTTTATAAATAAAGTTAGTATTCAAAATATATGATATTATAATTAACACATATATAAAGTTGTATCAATTATGTAAACTTCAATTAAAAAAGAAATTGTGATTGACATTAAAACTCACTTTGTTTGAGTTTGACTAAACATTTCTTGGCTTATTAGAATCAAGTACAGTACCATGAATTGGTGGAAGAGTGTGAAACAAAACAGGTCTGTGACATAGATAATCTAAATTATTTTTCTCTTCATCATGACTTCATCATGAATACACAAGACACACACACACACACACACACACACACACACAATCATACCATAGGCTTTTAATGGGCTGAATTTGTTTATTAACTTTTATTAACTAAATATTGGTAAATTAAATATACTTATGCACTATATTTTCTTAACTTTTTCTATTAAAATATGTTTAAGAAATAAATTTATAAAATGTAAAATAAAGGTGAGGCTAAGATCACTATTTAAATGCTAAATGCATTTTAACCTGACTTTAATAGAGACTTAATTTTACAAAATAATTGTTGTTTAATGTTTTATTCATTTGCAATTGCTGGATCTTAAATATATTGAGTTAATATAGATTTGTGTGATACATATCTAAATGTTGCTTATCAGTAAAATGCATAGTTTGTGTATAGTATATCTAATTTTTTATACTTATATATAGATTATATATGTACAATATATGTATATACTATGCAATTATAAAACAATATATGTGAATATTAATTTATAAATTATATAAATGAATACATATTAAAACAGTATGTATAATGCTTTACTAACTCTATATAAAATATGTTTTGTAACTCTCTTGCTAATAGTGACATTAATATTTTATACAGCTCAAGAAAGTCAGATACATAGTTTTAATGATTATTTACATTGATAGTCTTTCTACACATTTCTCTGTGTATTGTTTGTATGTAATTATGTATATTTAGTACATGTTTATGACAGTTTTATATAATTACTCAAATATTCCAGACAGACTAAAGTACATACTTTCAGCAAAAAAATACATAGACCTTCACAAATAAAATATAAAACTTAAATTAAGAAAAAGTAAATAATTTTATATACCTTATTAGTAAGATTATAGAATTAATGTTCTGACAGTTCTAGAAAATGAAAGCACATAAAAGGTTCTGACAGTAGATCTATCACTAAGAAAAGATTATCAACATGGTAAAGGACTTAAGGGAAAAGACAAAGGCTCCAGTAAAATTACCACTGAAGAAAGGAGGCCTAGATATTCACAAGAAACTCACAGTTAAAGCAATATTTAGGGAATTTAATTATTCATATGATGTATGTAAAAAAATTGGACATCTCAACTCACAACCAATAAGCTTTAAAGTTGTCTAACATACTTTCTTTGTAGTGGTAAATTTCAAAAATGACTATGTAAGAGTCCTACCTTCATTTTTTCAAAATTTTAATATTCTTATAGTCCAGTTGTTACACACCTTCTGTTCTGCTCCCAAACAGTTCCTTATCCCATTTCTCCATTCCTCCTCCATTCTGTCTCAAGGAGGATGCCCCACGACCCTGCCAGGTCTCCTGATTCCCTGGGGCCTCAAGTCTCTGAAGTCTTAGACTCATCTTCTCTCACTCAGGCCAGAACAGGGGGTCCTCTGCTGCATATGCATCTGGGACCTTGGACCATTGGACCAGCTCATGTATGCATCTTGTTGATGTCTCAGTGTCTGAGATATCTTAAGGGTTGTGTTAGTTGAGACTGCTGGTCTTCCTATCTGGTCACATTCCTCCTCAGCTTCTTGCGGCCTTTCCCACATTCAACCAGAGGGGTCCTTGACTTCAGTCCAGTGAATGGGTGTATCTGAATCTGTCTCAGTCAGATGCTTGTTGGACCTCTCCGAGGAAAGCCATGCTAGGGTCTTCTCTGTAAGCCCACCATAGAATCAGTAATAGTGTCAGGCCTTGGAGCCTCTCTTTGACATGGATCACAGGTTGGTTTGGTAACTGGACCACCTTTCCCTCAGTCTGTTCTTAATTTTTGTCCCTGCTAAGTCTGCCATTTTATGTCTATTATGCTCCATATTTTAACAAAGGAAAATTGAGTTTTAGAGAAGTATAGGGTATATGATCCTTTTAAATGTAATTACCCTCTACCATTTTCTCTGGACACTAAAGAGAGGAGCTCTTGCAGATAGACGTATGAACTCATTTGTGTTGTAGTGGCAGATACAACAGTACCATGCATGCCATCATTCCAGTGATGCTTGCTGTGGTAGCACTGTAGAAGGAAGAATGAAAGTACATTATTATCATACTTATGAAGATAAAAATACAATTTTAGTAGCAACATTTTGAGAAACAGAAGGATCATGTTACTTGAAGAATTCCTAAGAATATTAACATTGACTTTGTAACAAAGACACTCTACAAATATTTTCAATTTGCCCCAAAATTATTTTAAATATGCAAATCATTCATGTATACACACTGCTTACTTCTTTGTTATAAACTTGAAGTGTTATAGGAAAACTACAAATATGTTTGTGAATAGAATCAGAGACTTTAACCAAGGACCTCATCTTGTAAAGTCTGAAGACATGTTTAGCAACATAGTAGGTGATTTTCACTAGGTATCTTCTATCACAATGTATATTACAATCAAGTTGACTGACAACTCTTATTCACATTCATTATATGAAATTCTTTCAAGGATATGGTGAATGTCCCTTTATGGCACAAAAATACACCTTTTACGTATTAAATAATTAATATGCTATGTTCTTGTAAGTCAAACATTAGTAAGGCATGCCTGTGATTTCTATTAAAATCTACAAGACGATCAAGAATGATTATATAATACAAGATAAAAATTTACCACATTTAAAAAGCACATAATTTAATTTTTGTTTTGGATAATAATTACTGTTCACATAACATCAATTCTTTTTTAAATTCAAATTGTATTTTGAACCACAGAAAGTTCAAAAAATCCTAAGACATTGATCTAAGATGTTAAAACTCTTTATTGAAATTATTATTGAGACTCTAAAGCCAGGATATAAGACACAAGTAAGATCATAGCACTTTTTAGGAGGAATTCAAACATGGACAGCATATGCTACCCAGCAAGATTTTGTTTAAAACTGAATACAAAAAAAGTTTAAATATTGAAGGATAAAATACTAAATTAAAATAGAGAAAATAGTATTGTTCCTAGTTTCCACTAGAAATCAAAAGATGATGGCAGTTTGTAGAACTTATGTATTACTATGGACAAGAGTCATGTAGCACACACAATCTTTCCTAACTCAATTTTTTTCATTTTCTGCACTTTTCAATGAAATTAGAGCCATAAATTCAATTTATATCATTTTTAATTATAAAATTATATGAAGAAAATAACCCTTTCCCATACTGTAACTATACTTTATTAAAATTTGGATGTATATATTTGGTAATGTAGAGTAGTTTTAATCCAGCAACATGGCTGCTCTGGCAAAGAATCACATCCAAAGAGCTTCTAGGTCTGTGTTATCCAGATGGAATACAGACATGTCTTTAATCCCAGGAGAGCAAGGCAGGCAGATGTCAAAATTCAAGTTCAGCCTAGGATAGAGCACAATTCCAGAAAAAAAAAAAAAAAAAAAAAAAAAAAAAAAGGTTGGGGCTAAGCATGAGAACACATGTGTTTAATCCCAGCACTCAGGAGACAGAAGGAATGCAGATCTCTGGGTCCTAGTGTGGCAGTGTAGGTGAGCCAGTAAATTGAGAGGGAGGCAGTGAAGTTGAGTTTGTGGTAGTTCAGTTGATGATTGTTTATTTCATGGAGTTCAGATTAGTTTTTATCAAGACAGTTTTACGGCTAAGTTGAAGTAAGAACAAGTAGGACACAGGTGAATATAGAACAAGCAAAAGAGTGGGATGGAGCCAGTATATTAGAAGAGATTGCCAGAGTTAGTTTGAGGCCAAGCAGAGCAGTTTACTCATAAACTTAAATTAACCAGTTAGAGTCAGTTATCTTAGAGAGGAGTCTGAGCCCAACGAGATGAGTTGAACCAATCGGCCAGAATAAAATAAGAGCTAGAAAAGGTGAGCTTGTTGAGCAGTAAGCATTCAAGACAACAATTACATCAGGCTAATAAAAATATTATTACAGATAAAATGCAACAAGGGTTGATGTGGTCAAGAGTTTTCTAATTATAGAGTAAATACGATTTTTGTTTTTATACATGTTTGAAGGAAGAATTTCACAACATGATGATTATTATATCTTTATACTTGTGTTTTCATTGTTGCACATGTTAAAATTAGTGTCAGTTTAATGCTTTCTTTTTGTGTTACTAAAATTTTTATAAGCAGTACAATTACTGGATTAAAAACTGAGATGCTGTGACAGACTTCTGATAAATATTGTTGAGTTGCTTGCATGAAAGTTGATTAATTTACGGTGCTTCAACTATTTTCCAAGCATCTTTTTTTTTTCCAGTGAACACTCTTGTTTAAAAAATCATCCAAGTACATAAATAAAAATGCATCTCTTTGTCTTAAATTGTACTCCTTCTATTATCAGTGAGCTTGCTGTATTACAAATATGTATTAAGAATTTACATATTCTCTTGTAAATTGTTCAGTTCACTGTAGTGGTTTACAGTTTAATTGTGTAGTTGCATAGATAGAGGTGCTATACAGGTATTTATTAATCATGTGTCCTTAGGAACTTTCCTTAGTTTTCATTAATACCGTCTTTATAATGAGAAACATAAAGGAATGAAGCTGCAGTTTATTGTAATAGTTATTTTACATAATGAATATTTATCGGATTCACAAAGGGAACTGCTTTTCTGTTACAATGACTAAAGGGCTCATAACCATTTCTACAGTTTTTAACCTTAACAAGCTGCAAGAACTTCAGCTTAGACTCCCCTGGACTATACAGCCGTGGGAAAGGAGGGAACAACTTTCTTCATAAACCTGTAGTGAAAGAGAGAAAGAATCAAAAGTAAGAAAAAAATCTGAGCTTTCGGAAAATAGAAAAAAAAAAAAGGTTTTCCTGATACTAGGGGACAGTTCTTTCTTATCTTACCTTCTCTTCGAATTAATATAGTGTGTATAAAGATGGGCAAGAAGTGGTTTCTCTCTCCCAATTGCATTGTTTAATGACTAAGACTGATAGTGTCATTGCCCTATGGCATTGGAGAATATTGCACTTATAGTAACTAATGCACGATGCCAAACATGACAGCACACATTACCGAGGGATGCTCATCTGGTGCAATTACTGCCAAAAGATCTTACATCAACCTATTGACTCGGAACATATTTAATGCATAGGATTCTCTGTGGGTTGTATGGTTTATAGAAGGGTGGTGAAGTGTCAGCCTACATTAGCCACAAAATTACTATATAAGTGAAGAAGATCTTCAAAACTGTTTCTTCTGCTTCAGCATCCTAAGTGTTGGGATTTCAGATAACTACCATCATTCCTTATTATTGTGGTAATGGTGATTAGACTCGGTTCCTGATGCATCTGAATCAAGAACTCTACCAAATTAGCTATATCACTAGTTCTATACTCAATATTTTAAATGATGCTGTTATCCATTAAATGTTTTTCCACGTCAAGTCAATATGTTAAAGGTTAGATCCCTAAGGTATCACTAATGAAGAATTGTGTCACTTTATAAAGTTTTAGTCTTAGAAGATTATATTTGAATGGTGATATTTAGATCTTGACATTAATCTTTCTTTTCTATTTTCTGTACAAAAGGCCAGTGATTTATGGTTCTCAATTTAGGCTGGTCATTGCTTGGCCATTTCCACAGTCACTCCTTTATCATTGTCTTATTGTAGGTAGATTTGATTCTCTTCAGTCCTGTACTGACTAGAGGTACCAGGGTAGATTGGTACCCAGGCGGGATTCCCCCCTTCTCAGAGGTGAGGAAGAGCAAGAGCAAATGGAAGATGGGCTATGTTATGGGGCATTATGAAAGAAGTGGGCTAAGATTTGTATGTAATTTGTGAAATTATTAGGCAAATGAGGTAACCAAGTCATGAAAGAACACATATGATATGCACTCAATGATAAGTGGATATTAGCACAAAACCTTGGATACCCAAGAATATGCACAGACCACATGAAGCTCAAGAAGGTGAAGAAGTGGATGCTTCTGTCCTTCTTAGAAGAAGGAACGAAATATTCACAGGAGGAAATACAGAGACAAAGTGTGGAGCAAGGACTAAAAGAAAGGTCATCCAGCAATAGCCCCACTGGAGAAACCATCTCATATATAGTCAACAAACACAGACAATATTATGGATGCCAAGAATTACATGTTGAGTGGAGTCTGATATAGCTGGCTCCTGAGAGGCTCTGCCAGAGCTTGAGATATACAGAGCCAGATGCTTTCAACCAACCATTGGGCTGAAAACGGGGTTCCCAATGAAGGAGTTACAAAAAAAAAAAAGACTGAAGGAGATGAAGGAGTTTGCAACCCCAACAGAACAACAATACCAACAAACCAGAACTCTCAGAGACTAATGCACTAACAAAGAGTACACATAAAGGGACCCATGGCTCCAGCCACATTTGTAGGTGTGAATGGTTTGATTGGGCATCAATGAGAGGAATGGCCCTTGGTCCTGTGAAGGTTTAATATCACAGTGTAGGGGAATACCAGAAGATGGAAGGGAGTGAGTGGGTGGGGGAAGGGATAGGGGAATTCTATAGGGGGAAACCTGGAAAGGAGAACATTTGAAATATAAGTAAAGAGAATATCCAATTTAAAAAGGTGAAAAATAAAGATAATAAAAAAGATCCAGATGTAAAGTAAATAAAAATAAATAAGTAAATAGTAAATATTCAATTTAAGATACTAAATGTGGATATTCCTGTGAAATAATACTTCTTTTTTACTTATCTGTGAGTTTATCAGAAGAAAATAATATCTTCATTACTATTTGAAGTAATATAGTATTTCACAAGACAAAATTATTCTCTAATGGTCACAATATTTTTTAAAATATGGTATAATTCACAATGTTCATAGCGGCTCTATTTATAATAGCCAGAAGCTGGAAGGAACCCAGATGTCCTTCAGAAGACGAATGGATACAAAAATTGTGGTACATATACACAATGGAATACTACTCAGCCACCAGAAACAATGACTTAACCAAATTCTTAAGAAAATGGCTGCATCTAGAGAAGATCATCCTGAGTGAGATAACCCAGTCACAAAAGAACAGACATAATATGCAGTCACTGATAGTGGGATGCTAACCCCAGAGGCTTGCACTCCCCCAGAAACAACTCACAGACTGTATGAAGTCCAAGAAATAAAGAAAACAAAAACTATACATATATTCACAAAACAAGAGGACTTTGACTATTTCCATGTTGCGTTTTGTTTTGCATGTACTTCACGCTTATTGCAACTAGTACGTTTTCAATGCATACTGTCAAGCCCTTGAAAAAAATCAAGTACTGACTAAAAAACATATTCACATGGTTTTATGTAAAATTTATTTTAATGTCTGAAAAAGCAGTACTGACAAAAATGTATAATTTTAAGCAAAAAATGTTTAAAATCTGTAAAAAAATAAATAAATAAATAAAATATGGTATAATGAACTATTAAATATTAAATAAATTCTAACTCAGGTTAACAATTTAATAAAAAGGAATTCATATGTAAAAAAAAGATATCTAAATTCTCTCTCTCTCTCTCTCTCTCTCTCTCTCTCTGTGTGTGTGTGTGTGTGTGTGTGTATCTGTGTGTGTTTCTGTGCCTGTGTGTTTGTGAATGTAAGCATGAGTATGTGTCTACAGAAGACTGAAGAGGGCATATGATTTCCTGGTTTTGAAGCAAAAATGTGCTGTACCCAGCCAGTCTTTGGACCTGAAAATTTAAATCAGGTCCTACCAAAGAATACTTTGTGCATTCAAGCAAAGCACCAACTCTACAGCCCTATTATCTTAAGTTTTTTTTTTTTTTATCACATTTTTGGCATTATTTTCTAATCGTATTTAAAAAGTTATTCTATATTTATTTTTATTAGATACTCTGTATTTATATTTGAGATGTTATCCCTTTACCCTGCCTTGCTCCCATCCCCCACCATTTGCCCTCACAACGTTTTACTCCTTCCTGATCACCCTCTGCAGCCTATTGCCTTGACATTCCCTACATGGGGAAAATATGCCCTCCCTGGAACAAAAGTCAATTCTCACATTGATGCCAAAAACTGCTATCTGCAGCTACATACATAAATGGATCAATAGGTCTCTCAACGTTTTTTACTCCATGGGAGTTTTGGAGGGTTTGGTTGGTTGATAATGTTGCTCTTCCCATGAGGATGCAACCTCTTTCAGCATCTTAGCTCCTTTCTTTAGCAACCTCATTGGGATACCCAAGTTCAGACCCATGGTTAGCTGCAAACATGCTCAGCTATATCTATATGACTCTAGCATAGGCCTTGACAGGACAACTCTGCCTGGTTACTGCCAGTATGTAATTTTGGGATCAGCTATAGTGCTGTGATGGATCCCCAGGTAAGGCAGATTCTGAGTGATCTTTTCTTCAATCACTGTTCCTCTTTTTCACTCTGCATTTCCTCCCATGAGTGTTTTGTTCTCTTTTCTAAGGAGTGAGGCATCCCCACTTAGGCTTTCCTTTTAATTTTTTTTGTCTTTTCTTTTCTTTTCTTTTTTTTTTTTTTGAGCTTTATAATGTCTATGATTGTTTCTTAGGCATTGGGTATTCAGTGTTTTCTGGGGCTAGTATCTGCTTATCAGTGAGTGCATATCATGTGTGTTTTTTTTGTGACTGGGTTACTGCACTCAGTATGATAGTTTCTAGTCCCATTCTTTTGCCTAAGAATTTAATGAATTCATTGCTTCTAATAGCTGAATAGTACTACATTATGTAAATGTACCACATTTTCTGTATCCATTTATCTCCTCAAGAAAATTTGGGTTCTTTCCAGCTTTTGGCTATTATAAATATGGCTGCTATAAACATGGTGGAGCATTTGTTCTTGTTATGTGTTGCAGCAACTTTGGGGTATATGCTGAGGAGTGGAATAGCTGGGTCCTCAGGTAGTACTATGTCCAGTTTTCTAAGGAACTGCCAAACTTATTTCCAGAGTGGTTGTACCAGCTTACAACACCACCAGCATTGGAGGAGTGTTCCTTTTTCTCCACATCCTCGCCAGCATCTGCTGTCACCTGAGTTTTCTATCTTAGGCATTTTAACTAGTGTAAGGTTAAATCTCAGGTTTGTTTTGATTTGCATTTCCCTGATGACTAGAGATGTTGAGCATTTCCTATAAGTACCTCTCAGCTATTTGATATTCCTCAGCTGAGATTTTTTTTGTTTAGCTTTGTACCCCATTTTATTAGGATTATTTGATTCTCTATAGTCTAGTTTTCTGAGTTCTTTGTATATATTAGATAACTAGCCATCTATCAGATGTAGAATTGGTAAAGATCCATTCCCAATCTGTTGGCTGCTATTTTGTCTTCTTAACAGTGTTCTTAGCTTTACAGAAGCATTACAGTTTCATGAGATCCCATTTATTGATCCTTGGTCTTAGAGTATAAGCCATTTGTGTTCTGTTCATGAATTTTTCTCCTGTGCCTATATGTTCAAAACTGTTCCCCACTTTCTGTTCTATTAGTTTCAGTGTACCTGGTTTTATGTGGACATCGTTAATTCACTTGAACTTGAGCTTTGTACAAGGAGATAGGAAAGGATTGATTTGCATTTTTCTGCATACTGACTGCCAGTTTAACCAACACCATTTGTTGACTTATTAAATATATGTTCATGGCCTTAAATAATTTGAGTCTGTTTTATGGCATCTCAGTACTCAATACCTTACTGTACTGTTGAAGGCCTCTGAAGTTGTAGTATAAACAATAGATTCTTAAAGTTTATAACTATGTAATAACTTTTTCCTGACCTATATCCTCACACAACTTTTGTTAAATGACCTACATTTAGTTTATCTTGGCAGAAGGCTTCAAGTATTGTATACTTTCAGGCTACAAAATAGAATTTTGTTTGTGCTGCCATTAAATATGCAATCTCTTTTCTAATTACTTTTTTTTTACAATCTATTCATTGCCTGCCTCCCAGCCAGTATTTCCCCAGATGCAAGGGAACCCACAAAAAAATGTTACTAAACCTCAAAAATCACATTTAAACTTAAGCAATAATAGTGGGAGACTTTACAACACCACTTTCACCAATAGATAGGTCACTGAAACAGAAACTAAAGAGAGAAACAATTAAACTATTAAAGGTTATGGACCAAATGGTTTTCATAGATGTATACATAATGTTTCAATCTAAGACAAATGAATATTCCTTCTTCTCATCTCCTTATGGTGCCTTCTCAAAAATTGATCATATAATTCATTACAAAACAAACCTGAAATGACAGAAGAAAATTGAAATAATCGCATGCATCCTATCCGATCATCAGGAGACTAAGGATTGACATAAATAAGAAGAAAACACCAGAAATCCCAATGAAAACTGAACAACTCTCTTCTGAATGATAATTTGGTTAGGGAAGAAATAAAGAGATTGAAGACTTCCTGGATTCAACGAAAACGATGACAAAGCTCACTCATACTCATCAGATACAATAATTGCAGAGCTAAGAGAAAAATTCATGGTATAGACTACTCTGGTAAAGAAACTGAAGAGATCTTACACTACCAACCTAGCAGCACATCTGAAAGTTCGAGGATAAAAGGAAACAAATACACCCAAAAGGAGTAGATGGAAAAAAAATAGTGAAACTCCTGGCCAAAAGCAACCAGACAGATAGAAAGAAAACAATACAAAGAATCAACGAAACTTAAAGCTGTTTCTTTGAAAGACTCAATAAGATAGATAAACTGCTAGCTAACTTAACTAAAGAACCCACAGACAGTATCTATACTAACAAAATCAGAAATAAAAAAGAAGATATAACAATGGATGATTTCTCTAGGCAGATACCACATACCACAGTAAAATCAAGGGCATGTAAATTTTTTAAATGATCCCATATACCCTAAGGAAATAGAAGAAGTCATCCAAGGCCTCCAAAGCAAAAGAAATAAAAAAAAATAAAAGAGAAGATGGTTTTAGTTTAGAATTCTGTCAGACCTTCAAAAGAGAGCCAATACTAAAACACCTCTAACTATTGCATTAAACAAAAACAGAACTAATAGTGCCTAATTTATTCTATGAAGCCACATTACTCTGATACATAACACAAAAATACAACAGAGAAAGAAAAATTTAGACCAGTTTTGTTTATAAGTATTGATACAAAAATACTCAATAACAATTCTAGGAAATCAAATTCAAGACCAGAACAAAATGATGATTCACCATGATCAAGGTGGCTTCATCCCAGCTATGCAATGTTGGCTCAATAAATAAAGATCTCAGAAAATGGAAAGATCTCTCATGCTCATGGATTGGAATGATCAACATGGTAAAAATGGCCATCTTACCAAAAGCAATCTACAGATTCAATGCAATCCCCATCAAAATTCCAACCCAGTTCTTCATAGAGTTGGAAAGAGCAAAATGCAATTCCATCTGGAAAAACAAAAGACCTAGAATAGCTAGCGAAATACATCCTCAACAACAAGAAAACTTCTGCAAGAATCACCATCCATGACCTCAAGCTATATTACAAGGAAATTGTGTTAAAAACTGCATGGTACTGGTACAGAGATAAGCACGTGAATCAATGGGATAGAATAGATGATCCAGAAATGAACCCTCACATATATGGTCATTTGATTTTTGACAAAGGAGCTGAAAACATTCAATGGAAAAGGACAGCCTATTCAACAAATGGTGTTGGTCCAACTGGTACTCAGCATGCAAAAGAATGAAAATAGACCCTTTCTCATCTCCTTGTACAAAGCTCAAGTGCAAGTGGATTGAAGATCTCCACATTAAACTAGGTACACTGAAACTATTAGAAGAGAAAGTAGGGAAAACCTTAAAACACATAGGCACAGGAGAAAATTTCCTGAACAGAACACTAATGGTTTGGGCTCTAAGGTCAAATATTGGCAAATGGGACTTAAAGAGATTACAAAGTTTCTGTAAGCCTAAGGACACTGTCAAGAAAACAAAATGGCAAGGCAACAGATTGGGTAAAGATCTTTACCAACCCACATCTGATAGAGGCCTAATATCAAAGGTATACAAAGAAATCAAGAAGTTAGACATCAGAGAAACAAACAATCTTATTAAGAAATGGGGTACAGAGCTGAACAAAAAGTTCTCAATTGAGGAATATCTAATGGCTGAGCAGCTTCTAAGGAAGTGCTTGATATCAAAACGTTTTCAGTTGAGGAACACCGAATGGCCGAGAAACATCTGAGCAAGTGCTCCACATCCTTAACCATCAGGGAAATGCAAATCAAAACAACCCTGAGATTCCACCTCACACCAGTCAGATTGGCCATGATCCAAAACTCAGATGACAGCAAATGCTGGCGAGGCTACAGAGAAAGAGGAACACTTCTCCACTGTTGGTGGGGTTGCAAACTAATACAACCACTCTGGAAATTTGTCTGGCGATACCTCAGAAAATTGGATATAGTACTACCTGAAGACCCAGCTATTCCACTTCTGGGCATATACCCCAGAGACACTTTAATACACAACAAAGATATATGCACCACAATGTTCATAGCGGCTCTATTTATAATAGCCAGAAGCTGGAAGGAACCCAGATGTCCTTCAGAAGACGAATGGATACAAAAATTGTGGTACATATACACAATAGAATACTACTCAGCCACCAGAAACAATGACTTAACCAAATTCTTAAGAAAATGGCTGCATCTAGAGAAGATCATCCTGAGTGAGATAACCCAGTCACAAAAGAACAGACATAATATGCAGTCACTGATAGTGGGATGCTAACCCCAGAGGCTTGCACTCCCCCAGAAACAACTCACAGACTGTATGAAGTCCAAGAAATAAAGAAAACAAAAAAATATACATATATTTACAAAACAAGAAGACTTTGACTATTTCCATGTTGTGTTTTGTTTTGCATGTACTTTACGCTTATTGCAACTAGTACGTTTTCAATGCATACTGTCAAGCTCTTGAAAATAATCAAGTTCTGACTAAAAAATATATTCACATGGTTTTATGTAAAAATTATTTTAATGTATGAAAAAACAGTACTGACAAAAATGTATAATTTTAAGCAAAAAATGTTTAAAATCTGTACATTTATCTTTGTTTTGTAAAATAAAGTCGTTTAAAAAAAAAAGAAAGAAAGTTTGCAGAGAGGGGTTTGCAAAAAGAAAAAAAGAAAATGAGCCACAGAATCACTGTTTAGTCCACAACTTTAGTATTGTTTTCATCTAGATTTCTGGTTCTGAAAATGCTGCTCACTTTTCTGCTTTGTGGTACAGTAATTTGGCCAAAAGCCATTGTACGGTGTGATCAAAAGCATGTGAAAATAATATTTAATGACTGTGTGTACCATCTACCTGGTTCTTTGTGTTCTACCCTGTAAACTTCAAGCTGTATTCTTAACAATGGGGATTTGTCGTGTCTGTGTCAATGTGCCCCATATATTATTGATACACCATCACCTATATAAAGAAATTTCCAAATAAATTTAAATGAATAAAAAAAAGAAAAAAAATCTGTACATTTATCTCTGTACATAAATAAATAAACTGTGTTTAATTGAATATAGTTGTTCAATTTATAAAATCATCATGGAAACCAAAAAAGAAAAAGAAAAGAATATCTATTAATATAATCTACTGTATAATCTGGTAATAATTTCTATAATAATAAGTTTTCTAATTAGAGATAACTTTGTAAAGAATGATGATCTACACTAAAGGCTTCTGTCAAACAAAAGCAATTATTACTTATTTTCATTATAATTTGCCTGTGTAGTTTTAAAAATAATTTATGAAAAAAACATGATTATAAAACCTTTGGTTTAGCATGTGCATGCAGGGAAAATACTCAGTGTAATTATACAGATATATACATTCGAATTTAACAATTGGGGGATAATTATAAAAAGATTTTGAAAGCTACTTGTGATAAGGTGATGATCTTAAATGAACAAGAGCTACTGCTTTTTATTATATATAAAGAATAAGTCTAAGGTAATGTCACTAGAAATCTGGCATGTTCTTTCTACCTAATTAATTGTTACATGTCATGTATCTTGCTTATTGAAAGTTTTAGGGTTTTCCACATCAGCAGAATGTGAAAAAAGTTGTGCTTCACTGAACTACTTAATGTTATATGTCAGGAACTATGAAAAGATGGTTACAGTATTCCTTTATGATGTTATTTGATAAAACCAGAACTGCTGTGAAACTGGTCCCAAAAAGGGACATGTCACAGTGTGATAGCATTAATATGCAAACAAGAATGAGCCAGAATGTTCCTGAAGCTGACTGCAGTCCTCTTTTCACAGATGGCAGCTACATCAGCACTTGTATCTCTGAAAATATGTAACTTGGAACTTTTCCTTTTGTCATCAATAAAATGAATGATGAAGGATATAAAATTGTCTGTGATAACAGTAGCAAACTGACCTTTGTATGATGGTTAAGGCTAAAGACGCACTCTCTCTCTCTCTCTCTCTCTCTCTCTCTCTCTCTCTCTCTCTCTCTCTCTCTCTCACACACACACACACACCTTCACAAATCATGCCTGCATTCAAACCCAAACATACACACCTACATACTAACATACACAGTAAAAATTCACATTTTACTTGTCTAAATTAATGCAAAATATTTTATTAAATGTTATTTTTCTGGCCAGAAAATAAATTTAATCAATGGGAATTTAACAAAGGGATGTGGAGGTTTGTTTTTCTTTGCTATGTACTGTAATGCTAAATACTATCCTATCTGCTAAGGTCTAGCTTTCCCCAGGATGAGAGACTTCGTGAGTTCACAAGTAGATCCAAGTTATGTAAACTGCTGCTGCCCCCCACCCAACCCTACCCAAGTTTTCTCTGATTGGTGAACAAAGATGTTTGCAGCCTATAGCTGGGCCTGAGAGAGGTAGGTGGAGCTTTTGGTTCATAGGTTGGGGTTGGAGACAGGAAAACATAAGAAAGGAGGAAAATAAAGAAGAGAGAGGAGAGATGCCATGTGGCAAATAAATTATGAAAACATGGCTACTGAGGCGAGCTAATATATATATAACTTATATAATATATAAGTTATAACTTATATATTATAAGTTATAACTGAGTTGGAGTAAACTCAGTTATAACTTATAATATATCAGGGCGTATTGATAGGGGCATAAACACAGTAGAATGCTCGGTAGATATCTGCCCAGATTTACTGCTGACAAAGTTTTAGTATATATATATAAAGTTGTGTGTCTTTGATATGAAAACTGAATGATAAAAGTCAGGGAAGAAAATTGATATTAAATATTTTCTGCAATTCATATATGGAAGCCCAGTAACTTCCATTGAACTATAAGAATCTCTTCTTAGAGATTTGGAACTTCATTTCTAAAACTTTGGTAGTTTGTAGGTTGCTTAAAAATATATATTTGTTAAGCGTATATGCCTGTTTAACATTTTCATTTACTATATGAATTAAAAACAATATGTTCACATTTGTTTACCTGTGCTACAGGTTTTTGTGTGTGTGTGTGTGTGTGTGTGTGTGTGTGTGTGTATGTCTTCCAATTTTCTGCTTCTGTGGGTTTCATTTGTAGACAAATGTGTATGTTGAAGCCAGTTTTCACAGCATAGCTGTGGCCATTTTGTTCCATGGCCACCAGCTATTTTATATTGTTACTGACATAGAAAAATGACTTGATTTGGAACATGATCAAGCTGACTACATATCTTGTTATGTTATTTTATACCCTGTTATGTTATGAGGTTTGTTGATCCTAAGAAATTCCACAACTATAAGCCCCACTGAGGACAAATCAGAATAAAGGTCAGTTGGAGTTGTTCTGTCCAGCTAACCAGATTAGCTTGAGTCAAAGACAAATAAAAGGCAGCGCTTCCTACTCCTGCATGCAAGCTCATGGTGGCTTTTGCCTTGTGGTCACAGTCAGCTTCAGAGTCTTTTCTGAAGCCCTGATTGATCAGTCCTAGGATGAATGTTCAACAAACTATTCCTGCTCCACTGAGGTTGGTGTGCATGTGGGTTGTGGGGCAACTCCTGCATGCCAATAGTGTGGCTCCATACCTATACATGTTTGCAGTGATTTTTCTTGGCTCTTGTCCCTGTTTTATTTTTTTTTCTGAGTTTGAATTTTAAATGATAATTTTGCTTTATCAAATTTTATAGTCATTCCTTAGAAGTAGTAGAAAGGATGTAGATCCACACAGGAGGAAAAAAGAGAAGAAACGGAGAATTCAGAAGATAAGAAACTAGAATCAGAATGTACTATATAGAAACACATTTTTTTTAATTAAAAGTCTAAAAAACAGGAAACAATGTAGCTCCAATAAAAAGTTAAGTACTCAAATACATTATCAGTTGAATTGGAATATTAATATCCCCCTTTCTCTCTCAGTTTTTACTTTCTTATAATTACAAAATTTACATAAAATAAATATTGACAATCCTGGCACTTATGTGACTGAGTATGTGGTGGCATTATCATTTTTTCAAAATCAGCAAATCCAAAAGGCTAACACTACTTCATCATCTCAACCCAACCCATCCCATTCTCTACCTGGCTGTCATCTCTAACTTCAAACTCAAACCACTAGAAGAAATTGACCCGACAGAGGGACTTTGAAACCATGAGAAAAAGAATTTTTTTTCTTTCTAAGTCTGTTATTTTAGATATTTGTCACAGAAATAAGTTGTAACACAGAACTAATGTGTGCTTATCATAATTACCCAGCTACCATATTCATGCACTGCTGACAAAGAGGAAACAATCGCTAAAAACAACTCACTTGCTTTGTATACATTATTAACAAATCATCTTTGGTAATCTATTTATTGTTTACTATTCAGCATGAGCATTAAATATTCTGAAAGCAAATATTTTCTTGATAATGTATAGATAAATTTGGAAAGAAGTAAGAAAGTTTTACATTCAGAAGCATGTTATTTATGCATAAGCTTAAATAATAATTTATTTTATTAATCATTACTGTAATATTGAAAGGTATTTTTCTGTGTGTATAAGTAAAGAATTTCATGGGCTACTGGTGAAATATGCATTTCAATTCATAATGAATTTGCATTAACTATCATAAAATATTTTACTGCTTCTAAGGTCACAAACCTTGTATGTTCCCTAAAATTGACTATTGTATTAAGGATTTTTGTCATAACTACAATTGTCAAACTTCTTATCCTACATATATAATTGAATCTTCTGGTGAGTTCTCTGTGGTTTATACATGGGTAATTGTGGCTAGTAACATTTTGATATCTATTGAATTCCAAGAAAAAGGGGGATACAGATATGCGCACAGAGATGCCCTACTAATGGGGCATCAAATATACACATATATCTTTAATATGTTGGATTATGTAGGTAATCTTTACTGTATAAATATGAATAATATGACAAGTATTATTATAATGCACAAGTTAGAAACATTAAGAGATTTGCTAAAATGTGAACCAAACAAATATATACACAGCACAGTCTTCTGAAAACAGTGGCACATATAGGTATATTCATCACAGTGTTGGCACAAATAGTTATTTCTTCTGAAAGTGAGGTAAAGGCTTGTAAATGTCTCATCAATAAAAATGAGTCTCAAATGGAACAGAATATCAGGGATTGATTGGAGAAAAAGTAAGAAAGTGGTACATTCAGTCATTGACAAATACAAAGTATGAGACATGCAAATAGAAAACACAATCTACAGGATATCATACAAGGACCAAGTTTATGATTTATTGCTGTATGACAGCTGTTCTTAACCCCCTTGGGCATGACATATCTGATACTTACATTATGATTCATAACAGTAGCAAAATTTACGTTATAAAGCATCAAAAAATGATTTTATGGTTGGGGTTTAGCACAACATGAGGAACTACATAGGGTTTCAGAATTAGGAAGTCTGAGAAAAACTTGTATTGAAAAAATGTCATAAAAACATATTTTCAAAAACCGTATCATACAGTTTCAAAATCTAGAGATTGGGGTTCTCACCCAGGTACAGCAGCCCTTTAAAACACCAAATAGAAAACATTAGAAATTATTATAATATTATAGTTCAAACACTAAATATATGAAACAAACAAAAATGTATACCAACACTTTCAGAAATACCAACACTTATAAGAAAGGCACACCAGGTTAAAAGCTATTTTCTCACTGGAAACTTCAAAATCAAGAGGTCTTAGAATGCTGTATTTCATCTTTTGAAAGTTCTTAAAAATCAGTCATTACTATTAAACCCAGCAATATTTTCCATAAGTAAATGTGTGTGTGTTGAGAGAGAGAGAGAGAGAGAGAGAGAGAGAGAGAGAGAGAGAGAGAGAGAGAGAGAGGAAGAGAGTAAGGAGGGGGAGAGGAAGGGAGGGAGAGACAGACAGACAGACAGAATAAGATAGGAGTCATCTATCTATCGTACCCACAAAGAAAAATAATGAGGGAAATCAAAACAAGAAAGAGAGAGGTTTTGGGTTGTTACTTTGAAAATATAATTCTTAGATAGAAATTGAGATAGTATATTTAAACAGATTTGATCTGTAACTGATTTTTTTCAAATCATATTTTTAATGATAGTTCTTAAATGCTTTAATCTCCCTTGTAAACCAACAAAAACTAGAGACATAGTGGTAAAGAAAGAAACTGAGGGGGTGGGGCTGGTGGCAGGGGAGTGTGCCTGTTTAGAAATGTTCTGTGTTGAGTGGAAATTAGCAGTTCAGTTCACAGGTTAGCAGTCAGCAGCAGTTGGATCCATTTGCAAACACTTCATGGTTACACCAGCAGTCTAATTGAGTTGGGTTAGCAACAGGAATGACATGACCTAGAAAGGGACAGCCAGTCCTAGGCCACAATTTGAGTGAGCAGTGGGGGCACCAACTGGAATATCAGAAACTCTTAGCTTTGCCTCACTCAGGGAAGATCAGTGAAGATGGGAGACTCACAGAAATTGCATACCTAGCTATACCAGCAAACCAAGCTCTCTTTCTGTCACTCTGTGGAGTCCTATCTCTACTTGTCCTGTCTCAACATATGCCTTTTCTCAGCACAAACCCTGCACCAGCACATGAATCCAATCAACCCAAGATCCTGGAAGTGGCAAGACACTGTAACACTTTACTAGAACATTTTTAAATGTTTTTGATGTTAGTTTATTCATTATACACAAAGAATACTAAATGATATTGGCTTGTAATTTTATAGATAAATTGGAATGGATTTGGGTCATTGTTCAAACATTTCAACAAAATGTATGTTTGAGAACATGGCATTCCTTTCTAAAATTATTGATAATAATAAGTTGGAAAAGTCACCATGTAGCAATAACAAGGGTACTCCTATATATAATTATCTTTTCTGTTTTTGTGTATTGATGACTTATTAGAAATAAAATAATTCTTTATATATGTAATATAGTCATTATCCATCAAATCCAAAATTTTATGATCAATATGTGGAATTTTTATTTCACAGAGAAAAAATGTCATACTCCTTCATTCTCATGTAGCATCTTAAAGCAAAAAAGCTCTCCTGTAGCACATTGCATAATAGAGAAGGTGTGAGATTAGTTTTATGGTGAATTGGTATCCAGAGTTTGTTAGTTTTTTTTTCTACATATTGCTTGTGTACATAAATGCATTCCCTTACAGATTAAATTAATGTCTTTAAATTTATGATGAGATCTGAATAGGCACCCGATACTTTATCTGTACTTCAAGATTTACTAGACATTTTTGTTGCAGTAGTGCAAAGAGCTTTTCTCTAGAATTTGACCCTATTCAACTAAATGATTGAAATGAATATAGGAAAGAATACATTCCAAGTGAGAGATATTTGGGAAAATTCAGTAGTCTTTAGTCTGAAGTAGGGAGTTTGCATGATCATAGTTGGTTTACATCACCCCTAAAAGCCTGGTCTGATAAGTTGTATTTTTAGTCCCTGCACTGAGAAAGAAGCACAAAAAAATCTTTGGGTTCACTATCAGACAGGTCAGAATATTCCTAATCATACAAACATATATGCACTTGCATACACATAAACACACACATTAGAATGTAAATTAACATCTGTAAAATATGGAATTAAAAATAATGTATGGTTTGAGTAACTGAACTCTCAACACAATCTAAATTATATATTTTCTATGATTAATTCTAAAGTAGAAAGACAAGAAAATGAAACTAATGACACCTTTCAATTTAGTAGCAATAAATTTAAAGCCAAATATATTTCTTGTTTCTTCAAATGAAACATTTATTGTAATAAATTAAAAGAAAATTGATTCAATACATCCTCTTTGATTATTCACAGAAATTTGCATCAAACAAATTTTATGCTTTTCATTTGGTTTCTCTTTCAAATATGACACTAGTCACCTAAGAATATGTTTCCTTTATATTAATAACTCCATTCACCTCAGAAATTATTTTCTCAAAAAAATTATGTCAATTGAGTGAATTGTTTTTAGGGATTTTCTAGAAATTACCAGATAAATTTATATATGAGGGGTTTGTTTTCAATTTCATAACTGTTTTTTAATACTCTTTTTAAATTTTTTTTCATTAGATACTCTGCATTTATATTTGAGATGTTTTCCCTTTATCCAAACTCACTTCTATCTCCCCACCCTTTCCATTTGCCTTCACAGATGAGCACTCCCTCCTAATCACCCTCTCCACTCCATTGCCTGCATATTCCCCTATATTGCAAAAACATGCCCTCCCTGGAAAAAAAGCCTCTACTCACATTGATGCCAGAAACTGCTATTTTAAACTACATATGCAACTTTGGATCAATAGGTCTTTCAAAATTTGTACAAAGGTTGGTGTTTTACTCCATGGGAGTTTGGAGGGTTTGGGTGGTTAGTAATGTTTTTCTTCCCATGAGGATGCAACCCCTTTCAGCTTCTTAGGTCCTTTCTTTAGCAACCTCATTGGGATCCCTGATTTTAGACTCATGGTTAGTTGCAAACATGCTCAGGTGTATCTATATGACTCTAGCATAGGCCCCTGAAGGGGCATCTCTGCCTGGTTCCTGCCAGTAAGTACTTTTTGGTGTCATCTATAGTGCTTGGATTTGGTGGCTGCATATGTGGTGGTTACCCAGTTGAGGCAGATTCTGAGTGGCCTTTCCTTCAATCCCTGCTCCTCTATTTGACCTTGCATTTCCTTCCATGAGAGTTCTGTTCCCTTTTCTAAGAAGGACCGAGGCATTTTCATTTAGGGCTTCCTTCTTTTTTTGGCTTCATAGTGTCTGTGATTGTTTCTTGGTCATTGGGTATTTAGAACTTTCTGGGTCTAGTATCTGCTTATCAGTGAGTGCATACCATGTGTCTGTTTTTTTTTTTTTTTTTTTTTTTTTGGACTGGGTTACTTCATTCAGGATGACAGTTTCTACTTCCATTCATTTGCATAGGAATTTCATGAATTCACTGTTCCTAAATAGCTGAGTATTTTCCATTGTGTAAATGTACCATAGTTTCTGTATTTATTGCTCTGTTGAAGGACATCTGGATTATTTTTAGCTTCTGGATATAATAAATAAGGCTGCTATAAACATGGTGGAGCATGTGTCCTTGTTAGATATTGGAGAATTTTGGGGTATATGTTCAGGAGTAGAATAGCTGGGTTTTTAGGTAGAGCTATGTCCAATTTTCTGAGTAACAAATTGGATTTCACATATTTTACGTTTTTTTTAACTGAACAGCTTTATTTTAAAAAACAAAGATTCATGTACAGATTTTAAAAGCATTTTTGCATAAAAGTTTATGAATACATTTTTGTCAGTACTTGATTTTTTAGAGGTTTGATAGTGTGCATTTAAATCTTACTAGTTAAAATGAGCATAAAGTACATGTAAAACAAGATATAACCTGGAAATAGTCAAAGTTTTCTTGGTGTGTAAAGATTAAGCATAATGATTTTTTTCCCCTTTGGCCTTTGTTTTTCTTGAAGTTCATATAGTCTGTGAGTTGTTTCTGGGGTATTCAGAGGTTTCTGAGGTTAGTATCCAATGATCACTGACTGCATATTATGTCTGTTCTTCTGTGACAGGGTTACCTCACTCAGGATGATATTCTCTAGATGCATCCATTTACTTAAGATTTTCATTAGGTCATTGTTTCTGATAGCTGAGTAGTACTCCATTGTGTAAATATACCACAATCTTTGTATTCCTTCTTCTACTGAAGGACATCTGGGTTGTTTCCAGCTTCTGGCTATTATAAATAGAGCTGCTATAAATATTGTGGTGCATGTTTCTTTGTTGTTGTATGTTGGAGCGTCTCAGGGGTATATTTCCAAAGTAGAAGAACTGGGTCTTCAGTTACTATGATGTCCAATTTTCTGAGGAACTGCCAGATGATTTCCAGAATGGTTGTTCCAACTTACAACCCCACCAACAGTGGAGACGTGTTCCTCTTTCTCTGCATCCTCGCCAGTATCTGCTGTCATCTGAATTTTTGATCTTAGCCATTCTGACTGGTGTGAGGTGTAATCTCAGTGTTGTTTTGATTTGTGTTTCCCTTATGGCTAATGATGTCAAGAACTCCCTTAGATGCTTCTCAGCCATTCGATATTCCTCGATTGAGAACTTTTTGTTTAGCTCTGTACCCCATTTTTAATGGGGTTGTTTGATTATCTGGTGTCAAACTTCTTGTGTTCTTTGTATACCTTGGATATTAGGCCCCTATGTGATGTGGGGTTGGTAAAGATCTTTCCCTAATCTGTTGGCTGCCGTTTTGTTTTCTTGACAGTGTCTTTAGCTTTACAGAAACTTTGCAATCTCATTAAGTCCCATTTGTCCATATTTGACCTCAGATCATGAGCCATTGGTGTTCTGTTCAGAAAATTTTCTTCAGTGCCTATGTGTTCTAAGGTTTTCCCTTCTTACTCTTTTAATAGTTTCAGTGTATTTACTTTCTTTTTTTTTTTTTTACTTTATTTTGAAAAACAAAGATAAATGTACAAATTTTTAAGCATTTTTTGCATAAAGTATACAAATACAATTTTTTAAGGTTGCAATTAAGTATTTTTGGTACATATACATACAGATATGTATATATGTAACAATAATTTAGATAAAGAGGTTGATAATTTGAAGGGATAGGAGAGAAAGTGGGAGGGACTGTAGGAAGGAAAGGGGGATGTGTTACTGTTCTATTTTAATCAAAATATATTCTTTTTTTCTTGAACTTCACACAGTCTGTGAGTTGTTTCTGGGGTGTTAAGAGCACTCTGGGGTTAGTATTCCATTATCAGTGACTGCATATTATTTCGGTTATTTTGTGACTGGGTTATCTCACTCAGGATGATATTCTCTAGATGCATCCATTTTCTTAAGAATTTTGTTAAGCCATTGTTTCTGATAGCTAAGTAGTACTCCAGTGTGTAAATGTACCACAATTTTGTATCAATTCTTCTACTGAAGGACATCTGGGTTCTTTCCAGCTTCTGGCTATTATAAATACGGCTGCTATGAACATTGTAGTGCATGTATCTTTGTTGTATGTTGGAGCATCTCTGGGGTATATGCCCAGAAGTGGAATAGCTGGGTCTTCAGGTAGTACTATGTCAAATTTTCTGAGGAACTGCCAGACTGATTCCCAGAGTGGTTGTATCAGTGTACTTACTTTCTTATTTGTGAATCCATGTTGTAAACTGAGCCATTTTTCTTTCTGTTTTTTACCTTCATGCATTAGTTCTACATCCCCATACTTACTCAATGACAAAAGAATAAAAATTGAAAATAAAATAATTTCAATCTGTACTTAGTATAATGTATCAACTATGATTCCCTCTTATAATATCCTAAATAATGCATTGTAAATACTATTGACATGTACTTTGCATCAAATATAAAGCTTGAATAATCTCTAGATTATGAAATTTGCATAGAATACATTGTATGTAATACATAGTGTGTGCATGACAGTATTACACTAATCACTTCAGAAGCTGACATTTTGATATATGGGAGGGTTTCAGAATCTATACACTGTGGGACCTGATGCCAGAATTTATACACAAATTTCTGGCTATAGAGAGAGCAGCTTAGCTTAGGCAGTGCTTTGATGCTGGGTCAGGGAGACCAGCTTCACTACACAGCTTGGCTCAGGGGGTCACGTTTTCACTGCAGCCACAGGAGTCAGGCAAGGCTGAACTGAGCCAGGGAGAGGCTTTGTCGTGGGATGCAAGAATTTTTGGGAGAGAAAATCTTTTCTCAATCAGAGGTGTTATCAGCTCTATAGAACAAAGAATCTCAAACAGAGGAATGATTTTTACACGTCTCATTCTACTTTTGACTCAAGCTTCTGTATATATAGTTTTTGAAATGGTTTGGGGTCTGACAACCAGTACTTCCTTTTGGCTTGGCCTGAGAGCTTACAAAGACCTTGTCTACTTATGTGGGGGCAGTCCTGGTTCTACATAGAGTTTACATGACATGTTATCATGTCTACCTTCAGGGACTTGGGGTGTGGCTGATCTGGGTGGGGTCTATGTCACATCCTCCTGTGGAGGTGAGACTTGGGGTGTGGCCAGTTCTCTGAGGGGCTGTACACTGACAGAGTAAAGCTTTCTGATTCTTTAGAGACTGGAACTATTCTTGTCACTTCATTTATTATTCCTGGGGCTTCTACTGTCTCAACTGAGAATCAGGGTTCCCAACACGGCCTACCTCCCCCAAAATGCACCATGAATGTCTTGTGACTGTTGTAATAAATCAATTTACTTATTATGAATAGAGATTGTGTGAAGATTGTGAATTATAACATATTTAAAGATCAGCATTAAGTTGTAAATTTCATTTAAGCAACACAATCTCATGAGTATGAAATAAGTATAGCCCGATAGAAAAACAGCAATGTTTTTTGCCCTCAAACATATCGTAGGTTATACAATGTAAATTGTGTCAAAATTAATCCATATTAGGTAACTGCAAATATTTTACTTAAAATGGTTTATAAATTGTTTTAGACGCCTTGTTAAAAAGCCAAATAAATTTTAAATTATACAGGATTCATGGGAAGTAGCTAACAAGAGCACTGGCATTTATTGGGAACATTTTTGGCATTTAGTTTTTGTTCATGTATTTGTTCATGCCTGTATAGTTGGTACATACACACAGGTGCAGACATGTCAAGGTCAGCGTACAGTTTGTGGAAGCCAGTTGTCTCCTTTCATGATGTGAATACCAGGACTTGAGGCCATTGGTTTTGACAGCAAGTTTCTATCCCTAGTCAGCAATTTCACAGATGCAGCATAAAATGTATAAAATACTGTACACTTCAGGAATATAGAAACAATAAATACTCATGAGAAAAATCATCATCTGTAGCTACAAGTGTTATAAACAATATGGTTTAGTATCTGGTTCTGCTATCAATCATAGGCCATTTAGCAAGGAGAAATCCTACATCATTCTTTCTATGGGGAACAAAAGCTTTTATTTTTCACAAGTAAAATAATAGAAAAAAATGTAAATATTTGAGGTTGAAAAAAAATAATTATTTATGACTTTGAGAACATTTATTTGACTACTAAAGTAACTCAGCTGCATTTGCCCAACAAATGAACAGAGTCACAAATATGTTTTATCTAAATGATTGAAATTCTCCCTCTAGCTAACTGAAACTCCCATTATGAGTGTTGACTGAGAAACCTTCAATAACTTATGACATATGTTTCTGACTCATTTTATAGTGTGGCCAATATGATATAGCTTTTCCTTTTTGCTTCAATCAATCATTTTGAACGGTGCTCATTAATCCATCAAACATTTGCTAAACGTTCTCTCTTCCACAATCCACAGAGAACTGAGATCATAGAGATGGACCTCGAATTCTAATTGTCAGCTGATGTCCACTCAAGGACACAGATTGATTAACAGTCTTGTTTTTTAGTCATGAGTGATCCTCTTACAACAGACTGGAGGTTTTTTCTCTGAGTTCTTCACATATCCAGCAAAGCTTATCACTGAAATGTTGCCTTCTGAGTAAAGCTTTTCCCTTGAGTGGATGTGTTGCCCTGATCCCAGGTGCCCTTTCCTTTTCCTTGCCAATATGGCTACAAAAATGTTTTGTAAGTTGTCAGAAATGAGAATATTAAAAATTAGCTTGATTGAATATCTGTTGCACACCCCACGTCTCGCCGGCAAGAATGACCTGCGACAACAGGATTCTTCTGTGAACAACTTTTATTGTACTGTACTCTTGATCAGGGGACCCCGTGGAAGAGAAATGCACTGCTTATAAATGCCCAGGAGACTCGTGTTGCTACCTGATTGGTGCGCCCTCCAGTATCTCATTAGCATGCCCCAAGAGCGGGCTGTGACATGCGTGGTACATGTGCACTGCGTCCCTCTGGCTGGACAACAGCTCTGTTTGCTGAGTCATTGGCCAGAAGCCTGCGCCATCTTTGGGTTTGGCACAAATGGCTTCCAACAAATATCCATTTTTCTCATTCATTATTTCAATTAAATTTGAATATGGAAAATTAATTTTTAAAAGATTTTTTTTCTATCTTCGACTTCTACTCATTATTCTTTATAGCCTATAAGGTCAAAAAGGTAAGAAAGGCCTCAGCATTCCGGTATATCCATTCTTAAACTTTAGAACAAGAGAGAATCCAAAAATTTCCATGGCACCCTACCTGGAAATAAGTATTGTAAAAAAAAAAAGCAGTCAGTGTCTCAGAAAAGCATTTCTCTAGGCAGTTTCTATGAATACTACAACTGCATGTTTAAAAATAAGTTATATGCCAAAGGCCCAATCTTTATCTGAAACACTATAGATATTTAAAGCTGTGAACAAATAGAATCAGTTGGTATTCTTTATAGAGATAGGTCCTGGTATATAACCCATGTTTGAGTGTGTGGCTCCACTCCCTTGAGAATATGGGTAAGGAAAAGTGTGCTTGTTTGAAAATTGTTCTTATTTGATAAAGAAAACATGATTTGGGGGTTTTTAGGACTTTGGGGAATAGATCTAGAGGGATCTAGGCATAAGAAGTGGATGCGAGAAAACAGGATCATTATTACTTACCTATCTGGGTAAAATAATTTTAAGTTTCTGTTGTCCAATTTCTGTTTTAGAATGGCAGGTCACTTAAATACCATATAATGTGGATGAAGTATAATCTAAGGGGAAGTTATTATTTTTGTAGGCCTACTAAATTCACTATTATATATTATATTATGCTTATATCATTATGTGTTGTATTATACTACAAGTGGATGAAACAACTTAAAAAAATTGGTTCTAAATCAATATATGCTATTAGTAAAAAGGAGACATGGTGGCTTAACAGGCACTTAAGTTAGATCAGTGGAATAGAATCCAACCCAGAAATGAAGCCACACTCCCATGGTCACTTGATCTTTGACAAAGGAACTAAAACTATCTAGTGGAACAAATATAGAATTTTCAACAAATGGTCCGGGTCCAAATGGCCGTCAGAATGTAGAAGAATGCAAATCAATGCATACTTTTTCCACTATACAAGGATGAAGTCCAACTGGATCAAGGATCTTCACATAAAACCAGATTCACTCAAACTAATAGAAGAGAAATTGGGAAAGAGCTTTGAAAGTATTAGCACTGGGGAAAATTTCCCTAGCTGTAAAGTCAAGAATCGACAAATGGGCCTTTTCTTCTGCCACACGGATATGGGCTGGCCTCAGAAGAGTTGTTCCTCTTTCTAAGCCAGCACCTTTGTGAAGCCCAATGGAGAAAAGCTGGATGAGTTTGAGACTGCCATCTCTCATGCACTGCTCGACCTGGAGATGAACTCGGACTTCAAAAGCACAGCTGCTGGAAGTCAACATCACCGAGGCCAAGGAAATCGATGTTGGTGCTGGTCCCTCATACTCTTTGTACCAGTTCCTCAGTTGAAATCTTTCTAGAAATCCAAGACTGGCTATTTCGTGAATTGGAGAAAAAGTTCAGTAGGAAGCATGTAGTCTTCATTGCTCAGAGGAGGATTCTGGCAAAGCCAACTCGAAAAAGCTTTATGAAAAATGAGCAGAAGTGCCCCAGAAGCCACACCCTGACAGCAGTACATGACGCCATCCTGGTGGACTTGGTCTTCCCAAGTGAATTGTGGGTAAGAGGATCCATGTGAAACTGGAGGGAAGCCGGCTCATAGAAGTTCATTTAGACAAAGCACAGCAGAACAACGCGAAGTACAAGGTCGGAACTTTTTCTTGTGTGTACAAGAAGCTCACATGCAAGGATGTAAATGTTGAATTCCCATAGTTTCAGTTGTAAAGAAAATGACTAAATAAATGACTTCATGAAATTTTTAGGAAAAAACTAGAAAATATCATCCTGAGTGAGATAACCTAATCACAAAAGAACACACATTGTATGTACTCACTGATTAGTAGATATTCCTAAGTTCCGAATATCCAAGGTACAATTCACAAACCACATGAACCTTAAGAAGAAGGATGAGCAAAGTGTGGATTCTTCAGTCCTTTTTTGTAGGGTGTACAAAATAATTTTGAGGAGAAAATATGGAGACAAAGCTTGGAGCAGAAACTGAAGAGATGGCCATCCACAGACTGTCCCACCTGGGGATCCAGCCCATATTCTGCCACCAAACCTAAACAATATTGTTATGCCAAGAAATGCATGCTGACAGGAGCCTGATATAGCTGTCTTCAGAGAAGCTGTGTCACAGCATAAAAAATACAGAAGTGGATACTGACAGCCAACCACAGAACTGAGAACAGTTTCCTTAATGGAGGAGTGAGAGAAAGAATTAAAGGGGTTGAGAGGGTTTGCAATGCCATATGAACAACAATAGCAATCAACCAGAGCTCCCAGAGATTATAGCACTATCCAAAGAATACACATGGATGGACCCATGGCTCCATCCATACATTTAGCAGAGAATGGACTTGTTGACATCAACTATAAGAAATGCCTTTGATCCTACCAAGGCTTGATACTGCAGTGTAGGAGAAAGTCATATTGGGGAGGTGGGAAGGAGTGGGTGGGTGAACACTCTCATAGAAAGAAAGGGAGGGGTGATGGGATACAGGATATGAAGGTGAATGCCAGAAAAAGGATAACATTCAAAATGTATATAATATATACAATAAATAAGAAACTACTTCAGATAAAAACAAAAGGAAACCCAAACAAACAAAAAACATGGCTGTTCATTTGAGTTCAACAGGGAAATAAACCTAGAAAATCTGCTTTCCATTTTTATTGGATATTCATTGTATTTACATTTCAAATGTTATCTCCTCCCCCCTCACTACCATCCCCTCTCCCCATCCCATAGCTTATATAAAGGTACTACCTATCCCAACCACCTTCTCTACCTCAGAACCTTGGCATTCCTCAATTCTGGAAAAATGTGTCTTTACTGGACCGAAAGCTTCTTCTACCAATGATGCCAACAATGTCATCCTCTGCTACAAATGCAGCTAGAGCCATGGGTCTCTCCATGTGTGCTCTTGGTTGGTGTTTTAGTACCTGGGGGATGGTGTGTGTGTGTGAGTGTGTTTGTTTGTGTGTGTGTGTGTGTGTGTGTGTGTGTGTGTGTGTGTGTGTGTGGCTTGGTTGATTGATAATTTTGTTCTTTTGATGGGGTTGCAAAGCTTTTCTTCTCCTTCAAACCTTTCTCTATCTCCTTCACCTGAGCCCCTGTGTTCAGTCCAATGGTGAGTGCAAACATCCTCAACTGTATCAGTATGAATCAGACAGAGGGTTTATGGAGTCATCCAAATTGTGTTCCTGCAAGTAAACACTTCTTGACACCAGCAATAGTGCTTGAGATTGGTGGCTTCATATGGGGTGGATACCTAGGCAAGGCAGTCTCTGAGTGATCTTTTTTAATCCCTATTCCTCTTTCTGTCACTGTATTACCTATAGTGAATGTTTTGTTCTCCTTTCTTAGGACTGATGCATCCACATTCTGACGTTTCTTCTTTTTGAGCTTCATAAAGTCTGTGAATTGTTTCTTGGGTACTCTAAGGATTTGGGGGCTGGTATATACATGGCAGTGACTGCATAAGTTGGGTGTTCTTTTGTGACTGGGTTACCTCACTCAGGATGATAGTTTCTAGTTCTATCTATTTGCCTAGGAATTTCATAATGTTATTGTTTCTAATAGCTGAGCTAATAGAATGAGCTGGTAAATTTACCACAATTTCTGTATCCATTCCTCTGTAGAAGGACATCTGGGTTTTTTCCAGATTCTGGTTATTATAAATAAGGCTGCTATAAAGATGGTGGAACTTGTGTCCTTGTTATATATTGGAACTTCTTCTGGTTCTATGACCAAGAGAGATATAGTTGGGTCCTCAGGTAGTAATATGTCCATTTTTCTGAGTAACCACAAGACTAATTTCCAGAGTGGTTGTACCAGCCTGCAATCCCACAAACAATGGAGAAGTGTTCCTCTTTCTGACAACCTCACCAGCATCTTCTGTCACCTGTGTTTTTGATATTAGCCATTCTAAATGGTAGGAGGTGGATTCTCAGGGTTGTTTTGATTTCAATTTCCCTGATGACTAAAAATGTTAAATATTTCTTTAGGTACTTCTCATTAAATTAATATTTTTAAGTTGAGAATTCTTTGTTTAGCCCTGTACTCAGTGTTTTAATAGGACTATTTGATTCTCTGGAGTCTAAATTCTTGTTATATATATATATATTGGATATTAGCACTTTGTCAGAGTTAGGATTGATAAAGATCCTTTCCCAATCTGTTGAGGGCCATTTTCTTATCTTGACAGTGTTCTTTGCCTTACACAAACTTTGCAATTTCATTAGGTCTCATTTGTTGATTCTTGATCTTAAAGGATAAGCCACTGGTGTTCTGTTCAGGAAAATTTCCCCTGTGCCTATGTGTTCTAAGCTCTTCTCCACTTTCTGTTCTATTAGATCCAGTTTATCTGGTTTTATGCGGTGGTTTTGATCCACTTGACCTTGAGCTTTGTAAAAGAAGATAAGAGAGGATTGGTTTGCATTCTTCTGCACGCTGTCTGCAAGGAGTACCAGCACCATTTGTGGAGGCTGTGCTTTTTCCATTGAATGTTTATAACTCCTTTGTCATAGATCAAGTGACCATAAGTGTGTGGGTTCATATCTGAGTCTATAATTCTTTTCTGATGATCTACATACTGTTCTCTTTACCAATACCATGTGGTTTTCGTCTCAATTGCTCTGTAATACAGCTTGAGGTCAAGGATGGTGATTCCCCTGGAAGTTCTTCTGTTGTTGAGAATAGTTTTTGCCATCCTGTTTGTTTGTTTGTTTGTTTGTTTGTTTTAGTTTAAGTGAACTTTCAAATTGTTCTTTCTACTTTTATGGAAAATTGAGTTGGAATTTGGATGGGAATTGCATTGAATCTATAGATTACTTTTGGCAAGATGACTGTTTTTGTCTATGATGATTCTTCCAATCCATGAGCATGGAAGATCTTTCCATTTATGAGTAGAAAAAGCTACTGACATTTTTCCCTTAGTTTTAGTTTTATATCAGTAATATGGTTACATTACTGAAGTTGTTTAAAAGCTGCAGGCATTCTCTGGTGGAAATTCTTTGGGTCACTTACCTATACTATGATATCATTCGCTAATAGTGATATTTTGACTTCTTTCTTTCCAATTTGTATCCCTTTTATTTCATTTTGTTGTCTAAATGCTCTGGCCAGGGCTTCTTGTACTCCATTGAATTCATGATATAGTGGGCAGACTTGTCTAGTCCCTGATTTAAGTGAAATTACTTCAAGTTTCTCACCATTTTTTTTGATGTTGGCTACTGCTTTGCTGTATATTGCTTTAAATATATTTGGTATGGGTCTTGAATTCCTAATATTTCCAAGACTTTTAACATAAATGTGTGTTGAATTTTGTCAAATACTTTCCCAGCATCTAGTGACATAATAATGTTTTTTTTTTCTTTTTAGTTTATTCATATGGTGGATTTCATTGATGGTTTTCTGTATACTGAACCATGTCTTCATCCCTGGGATGAAGTCTATTTGATAATGATGAATGATTGTTTTGATGTGTTCTTAGATTCAGTTTGCAAGAATTTTATTGTACTGGTGTGTATTTGAGCAGTGCTGAGTTATGCATATCCACTCTCACATACTTGCTTCTGGGGAATTTGAAACTGACTGTTCAAGCCCTTCTTCAGGCATTCTCAAATTCTTTGTATGATTTTTAGGTGAGGAATCTTACTGAACCGTTTTGTCAATTTAGTTAGACTTGAAAGCCAGCAGCCTCAGGGATTTCTTTCTACCTCCCCAGCACAGAGGATAAAGATATGCATAAACATACTATGATTTTGTGTGGATACTAGAAACTAAAACCCATGCTCTCACAGGTGTCTAACAGGAACATTAAGTATCGCTGCAACTTACCGTTCTTAGTGGCTATTATGTTACATAGTATAGAGACAAGACAATCATCAATATGTGTTTGTTATCTTAAATTATCTAATATATTTATGGATGAATACAAAGACAGTCACTGCTCTGAACCTGTGGTCAACTTAGAATCCACGAACAGGATTTTATATTGGATTGTATATCATCATGATGAGGTCATCTAGTCATCTATGGTGGAAAGGCTCTGTCTCAGTGTAGGGTATCTCATAGAAATTATATTAACCACTGTTAATATTAATAAACTACAAACTATTGGGCCACCTTATAGAAAATATTCAATAAAATGACAAGTAGAAAAATACTTTCAGCAAAGTTTTAAGCTAATCATGATTACTTCGTCATTGATTCCTTTAAAGATTGGTACCTGGGAGAAAAACTCATGGTTATTCACTTCCTAATTCTTTGTTCATCTTCTTGGTGCATGATGTAACTTCTTTGTTCTGTGATTGATCAATACCAGTTTCTTAATCAGAATGAAGAAGCAATGATCAGGACTAGATTTTCTAGAGGTTGGATTTCTACTGTAATGTCTACTTATCAAATGAAACATGAATTATACGAAGCAAAGAAATGAAGATTAAATGCATTTCAGCAAGTATTTAAATAAAGAGATCAATTTCTGCCAGTTGTCCATAACTGTAATCTCTGTTCTAGGGATAATAAAGGAGAAAAGTTTGAATAAAGAACATAAAGAACAACAAACTGGAACAACACTTCAGGTAGGATACAAATGAAGAACATCAGCAACAAATAGTATTCCAATAAAAGGTGATGTAAGTCCAAATCAATTGGAAACATATTGCAAAGTTTACACATGTTTATGTTCTCTTTGTAAAGAAATAAAAAGCTAATTTACTTCCAGTTCAATGTTGAAAAAACTGTCATAATGTCAGTTCCAGGGTACATTTGTGTTTAGCAGCAGATGAAAATTGTGACTCCATATTAATATTAGCATTTTATAATTTCATCAGCCATTCAAAGATGTCTGTCAAATATTTATTAACCTGGACAGCAAATAACCAAATGGACTATGTAACCAGGTAAGACTTTAAGCCTCTCAAATGCTAAAGAATGGAAAACCCAAGTATATGATATACATTTATTTGTTTACATGTATTCTTATGTGATTAAGATTATCACACTTTTTCTGAAGTAAATGCATTGCTTAAGAAACATGATGTGAAGCTTACAGAAGTTCAGTCTTTGTTGACAACTACTATAATGTGTTTGTGTGCACTTACCTGATACTAATACCATAATTTCTACACTGACATCTCTCACTTTGAGGAAAACACCAGATAAATAAGGAGAAAATTTTATGAGAAGATGATAAAAGTGACAAAGAGAGGAAACAAAAATATTTGAAAGGTTATAAGCAGAATAAAATGACAAGAACAATAATACTATGTGGAACAGTCAAGGATAAGTTGTCATGTGAAGGTTCAAGGAGATCTTAGATGAGCAGTAAATGCTCAGAGCACTCAAAGAGATATAATGAAGAGAAGTACACAGTACTCCTGTAATGAAGAAACTGTTTACAATTGTTGTAAACACTTAAGTTATAAATTATCTTTAACTTTAGTTAACATTTAAATTCACGTGTGTGACTATATCTATCTAGATATAGATAGATGTATAGATGGATGGATGGATAGATGGATGGATGGATGGTTGGATGAATGGATGGATGGATGGATGGATGGATTGGTGGATGGCTGGCTGGAGAAAGAGAGAGGGGGCAGTTATGGATATGGACATGGATATGTCATGAATTTAGTATCTTTTTTCATCATATCCTTTCAGGTTTGACAATTGTGGTTTAGATTTGATACATCAGGACTCATAGATTTAATTTTTTCTCCCACATCTGATCAAATAACAACCAGAATTCTGCTGCAGAAAAGTTGTTTTGCTAATGTTATATTATCATTTGCATTGATCTAGAATCATTAATACAGTTCAACATAAATTGATTCATTACATGTAAGCATTGGCTACATGTTATAATTTTGTTTCAATTCTCTCTTTGCAAATAATTAAAGGATTTTTAAAAATTACACTTTTAGGATGAAGTATTTCTACTTAAGCTTTAGTACATATCAAAAATTCAACTACACGTGGTGGTCTTATTTTAAGACTAAGCAATTCTCAGCTTGAGATTCTCCCTCCTCACTTTCTATAAACTTAAAGTGTTAAGCAAATTATCATATCATACAATAATAACATTGTTACCTTCAAATTCCATTCATTCAAAGTGGAATTTATTTTTATTTCTAGAAAGCATGCTCTGGTTTGAAAAGGGTTAGAAAACAAAGTCGATTAAGAAGAACATGATAAAGTGAAGCTGATGGGTTTATTTGACCTTCAGAGAGTATGTCCTCTGTAGACTGTCATTTGAATCTCAGAACCAATACTGATCTCCATGGTGCCCTTGAACAGTGCTTACAGTTGGTGACACTAAACATTATCTACAGGATGAAAATATTAAAAAGTTGCTAAAAAAATCACTATGAAGGTTAAACACAATATTGTAATATAAAATAATACCTATCATTATTACACATTGAAGGACTTCTATAATTATAACATCATTTTCTTCCAGCTTTTAATATGAAACTGAAAGTTATGGGTCCAATATACTTGAAAATTATGTATATATTTTTTTATATATTCTCAGTATCTTCATCTATGAATTTGGCAGATAGAAGGAAATAAAATTCTGTGCTTCAATAATTTTAAAACTACATAGATTGTTTTCTAGTTGCACTGCATTTTATCTTTGTTTTTGAATGTCAAGGTCAAATGCATTCTAATGTCCATTTATCAATTATATGAAGACTTTCTCAAATACATTCTAATTGATAACATTTGCCCTCAGATCTCCCCCATAGGTTATCGTTATGTTGTGTAGATACGTTTGTGGAAGTAGGAAAATACAGGCCATCTTATATTAAGTAAAATATAAATTTTAAACATTTGTTCTTTGTGGAAAAAAATTTTCCTGTTTGGAGAACTTCACAGAAAAGTCCTATTACTCTTAACCCTATCTTGAGAATATTTCATTCTGTAGTTTTCCTGATATTTAACTTTAACAGAAAAATTTCCCAACAAAGGACAGTATGGGTGTAACTATTCTGATTTAAATGCCTATCATATAAGAAATTAACTTGGGACTATATTTCTAGTAAAATGTAAAGAATACCTTAGAACATAATTATCCTCTGCTCAAAACAAATATATCAAAATTCTTTGCTACTAATCATCTTTCCATGTGTTATTCTACTCTTCTAAAACAAAAGTTGTATTTTCTAAAGTTCAAAATTTCTCAGGCATATCTTCATTGGATGGCCAAGATCATATTGTCAACTTAGGGAAAAAGTAAAAGAAAGATTCATACATTGCAGTAATTAGCGTGTGACATAGGATATACCTCATCATTATCATCATCAACAACAAAGGTAATGACAACAGCAGCAGTGTTTTCAGGAAGGCTAAAGTAAAACCTTGGGTCTCTGACATAAAACTGTAAACATATGATATTGTTTCTGGTACTCAATACATCCATACTTTGTAAGAATGATTATAGTAGTTTTGTGTTTTGCTTTGATTTGTTTTTAAGAAAGGGTTCTACACAGTTCATTTACACTGAGTCCAGAAATTAATATAGGTTTGCATGCCTGGACAATAATCATATCAATAAGAAGAGTAAAATGAATGTACTAAGCATAGAGGCCCTTCTAAAACCCACTCTTTTAATTTGCTCCCTAATTTTACAAAATTTGGTTGCCATAAAATAATATAGGTGTTCTTTTTATTAAGGGTCTGGTTTGTTCCCCACTGCCTGTCCCCTGGATCCTCCTATCCCTCTTTCCACATTGGGCCAAGAAACATCTTGTCGGTGGAAATTTTTCATATCAGTCAGAGGCAGAGTAGATGGCAGTCCATGGTCATGTTTGATGTATGACATAGTGGCCAAAGCTGTCTTATGTCTAGAATGCCTAAAAATTAAATACCATCAAATCTAGGAAGCATATCACAAAAAAAGAAAGACAGACAGAGACATATTTACTGTCTTGCCACCAAAAGACCTGCCCTCAACATATGGCACAGGTGGGCCATAGACATCCACAAGTTGCTATACCATGCAGCACAGATGGAGGATGTTGCCCAGGGTTCCTGCCGGCCTCTTGGCCAGCCTGAAGCAGGAGCTACCACAATGCCACAATATGTGGTTGTTCAATTGCAGAGAAAGTGATGTAGAATATCATGAGTATTATAGAAAGAGATGGAACCAGAAACTCTCTTTGCTACCTAGGGCCATGGTGAGGTCCCAGCCCAATCTGCTGCTGAGGGCAATGTCTGGTCCATGGATGTGCATCAACATGGATTGCAGTTGATGTCTGTGCCCCATTGCCACTATGGAATATGAGGATACTCTTTGTCAGACAGCTTCTGGGCTTAAACAGATGTCCAGGACTTGTGAATAACTGGTCACCCCTTACTAGATATGGTACTCGGATAAACCTGCCTCATCTCTCACCACGAGCAGCATTTGGGTCAAGAGGCCCTACACCTAGCCCAGGCAGCACAGTAAAATATGCTCTGGTGGCAAGGAGTGGTAAGCTATCCAGCACGGAAAATATTGTGGAATAGTTGAGGGCATAGAAGTTATGCCAGCCTCAAGTCCACCACTTACCACAACCAGTAAGAGAGTGGTGATGGACCTCCCTAGAAAGCACAGCAGAGCTGAGCCTGGTGGCAGGTATGAAGATGAGCTAGGTCCAAGGGTGCCGACTGGATGTCCTCCACCGACTGCTCTCCACGGATAGTAGCTGAGAGAGCTAGCCATAGGGCATGAGAGTGTGAGAACTAGCTCTGACTTCCCCTCAGTATCTTTAGCACTTATCAGAGTGGGTTCTGCACCTTGTCTGGGGAACTGGATGGAGCTGGCATAACGGCAAAGGCACTGGTGAGCAAGACCCATATTTATGAAAATGGGAAGTTGGTCAAGGCTCTCACAGGCTGCAGCACTTGCAATAGTGCCCTGCACCTTAACTGGGCAGCAGAGTAGAGATGGCTCTGGAGGTGTGGGCATTTGTGACCTGGTCTTATGGGCATGCCTCCTGTTGATGGGGATGTTCAATGATTTAGCCACAGCAGTGCTGGAATGCTCACCCTGGTAGTGCCAACAGCTGGACAGCTTCCACTTAAGCCCATATCTAGGGATCTTAATTGGCCTAATACAAAATTTAAACAATCTGAAAACATTGGAAAGTGATAAAGGGCAAGCCCTGCTGTCTCAAAGCTGCAGGATCTCCATAACACAGGGTACCAATTGTATAACCTGAGGATTCCTTCTAAGGACCCAATATCGATGGTGTCACAAAAGCCAGAGACCTTGAACTAAACCAATGACTCATTTCAATGGATATTTGCAAGTGTAGATGTGTGGACAGAGAGATATATTGTGGGACATAATGTGACACACAACAGCTCCCACAATGAGATGTTTTTTTATGCTACGCTTCTGTTGTTTTTGTGATGGTCTCTCTCTCTCTCTCTCTCTCTCTCTCTCTCTCTCTCTCTCTTTCTCTCTCTCTCTCTCTCTCTCTCTCTCTCTCTCTCTCTCTCTCTCTCTCTCTCTCTCTCTCTCCCTCTCTCTCTCTCTCCCTCTCTCTCTCTCCCTCTCCCTCTCCCTCTCCTTTTCTCCATCTCACCCTCCTTCTCCCTTTCTCTCTCCCTCTCCTCTTCTCTATCTCTGTCTCTCTTTCTCTCTGTCTTTGTGTATGTTTTGTGGGTGTGTGTGTGTGTGTGTGTGTGTGTGTGTGTGTGAGATGGGGGAATAGTACAAGTTCAAAGAGTAGATATGAGAGGTGGAAAAATGAGTGAGATTGGTGTGCATGATGTGAAACAATGAAACAAGAAAAAGATTTTTAAAAGACTCAGATCTATATAATTTTTTTAAAACAGAAAATATGCTAGAGTAGAAAGCCACCGAGTGCACCTTTTGATGTTAATTTCCTTATATTTAGGTGTGACTAAATCTCATTACAAGTTTTCTCTAATATGGAAAAATATTTGTTCAAAGCTCATGTAACTTTATGGGCTTTTTTCATGAACTGTTAAGAGTCTTGAATGCTAAGACCATTAAATTAGGTATCAAAATATTGTCCCATTGTGGGACTGTACTTTGGTTTTTTTTTTTTTTTTTTTTCTGTTTAAACTGAATGTTTCTTCCCAGTGTAATTTAATCTCCAAAGTTATGAGGTGGGTGCTTTACCTGTGCTTGTGAAAAGTCACATTGGCCTAACAGGTATAGTCAAGAATACATCTTCTAACTATGAATGGTTTACAAATGTCTGATAGATGAGGTGGGGCCACTTAAATTTTATGTTTTCAATTGAAACAATTTCAGATACAGATTAAACTAGCCTCAGAGACTGGATGGGATTGAGCCAGAGAAATTCCTTTGTCGTTGTACTCAGATGCTAGTACTTGCTGCCAGGTGTCTTTTCAAATATAATTTTTCATTATACTTCTGGGTCTTTAAAGAAGTATCTTCATAACTTACTGTTATGCAAAACATTTCAGAGACTGCATAGAGGAAAAGCAACCCTCCAAGGTAACACTACGAATTAAAATGATCAGTGATAACTGCAGGCAATTAAGAACAAAATTTCATTCTTGTTCAACACTGAACATTGTAGTTATAGAACTTTTTCCTGTCTCTGTGAGAATACCACTGCTGTCAAGTTTTTACTCTTGACCAGGATGAATCTAAGCATGTAAGCTTTTTCTTTTGTGTTTAAAATCATATGGAGAGTGAAACCATAAATCACTGTAAGAAACTATATGTGATGTAGCTTGTTATACATTTACAAGATAATTTGCAGCAAGGTTCTTTGAAACCTTAGAATGTAACAAATGATTACAATGTAACATTTAAAGTATTCTGACTGAAAACATGGCCCAGTTCATATGATCTAAGGGTGAAGCACAGAGTCTAAATCATCAGAGTTCTTGTAGTAGGTGTACATCAGGCAATAACTGTAAGCAATTACTAAGTGTGTGAGAGGGTTCATGAAAAAGCAAACCAAGGGCTAATAGACCAGGGAAGCTGGCAAAAACACAAACTCCAGTTTCTGTGGAGTAACATGTCTCATAAACAAGATAAAGAAGACAGCAACCATGGAACATATCCAGATGTCAATCTTGACAGTATGTGAGTCACCTACACACATGCACAGGAATACATCACACGTGCATAAATAAATAAATGAACAGTTATATACATTTATAAATATATACACATATACATAGGTGCGTGCAAACACATGTATAAATATACACATGTATATACATTTCATGATTCAGATGAACAACTCTAAAATGATCTATGTTCACCTTTAAGTATATTGGTTACAGCAAAATTCATTTTAAAACTCAAAAGTAAATACTTAGTCACCTTGACACAGAGTTGTTATTTTTTTCCTCTTAAGAATAGCAATTATTCTTAAGTGTTTCTTAGTAATGCATGCTTGTATTTATAAATAATAAGACTGAGTGAGACAGAGAGAGATATAAAGAGACAGAAAATCAGAGAGACAGAGTGATAGATAGAGAGGGACACAGAGAGACAGATCTAGAATGTTCCTTGAAGGGGATATGAACACTTATGTATGTAGGGTAGAGAATGAGAGACTGTAGTTTCCCACCTTCCACAGAGTTTTGACTTGGTGACTGCCTTGTTCACTGATGAATTCACCAGCTCTTTACATTACAGTAAGTCCACTGCCTCTTTCTATCACCCAATAGTGATATGCTGAGTCCACACTTACGCTGCTACATCATGCTTTTTTTATTGTATGAATTCCAGAAGCAAGACTTTGTTTATTAGGCTTAAGTAGCCAATACTTTAGCACTGAACCACCTCTCAGGTCCAACGACCCCATGGCCATATTAAAAATGCTTCACCAATTTGAATTGCATGAGAAAAAATAAACAATGACAGTGTCTTAATGTTCTTGACAAGTAGTCTTCATTCCTCTGTGTCTTTTGGTAGAGATTTCCCTTTGAAATGCAAAGTAATAGATAATTTTCTGTTTCAGCTTTGAATCTAGCAAGTAATTTGTGCTTTCATTATTAGATTACTTCACAAAGTAAAAGGTTTGTGAGATTTTTTTAGTTTCTACAACCACAGTTAGTGATGTGTTTGGCAATAATAAGTAATATTCTGATGAATTGAGATATTAAGCACATTTTTATCAATCAGCTAATAAATTCCAAAAAAATTCAAAAGATTTTTCAAGAACTCCCCATAATAACAAGAAGTATATATATATATATATATATATATATATATATATATATATATATATATATATATATATATAGAGAGAGAGAGAGAGAGAGAGAGAGAGAGAGAGATGTCATGTAGGATAGGGGCAGTGAGGAACTGTTCAGTTCTTTCTTCATGAGTGCCAAAGTTTTTGTTTAAACTGAGACAAAATCTAAATTTATTATGCCCACTTGGTTCAATTTTTCATATATTTAAAAAAATTTATTTTATTCCCTGGGCTCTAAGTCTTTCCAGTTCCTAAGAGTAATTATTACCCTGTAAGCTTCCTAAAGGATACAATGTAAAATCAGCTAAGACAATTTATGACTTGACTGTGTAAACAGTTATATAGAAACATGATACTAAAAGAGCAGCAATGGTTCCTATAGGTAAATGTATAAGCTGGCATTAAGCACAAAGTCTTGGACATTCAGTTAGAAATGGGGCATCTTTTTGTGAGACACTGAGAGAACTGTATACTTAACCCTACTGTAAATTAAATATCCTTTCTTCTCATGCCAAACCTTATTCTCTCATTGATTAGGTTGATAATTTCAAGATAGCAATATGACAGGCCAACCTGAGTCATAAGTAGCATATTTTCCACAGAGATTTGGAAGTTTCACCAACCTAGGAAGCCCATCTTCCAGTTCTTTGATGAGCTTGTAAATAAGTGAGATCCCATGAAAAGTGACCTTTAAAAGATTTCAACAGCTTTAATTCAGTGGAAGTACAATTTATTTAACCTTTTAGAAAATGCTTATTTTTGACAGATTTACTTTTCAAAGTTATAAAATGATATGCTTGAAGATGTGCTTTGTATTTATTATTCATAACTTACTTATACCGTGAATAATTTTAACCATAAATTTTTATTTAAAAGCCTGGAGTACATTTAATTTCCTCTACAAACTACTCACTTATGTAGTCATTTAGATTTTAATTCTGGTTATTTTGTCATATATATATATATATATATATACATATATATATATATTGCATATACAATTATATATTCACACATAATTGGGTACCTAAAATATTCTAACATTTGAATCATAATACAAAACATAAACTTTTTTTACTGAAGTGTGTGTAAGTCTCTTACATACAAATTTTGACAGTTACTTTCATTGATTACAATGGTTAATCTTTCATTGGTCACAATGATTAATTGTTTGGCTTTGGAATACAAAACATTTTCTTGATACTTAATTTACTTTTCAATAAATTTCAGAAACTGGACTTAGGGATCATCAGTTGAGAGCCTTTCTGCTCTTGCAAAGGATCCAAGTTTAGTGGCCAGACCCTTTCAGGAGGCCCACAACTGCCTTCAAAAGAGTTGAAGTCTCTGGCCATGTAGGCACCTACATTTAGGTGCACATACTCCTGTACAGGCGTGCGCGCACACACACACACACACACACACACACACACACACACACACACAACAAAAACAAACACACAGAATTAAAAGAGTAGAAATATATACACCACATGTAATTTTCAAAATTACCAAAGAAAATAATTTTCAAATAACACTGAAAGTTTGGTTCTTCTTTTTCACACATATATAATGAGTATATAATCGTAAATTATCAGGTCCTATCAGCTGTATGATTGCTTTGCATCTACAACTATTTCATGAATAATGACAAATGAAATGTTTTATATTTTATTATGGTTTCCTTTTAGTTTATTATTTTGGCTCATCGCTCATTGAATATAAACATTTTATATATTAGGGAAATTTCTAGTAATATTTTAATACAGAAGTTTTTTATTCATAATGGGATGAAAGGAAAAAGTTGGTCTAGAATTTACAGTATAGTAACTCAAAATGCCTCCTGTTTATTGAGGCATACCACCGGAAAGATTTATACAATTGAAATTGTATTGTCAAGGTCTTCCTTTCTAATTCTACTTGAATGAACTAACTACCACATAGTTTGGTTTTAATAATTGTTCATAATTATATAAAACAATAACATGTAATTGTGATTGTAACACTGACAGTGTTATTACAAATGAAAGTATCAATAGGCCTATGATGAGCATGTTTTCTTGCCATGGTTAATTCATCTAGAAAATATTAATAAGTTTAGTAATGGTATAGCAGTGTTATCTAGTTATGGGAAAAGCCATAGGAAGGCTCTCCCAAGGAGAGGCATTATTTTCAAAAGCAGATGGTGAGCATTCATCATCTATTTTTCAACTCTTCTTCATCTGGACAAGAGGTCTTCTCTAGCTTCACTTATTTTCATTTGTATTTTCATGAGCTAACTTGCATTAGAGATGCAAACTACAATTCATCAGATTACCATATCACCTTACTACTGAGTGATCACCAGGATGAATTCACTTCTCATAATTGAGTTTTAGTACTTTAATTGCTGGGTACACAATAGCCTGTTTAAAAGGTGGGATTTGATCTGGTCTAAATTGTACAAATTAATTCTTATCAGGCTAATCTGTCAAATATCTTAAAATCATTCATCTAGTCTATATTGTAACCTGTAAGAATATCCTAAAATACTGGAGTAATTACTCCCTAATCTTAACTCTTCTCAAAATGCCTTATTAATTCTCATCATTACCTGAAGATAAGCCAATAATCAGGAAGGAAACACATATTAATCACAGGGGTCACTGATAAGCAAGAGATATAAATCTAAAAGGGATCATTTTATGAAACAGTGAAAGTAAATGCATTCACCATGTACTAATACACATCTTCACCCAATCCACCTGGAGTCAACAACTGGAAAGTTCAAAGCCTTGGCACAGAGCACAGAAAGAAATTGTATCATCAGGAACACCTGTAAGCTTAAGAGTCAGAAAATAGAAGCCTACCTCATGCAATAGTATCTCTCAATTTTATTTTCAAACAGAGTCATGGTTATCATCAGAATTACATCAGTCTTCTGAATATAAAATGATTCATTAAAAATGTACTTTGTTTATCGTACAAATTTACTCTGTGAGTAATGATTTGATCAGACACATTGAAATAATTGCACAAGTAATTTCTATAGCAATCACTAAAGAACATGAAAATGAAGTTATTTTTACTCATAGTTTGTTAATCATAATTTTCTTAATTACGTATTTGCACTTTAAATAATTATTGACTGAGAACCTACTATGTACTTAGGAGTATGTAAAAAGTACTAGGATCTTGTTTGAGAATAAGTCATGGAGCATATTGCTCCCCCAAAACAGAACCATATGAGTACACACATCAAAAAATAGAATATGCATTTTAAACAAATCATGCATTACAATATATAGGATGATTTGTGAAGTTTAGTTGTACATTTTTTTTCACAAGGTGCAATCCACTGTCAATCTGACAGATTTTAGGGCTGGGATTTCCCAAGTGTTTTATTTATTGTTATTTACTTCTTCATTTTTATTGGATATTCTCTGTATTTACATTTCAGATGTTATCCTCTTCTCCCAGTCCAATTCCACCTCCCTCTCCAGTTGCCTCCATCAAGGTGCTCTCTCTATCAAGCATCTTCTCCTACCTCAGCACCTTGGCATTTCCCTACACTGGGAAAACAAGCCTTCACTGTACCAAAGGCCTCTCCTTCCATTGTTACCAGAGAATGCTGTCCTCTGCCAGATATGCACGTGGACCTATTGGCCTCTCCATGCGAACTCGTTGGTTGGTGATTTAGTCCCTAAGAGCTGTGGTGGGTTTGGTTAGTTGATAATTTTGTTCTTCCCATGGGATTGAAGACCTTTTCAGCTCCTACAATATAAAACGAGAGATAGCTGAATGACTTTCTCCATGACTGAATTTTACCCTAGAAAAAGCTAGCAGCACTCCAGCTCCATCTGCCTCTTTTTCCTAATTGATGACTAATTGAGCCAAGTTTCCTTAAGGTGCATCCTCTCTCCCTGAGGTCTTACAAGGCAGCTCATCTAAAACAACATGTACCGCATACAAGTAACAGTTTTTCTTGACTTTTATGTGTGGAAAGCCCTACCTCCAGCTCCTGTATGCATATTCTTTGGTTAGTGCTGATACACAGGGTGCAGGGGGGTCCCAACCACTCAGAGTAAAAGGGGAGGGAGGGTTTGGGAAAGATAGTGGGAGAGAGTGACAAGGAGACCTGGGGGGTGCAGTGAGCAGGATGTAAAATGAGTAAGTTAAAAAAAAGAACTATGGTAGAAACTATTCTCAAACAGTTGGACAAAATATGTTTTTTCTTCCTTGGTTGCTTTCATCAGGTAAGCCATCACATTTGTGAAGGAAGTAGTTAAAACAAGTGTTTATTTTGAATAAAGGACACTTAAGCTGAGAATCAAAGAATGCGTGGGACTTGGACTATCATAGGTTCACTGGTTAGACATTCCAGGTTGTTGAGGAAGCCTTTCTACTTGTTTATTTCCTCGAAAGTTAACTCCTCCAAACTAATTTTCCAGAGCTGGAAACCATTCCAGGCAACAAAAGCAGTATCGATCCAGATTAATTAAGACAATGTTGCATAAAGATTTTAAAATGACATGAAAAAGTACAACTCTATGTCAAGTATGAATCAATCTCTCCACACTTATATTTTGCAAAAGATCTCCAATATCATATATATATATATGTATAAAGTCAGATGCAGTTGTACCAGCAAACTCTTGGAAGACAGTCATCCTATTTTGTAGTCCTGAGGAAGAAAGTGCAAGTATGTAAGTGAAACCTTACTTACTCAATGAGGACAAAATGAGACCAATAATAGTTATGAGTCTTCATGCTCTACTTCAGATGACTGTTTTTCTCTGGTGTAGAGTTCTGAGGACCTATAACCAGATGTGCCTCTGCTCCAGAGTCTGCTGTTTCTCACAGAATATCCACTGTTGCTCCAGATGTTTGATTTTGCTGGACACAATTTGCGCAGACACATTATACTGCTCAGAACTCTGGCTTCCTTTATAGTGATGTTGACATGTTTGTTTACTCTACTCCCACACTGTTCTTTTATCAGCTCAAATCACTTCAAAACTTTGCTCATAGACAAACACGAGTTTGGCGAGATAGCAGAAGCAGAAAAATGCAAATAATTAGAAATAAATGTTACTATACAATGAGACATTAGTGATAAAGTTTTGAGTTATAATAAGAGAAAGGAAATTTGTTAAATCAAAAAGTATTTCTGTGAAATGAGCCAAAGTTTCAAGATGCAAGGAACAAGATTAACTCACGTTTTCTTAAGGGACCAGTTTTGGGTACTTGGTATCAGGATGAAAGAATGCTTCACAAAAACTACTGTCCATGAACCAAGGTTTTCATGAGTTCATAAAAAATTTTCAGAGAGAGCAGGCATGCAATTTCGTGCTTATCGCTTGACCTATTTTCTACAGCAGTTTTTCAGCAGTAGGATGGGTATTCACCAGACATTATACTTTGCAAATCTTAAAATATTTAGTGCTAGTGTTTCATAAAAAGTTTTATGAATTTTAAAACTCATAATTTTATATAAATAAAGAAGCTCAATTTCATCTTCTAAAGATAATTTAGAATATGTGGTGTCCAGAGTAATTATTTTAGAAATCTGGTGGCTATTAAAATTTCAAATTGTTATGTTCAGAAAGGGTTGTACAGAACATTTAGTCCAACACCCACTTCTTAAAAAATGTCTTTTATTCCATTTCTGAGAGATGTTCATTATTGAATAACTATGTTAGGGAATTAGATAACCTCCTAATGCAGAGTATTGAATGGATGGACAAGGCTATCAGATAAGAGAAAAAATAACAACATTGTTTTCAAACTGAATTTATATTTATAAACCTTACTGATCATGTTTCAATCTGCTCATGCAAGGACTTTAAACAGGCAGTCCCTGAACATGAAAGCAATATTCTGACTGATGCTTTTGATGTCTGATAACTGCAATAGACTAGTAGACAGCCTCCTCCCTGCAGACATATTCCCTGTGCTCCAGATACACACTTGATTTGTGTGATATATAAATATAACCTGCAGAATGCCCAAAAAAGACTTTAAATAATATCTACTCCTTCATTGATATAGGTCATTTGAATTTTTTCCCTACATATTACAATACAAAGAGTATTTTATATGCTAAAAGTGAAATATACCTTAGAGTCAGTATAGAACAGAGACAGTGTTTACATTAGTTCCTCGTCATAGTTGTTTGGATACTCTGTTTTTTATCCTGGCTTTTTTTCTCTTTTCAGAAAATAGCTCATGTGAAAAACTATTATGGCACACTCTTTGCTCCAACATAGCTCGTCGCTGAGACCATGCTCTTCCAGCCATAACTGGCAACTAACCAAATGAATACAAAGCAACAAATTCCATCTTTGTGCTGAACAGTTCATCCAAATGTATGCAAATATTGAGTATTTGAACAATAGTAATAAATTTATGAATTAATTTATGTTTAATCATTTATGATGCTTTAAATTTCTAAAAAATGTAGCCGAAAGATTTATTATGCAAATTATGTCACTTAAAATATTTTGTCGCTCTCTGTCATGTTCAATAAATATTTTGTTGCCTGTGGGGCCTAATAAAAGTTATGTATTATAATCATTTTTCTGATGCTGGTATAAGAACAGCTTAAGGCACAAAATGGCTTTTTGATGTGGCTTCCAGCAGTTTTTGAACTCATTCTTACAATAATTAAATACCTTTTAAAGTAATTGTAGATCTTTCTGATTATGACTGATTTTTAGACAAATAGAAATATTTGTTCAGTTTCCAGTGTCTTGGAAAAGCTGATGAATTTTTCAAATATACCAAACATCTTCTAAGTGCTAGGTTTTGCACTAAAATAAGTCATTTGACTGATAAGTCATTTTGTTATTATTTAAAAGTTACAACGTTTTTTGTTTCAGTTTAGCTGTTTCCCGTTTCCTATTTTTTCCAGTTCATTAAATTGGACTGAAAGGAGATAGAGAGAGCACAGCAGTGAAGCAGTAAAGTGCTCTTTTCCAGAATTCCAAGGTAAGTTTCAGATACAAATATCAGAAACTCAAATCTGCTTGTTACTTGAAAGCTAGAGAATCCAATTCTCCTGGAATTCACAGGAACCTGTATTCAGTAGAGAAAAGATAGCTGTATCTGTGTGTACACAGATACACACACTTACTTAGTTTCTATTAACTTAAAAATACTGTATATAATACATTTGTTATATATTATATAACTTCTGTCTTACTTACAAAGATGCACTGTGGTAAGGATCACAGTGGACACCTATTTGCATCATTATTTTGCAAGAAATGGTTATGTGCAAAGAAAGGAGAATGATGATAAGAACCTAGGAGAAATTTTCAGCTAATAATTTTCTGAATACGCTGACCCCCATTGATGTGACCACTAAGTTGTTCTAAATTCATAGTTTCACGGATTTGTATTTTACAACATAGTTCACTTTTTTCCCATCTTTCATGATAGGATACCCTCCCCACTTCCATTTTTCATCACCTACACTGTACAAACTCAACCTCTCTCTCATGCTTGCTCTCATTGCTCTCTCTCCCTCTCTCTCTCTCTCTCTCTCTCTCTCTCTCTCTCTCTCTCTCTCTCTCTCTCATACACACACACACACATACACACAAACTAGAAACTTATTGAATCAGTAAATCATATACATTTATTTTTTTTTTACTTTTCTTAGTAACCTCATTGAAAACATAGAAATTATTAATTCATATGGGATAGTGAATATTTGCACTATATAAAAACTATAATAGAACGTTGTAAGTGAAACTTCTGTATGAAACAAATAGCATGATTTGGTCAAAATCAGATTACAATTTATTTTCTTTTTTTTAAACTTTATTTTAAAAAACAAAGATAAAAATTTTAAACATTTTTGCACAAATGTATACAAATACAATTGTGTCAGTGCTTGGCTTTTTTTTTTTAAGGTTTGATACTCTGCATTAAGGTCTTACTATTTACAATGAGCAAAAAGTACATGTAAAACAGGGTGCAACCCAGAATTAGTCCACGTGTTCTTGGTGTGTAAGGATTGAGCATGAAGTTTTTTTTTTTTTTTTTTTTTTTTTTGTTTGATTGTTTTGTTTTGTTTTCTTTTTTTCTTGAACTTCACACAGTCTGTGAGTTGTTTCTGGGGCAGTCCGAGCCTCTGGGGTTAGCATCCCAATATCAGTGACTGCATATTATGTCTGTTCTTTTGTGACTGGGTTATCTCACTCAGGATGATATTCTCTAGATGCAGCCATTTTATTAAGAATTTGGTTAAGTCATAGCTGAGTAGTACTCCATTGTGTAAATGAACCACATTTTTGTATCCATTCATCTACTGAAGGACATCTGGGTTCTTTCCAGCTTCTGGCTATTATAAATAGAGCTGCTATGAACATTGTGGTGCATATATCTTTGTTGTGTATTAAAGTGTCTCTGGGGTATATGCCCAGAAGTGGAATAGCTGGGTCTTCAGGTAGTACTATGTCCAATTTTCTGAGGAATCACCAGACTGATTTCCAGAATGGTTGTATCAGTTTACAACCCCACAAAGAGTGGAGAAGTGTTCTTCTTTCTCCACAACCTAGCCAGCATCTGCTGTCATCTGAGTTTTGGATCTTGGCCAATCTGACTAATGTGAGGTGGAATCTCAGGGTTGTTTTGATTTGCATTTCTCTGATGGCAAAGGATGTTGAGCACTTTCTTAGATGTTTCTCAGCCATTCGATATTCCTCAATTGAGAACGTTTTGCTTGGCTCTGTACCCCATTTTTGATAGGGTTATTTGATTCTCTGGTGTCTAGCTTTTTGAGTTCTTTGTATACCTTGGATATTAGGCCTCTATCTGATGTGGACTTGTTAAAGATCTTTTCCCATTCTGTTGGCTGCCGTTTTATTTTCTTGACAATGTTTTTAGCCTTACAGAAACTTTGCAATCTCATTAAGTCCCATTTATTAATATTTGACCTTAGAATTTGAGTCATTGGTGTTTTGTTTTTATTTTTTTAAACTTTATTTTAAAAAACAAAGATAAAAAATTTTAAACATTTTTGCATAAATGTATACAAATACAATTGTGTTAGTGCTTGGCTTTTTTTTTTTCTTAAGTTTTGATAATCTGCATTAAGGTCTAACTAGTTAAGATGAGTAAAATGTACATGTAAAACAGGCGGTAACCCGGATTTAATCAATGTTTTCTTGGTGTGTAAGGACTGAACATGACTTTTTTATTTTTGTTTTTCTGGTTTTTTTTGTTTGTTTGTTTGTTTGTTTGTTTTGAACTTCATATGGTTTGTGAGTTGTTTCTGGGGTGTTCAGAGCTTTCTGGGGTTAGCATCCCAGTATCAGTGACTGCATATTATGTCTGTTCATTTGTGACTGGGTTACCTCACTCAGGATGATATTCTCTAGATGCATCAATTTTCTTAGATATTTCATAAAGTCATTCTTAAAGGCATTGGATATGAATTCTAGAAATGAGATACAGTTGTACTAGAAATCATTCTTGCTAATATATTACCACTTTACACATAGATAGTGCTAATGGTCTTTGTAGGATGTAAACAATTAAGAGCAAAATGTGCAATTATATTGTCACATATACGGAGGAGAATCCTTTCAGCCAGATAATGGATGTAAATTTCATAATGCGTTTTCTATTTCTCTCAACGTTTTTGTTTATATAATTCTTTTATTGTTCCCCAACATACATATGTGTACAAATTCACTTACAATAAAGAATACTTAAATTCTGAATCTGATTTAAAATACGTTTGACCATAATTTCTCTATAATCATTTATTATATAAATATATAAAAAGATTTATAAATATGAATCAATAAGAATTTGGATACTAGTGATTAGAAATTTGACTATAGGAAATAAAATCACTTATAGTTGGAATTTTTGTACATGTCTATGAGATATTATCTTGGTTAGGTTAATTTTTGCACTGGGACTCTTTTCAATATTGTTCAGAACACATCTGTGCTAGGATGTGGTATGGTATAAATGAAGAATGTAAGCCAGACACTAACATTAACCAGTCTCTGTGGGTTTATTTTTCCTTTCTGTTTTAATCTTATTTTTGTTTTCATTGTATTTCTTATTCTTCCCTCATCCAATACATCTAGACTGCAGTTTCCCCTTTCTATACCTCCTGTCTTCTCTCCTGCAGATTCGGCTCCCTCACTGTAGGCCACACTATGTTTTGTCTTGCAGATTTTGTGTGGGCATCTGAAAGGCGCCAAGCTGACTTCCAAACCATTCCAAATATTTTCTTCAACATAAAAGAAAGTTACAACTTAGAATAAAGCAATAATAGGAAATTTATAAATAAAAAGAAAGCAATGGGAGAATACTCTAACGTAGAAATTGATTTATATAAATACAACAATATATACTGGGTCAAGTATGACTCCATATTCTCTGGAATAAAAGTCCAGGATTACAGATAAATTTAATATATATAAATAAATATACTAAAACATTTTTTCTCTAAGGTGAAATGTTGAATTTGTTTTTGTTAGTAATTGCCAATGATCCAGATTAGATTTTAATAACTTGACTTCTAATGTTTCTCTGTTGAATAAAAAATGCTTCTATTATTAATATAAAATATAATTTTCTTTTCAATCAATTAATCTATATTTTAGGTAGTAAATGTTCAGCTTTATTTACTACCATCTACTTTACCAGTAAGAAGTAGGTATAAGAGTTGACCCCCTTTGAGGTATCCACATAGATATTTGATTTTTATGATATAAAAATTTATCAGGCCAAAAAATTCACTAAAAATAAAAAAATTAGATATTTAATGTGCACTTATGTTACTTTATCAAGTCAATTTTTGGGTGTGCAATTAATATGTTATATAAATTTTTTATCAATTATTTTTTAAATTACCAGCAAATTCTCAGTTAATTTATTGAAAAACCAATATTTTCAGATATCTATATAGAAAATTGAGACCATCATATTTAATGCAATATTTCTGTGCCATTAACTACCTGTATTTTATGAACTGATTTTAAGATATATTGGATAACTCCCACAAAAATGATATTACTGATTTGATCCTCAATTCTTATATATTAACAGCTAATCTATATAACTTAGAGAATGATCTCTGTGATAGAATTACTGTATATTTATGTTAAACCAATACATAATTGGACAGAGATAGTAGGTGGGAAAAAGGAGAGATAACAGAAGAGGAGGAGTCAGGGAGTAAAAGGGAAGAGGAGGAGTCAGAGGAGGAGTAGGATAGGAAGAATGGGAATAGGAAGACTACAAAGGGCAAGTGATAAGGGATCTCATATGAGGAAAATAGAGAGTGTAGAGGTAAATCTACCCAAAATAGACTCACAGCTTGTTTTCCTAATTACTGAGTTGTGTTTTCTTTGAATGAGTTTATTTGCATTGAAGAGGATACTGCAACAAATCAGTGACTTGGGTTGAAAAAGTTAATGCAACAAAGAACTTTTGCTTTTAATAAGCAAGTTTAATAAACAACAGAGCTATCAAAATTAGCAAGTAGATAGATAGACAAACTGATTCCTAGACAGGCAGACAGTTATCCAGATAGTCAAACATCATGAACTTGTATATTTAAAATCTTGTAACAGAAACCAACTAGGAAGCCTGCTGTGACAGTTATTGAGAATTTCCTTTTTTAATATATTGGACAATTTATTTTAAAAAACAAAGATAAGTGTACAGATTTTAAAAGCACTTCTGCATGAAAGTATATGAATACATTTTTGTCAGTACTTGATTTTTTAAAGGTTTGATAGTATGCATTAAAATCTTACTAGTTACAATGAGCATGAAGTACATGTAAAACAAGATGTAACCTGGAAATTGTCAAAGTCCTCCTGGTGTGTCATGATGAAGCATAACAGTTTTTCATTTTCTTCTTTTTTTTTTTTTTTGGCCTTTGTTTTATCTGGAACTTCATATAGTCTGTGAGTTGTTTCTGGGGTATTCAGAGCTTTCTGGTGTTAGTATCCAATTATCAGTGGCTGAATATTAAGTCTGTTCTTTTGTGACTGGGTTATCTCACTCAGGATAATATTCTCTAGATGCATCTGTATTCTTAAGAATTTCATGAACTCATTGTTTTTGGTAGCTGAGTAGTACTCCATTGTGTAAATATACCACAATTTTTGTATCCATTCGTCTACTTAAGGACATCTGGGTTTTTTCCAGCTTCTGGCTATTATAAATAGGGCTGCTATAAACATTGCAGTGTATGTGTTTTTGTTGTATGTTGGAGCTTCTCTTGGGTATATGCCCAGAAGTGGAATAAATGGGTCTTCATGTAGTACTATGTCCAATTTTCTGAGGAATCGCCAGACCGATTCCCAGTGTGGTTGTACCAGTTTAAAACCCCACCAACAGTGGAGAAGTGTTTCTCTGCATCCTTGCCAGCATCTGCTGTCATCTGAATTTTTGATAATAGCCATTCTGGTTGAAATGAGTTGGAATCTCAGGGTTGTTTTGATTTGCATTTTTCTGATGGCTAATGATGCCGAGCACTTCCTGAGATCTTTCTCAGCCATTCCATATTCCTCAATTGAGAACTTTTTGTTTAGCTCTGTACCCCATTTTTTAATAGGGTTGTTTGATTCTCTGGTGTCTAGCTTTTTGAGTTCTTTGTATATCTTGGATAGTAGGCCTCTATCAGATGTGGGATTGGTAAAGATCATTTCCCACTCTGTTGGCTGCTGTTGTGTTTTCTTGACGATGTCCTTAGCCTTACAGAAACTTTGCAATCTCATTAAGTCCCATTTGTTGATCTTTGACCTTAGAGCATGGGCCATTGGTGTTCTGTTCAGAAAATTTTCCCTTGAGCCTATGTGTTCTAAGGTTTTCTCTACTTTCTCTTCCAACAGTTTCTGTGTATCTGGTTTAATGTGGAAATCTTTTATCCACTTGCACTTGAGCTTTGTACAAGAAGATAAGAAAGGGTCTATTTTCCTTCTTTTTTTCTTACACCTTTATTTTTTTTAAAAAAACAGAGATATAGGTACAGATTATTGAAACAATATTAACATGAAAATACCTGAATATATTTTTGCCCGTATTTAATTTTTTTAAGGTTTGATAGTATGCATTGAAATCTTTCTATTTACAATGATCATAAAGTATATGTAAAACAAAATGTAATATAGAAATAGTCAAAGCTTTCTTCTTCTGTAAAGATTAAACATAATGATTTTTAAATACTAAAAATTGATACAAGGTGTCTTCTTAGCTCTTTAGTTAATAATTTAAGGTCTAGTTGCACCACACTCTAAGAGGGTGCTGTATATTTATATTTTTTATTTTTTATTTCAAAGCAGGAGTGAGACTTCCACTTTTTGGTCTTTATTTATTTATTTATTTATTTATTTATTTATTTATTTATTTGAGCTTCATATTGTCTATGAGTTTTATCTTGGGTATTCAGAGCTTTCTGGGGCTAGTATCCAACTATCAGTGACTGCATATTATGTTTGTTATTTTGTGACTGGGTTACCTCATTCAAGATGATATTCACTAGATACATCCATTTTTTTAGGTATTTTATAAAGTTAATGTTTCTAATACCTAATTATTACTACATTGTGTAAATATACCACAATTTCTGTATCCATTCATCTACTGAAGGACATCTGAGTTCTTTCCAGCTCCTGGCTATTATAAATAAGGCTGGTATGAACATAGTAGAACATGTATCCTTATTGTGTGTTGGAGCATCTTTGGAGTATATGATCAGAATTAGAATAACAGGGTCTTCAGGTAGTATTATATCCAATTTTTCTGAGTAAATGCCAAACTGATTTTCAGAGTGGTTGTAGCAGCTTAAGATCCCACCAGGAGTAGAAGAGTGTTCTTCTTTCTCTACATCCTTGCTAGCATGTACTGTCATCTGAGTTTTTAATCTTAGTCATTCTGACTGGTGTGAGGTGCAAACTCAGCATTGTTTTGATTTGCATTTCCTTGATGACTAGGGCTGACTTTTGTTAAACACTTTCTCAGCATCTAGTGAGATGACCATGTGGGTTTTTTAATTTTTTACTTTTTGTTTGCTTGTTTTTTTGAGTTTGTTTATATAGTGGATTATGTTGATGCATTTTCGTATCTTAAACCATCCCTGCATTCCAGGGATGAAGCCTACTTGATCATGGTGTATGATCAATTTGATGTGTTCTTGGAATCGGTTTGCAAGGATTTTGTTCAGTGAGATTGGTCTGAAGTTCTCCTTCCTTGTAGGGTCTTTGTGTGGTTTAGGAACAAGGATTTTGTGGCTTCAAAAAATGAGCTAGGTAGTGTTCCTTCTGACTCTATTTTTTAGACTAGTTAGGGGAATATTGATATGAGGTAATCAATAATTATCTGATAGAATTCTGCACTGAACCTATCTGGACTTGGTTTTTTTTTTTTTTTTGTTTTTGTTTTTTTTTGTTTTTTTTTTTGGTTGGGAGGCATTTGATGACTGCTTCTATTTCTTTAGGTGTTATCAGATTATTTAGATGGTTTACCTCGTCCTGGTTTACTGTTAGTATATGGTATCTGTCTAGGAATTCATACATTTCCTCCAGATTTTCCAGCTGTTTTAAGTATAGGCTTTTGTAGTAGGATCTGATGATTTCTTGAATTTCCTCAGTTTCAGTTGTTATGTCTCCTCTTTCATTCCTGATTTTGTCAGTTTGGATACTGTCATTTTGCCTTCTAGTTAGTCTGGCTAAGGGTATATCAATCTTGTTAATTTTCTCAAAGAACCAGTTCTTCGTTTTGTTCATCCTTTGAATGGTTCTTTTGTTTCTATTTGGTCAATTCTGCCCTAAGTATGATTATTTCTTGCCTTCTACTCCTCTTGGGTTTATCTGCTTCCTTTTGTTCTAGAGTTTTCATCTGTGCTGTCAAGTTGTTAGTGTATGCTCTCTCCAGTTTCTTTTTGGAAGCACTCAGAGCTATACCTTTTCCTCTCAGTACTGCTTTCATTGCATCCCATAGGTTTTGGGTATGTTGTGTTTTTGTTTTAATTAAATTCTAGAAAAATCTTGATTTCTTTCTTTATTTCTTCTTTGATCATGCTATAGTTTAAATTTAGTTTCCGTGTATATATGGGCTTTTTGTTGTCTTTTTATTATTAAAGACCAGCCTTCCACCTTGGCGATCTGGTAGAATTTATGGGAATATTTCAATCTTCTTATATCTATTGAGGCTTGTTTTGTGACTGATTATATGGTTATTTTGGAGAAGCTGCCATGAGGTGCTGAGAAAAAGGTATATTCTTTTGCTTTATGATGAAATATTCTACAGATGTCTATTAATTTCAATTTGTTCATAACTTCTGCTAGATTCACTGTGTCCTTGTTCAGTTTCTGTTTCTATGATCTGTCCATTAATGAGAGTGGGGTGTTGCAGTATCCTAATATTATTGTGTGGGGTACGTGTGTATTTTTTGAGCTTTAGTAGGGTTTCTTTCATGAATATGAGTGCACTTGTATTTGGAGCATATATGTAAGGATTGAGAGTTCCTACTTACATATTTCCCCTGTAATGAGTAAATAGTGTCCTTCCTTATCTTTTTTTTGATAAATTTTGGTTTGAAAATCTACTTTATTTGATATGAGAATGGCCACTCCAGCTTTCTTCTTGGGGCCATGTGCTTGGAAGTTCTTTTCCCAACCTTTTACTCTGAGATAGTGTCTGTCATTGTCTCTGAGATGAGTTTCATGTATGCAGCAAAATGCTGGGTTTTTTTTTTAATGTATCTAGTCTGTTAGCCTCTATCTTTTTATTGGTGAATTGAGTCCATTATGTTAACTGATATTAAGGAATAGTAGTTGTTGTTTCCTGCTATTTTTACTTATTGAGGTAGAATTATGCCTGTGTGTCTTTCTTATTTTGGTTTTCTTGCTTAGGTATTTTCTTTTTTTAAAATACAATGTAGTTTTCCTCCTTGTATTGTGTTTTCCACCTATAATTTGTTGTAGTGCTGGGTTTGTTGTCAGATATTGTGTAAAGTTTGTTTTGTCCTGGAATATCTTGGTCTCTCCATCTATGGTGGTTGGGAGTTTTGCTGGGTATAGCAGCTTGGGCTGACACCTGTGTTCTCTTAGGGTCTGCAAGATATTTGTCCAGGATCTTGTAGCTTTCATAGTCTCTGTTGAGAAGTTGGGTGTGATTCTGATTGGTCTGCCTTTATATGTTACATGACCTTTTTCTCTTACTGCTTTTAGTATTCTTACTTTGCTTTGGGCACTAGGCATTTTGCCTATTATGTGTCGGGAGGAATTTCTTTTCTGGTTCAATATATTTGGAGTTTTGTAGGCTTGTTTTAGGCTCATGTTCATCTCATTCTTAAGGGTAGGGAAGGTTTCTTCTAAGATTTTGTTAAAATATTTAATGTGCCTCTTAATTGATATTCTTTGCCTTCTTCTATTCCTATTATTTTTAGGTTTGTTCTTCTCATTGTGTCTTGGATCTCTTGGATATTTTGGGTTAAGATTTTTTGGCTTTTGCATCTTCTCTGACTGTTTTGCCTATGTTTTCCATGTTGTCTTCGGCCCCAGATATTCTCTCTTCCATCTCTTGTAGTCTATTTGAGGTACTTGCATCTGTGACTACTGATTTCTTTTTTAGGTTTTGTTCCTCCAGGATTGTTTTTTTTTTTAGTGTTTTCTTTTTTGTTTCCATTTGTATTTTAAATTCCTTCTTCAGGTTCTTCATCTCTTTGGTTCTGTTTTCCTCTAGTTCTTTGGTTTCTTTGAGTGTTTTTCTTGTTTCTTCTTTAAAAGCTTTTATTTCTTTATGCTTTTCCTTCTGTTCTTGTTTAAGGATCTCTATCATCATCTTGAGGTATGATTTTGGGGTCTGAGTCTTCTTTTAGTGGAGTGGTTGGAATTCTGCTGTTGCTGTGGTGGGAGAACTCAGTTCTCGTGTTGCCAGGTTGTTTTGGTTTCCATTTGGTAATTTCTTTCACTTTCCTCTTGTCCTCTTTTTGTCTGTGATCATACATGGTCTTGTTGTCAGTGATCTGTTCTTGTCTCTCCTGTGTACCTGGTCTGTATCCCTGAATCTCTGCTGTTCCCGGTGGCAAATGGCCTGAGAGTTTGTTCTTCATGCATGGGCCCTCCAGTTGGAAACTGAGTCCCTGTGCCAGAGTTCCTGGTCCCATGAACCAATGGGGGGTGTGCTTTCATGTGCTCGGCCCATACCTCTCTGTGCGCTGGCTACTCGCAATGCAGTCTCACTATGCCTGTGTCCCTGTATCTCTGCTGTTCCAGGTGGCAGATGGCCTGAGCATTTGTGGAGAATATCCTATAGTGCTTACTTCAATAGCAAACTCTCCATGGCTGAGTCCTCTTTATTATACCTGCAACTGCAATTGATCACAGAGTTATAATAAAATAAAACATAAATATAAATCTAAAATTTTGACAAAATTATGATTGTTTACAAATTATAATGCCCCTTATTAACTGGTATGAATGTATTTTAAAGAACACAGAGAACAGACTCATATAACAATGTCAATGAGACATTCTCTTATTTAAGAATCCTATAACATATGAGGTAAGGTAAAATCATGCAACTATTTACATCGCATCTATAATCCATCATAACACATTGAATGGGCTTCTAATTCTATTCAGGTTTTGACAATAATACGATTTGGCAAGCAAGCAAAGAAGTATTTTTCTCAGCCCAGAGGCTATTGTCTTCAAACACATGCTACTCCCAATGGCTTCACAGACACATTTCAATTTAAAATTTCAGGAAATGTTTCATTTAATACTAGCGTCATTTAAATATTAAATTCTCACTACATCATTTTCTATCAAATGAACAACCAAAGCCACAAAGGACTTTCACAGAAGAATGAAACAGCAGATTCATGCTACAGTGAGTACCTGATCTTCAAATCAGGCCTTGATCACAATTATTTTGTCAAGACTGAAAGCTCACAGGAGGCTCACTGCTGGGTATCACCAAACATCACACTCTCTCAGTATTAAACTATAAGCCATGGTGCTTCAGATAAATGAGAAGTTCCACTCATATTCTAAATTTTATGATAAATTAAATATAAAGACTAAGTTATTTAACCTTCTTATTTCTTCATGTTGTGTGTATACTGCATGCCTTTTCACAAAAGCATTTATGCCAAGTGGTGCATTCTGTGATCAAGGCTAACAACTGGACTGGTGCTCTCCTTCCTCTGAGTGGGTCCATAGAATTGAACACTGCTTACCAAGAATGGTGACATGTAGCCTTTATTTCCCTTTCTTCCTCTCCTCTCTTGTCCTATACTCTCCTCTCTTTTCCTGTTCTCTCCTCTTCTCCCTTCCTCTCTCTTCTTCCCTCTTTTCCCTCTCTTCTCCTCTCCCTCTCCCATTTCCTCCTCCCTCCCCCTTCCTCTCTTTAACTTTCATTCCTGTTTTGTTCAAAATATATTTATTATTTTGTAGATTGTCTTCAAATGAGATTTGAAAATCAAAGCAAAAGAGGTTGGTTATTTTCTTTCACTGTGTGGGTCCAACAATGGAATTCAGGAAATCAGGTCTTGGTGTAAAGTGCCTTGATTCACTAAGCAACTGCTTTCTCAACAAAGACTAAACTTTTATGTTTGCTCAAAGGCAGGGTAATAAATAACTCAGTTGTAGAGGCCTTACTTGGCATTTACAAACTCCTGGATTTCATCCACATCACTCTACTTAAAAGAGAATATGTGCTGCTAATATATTTCATGCAGACTCTTGTTATTCAGGACTTAATGGAGATCAAACTTTTTATAAGTTCATATTCTTGAGGGGGGTAGCTAGTATATCAAAAGCTTAAGAAAATTTCTCAGCCAATCTTGTCTCTCATATGATGTAATATACATGTATTCTTGGTCAACAACTTAAGGAAAGATATAGGTCATGTATCTTAGAATCAATGTTACAAAAGACTTTTAAAGACACTTTCAGTCAGTAATATATGAACATTCTCAGAGGGGAAAAAAAGCTTTCTTCCCCTGAAGTGTCTTAATAAAGAAATGTCCTTATCAGTGATGCTAATGTGTAGTCACATGACCTAGCATCTCCACAGGTGACTGTTACTCAGAAACTGCAAAGAATATGTAGAAGAACATAGAGCCACAGCTTATCCAATGAATATCCTGTGTCTCCCGTGTGTATTATGTTCCCTCAAGGAAACCAGATTACTATTCGCTTCTTTCCAAGGCTCTAGATAAATTTATTTCTTTTTCTTCAAGCTACTAATGGATAGTTTGCTTTGGTAGGTACACAGTGCACATGGTTAAGCACTAAGGAGGCAGAGGCAGATAGAACGCTGAGTTCAAGGCCAGACTTGTCTATAAAGGTGAGTTCCAGGACAATCAAAGCTACACAGAGAAACCCTGTCACAGAGAACAAAAACAAACAAATATAAATACAATAGTGTTTGTGATATGTAATTTTGACTAATTAATGACTATAAAACTCATTTGCTGAGAATTTGGTGCTTTCAAAAACATTTTACTTAAAATGAGAAACTAACTTAGGTGTATAATTAATTGTCAGGAGCTTTGTCTAATGTAATATATAGATTATAAGGACATCAGTAATGTATACAATTATCTTTCCATTTAATATGTATTCAGCTCTCCATTTTTAACAGAAAGTAGTTATTTATTCTTTGTGTATTATGGAAAGATAATTTAGCTCAAGCATCTGTTTTCTCTCATGCACCACCATCCCTCTATGTCTGATTAAATTTTTTCTGCATAATTATTACATTGCATTGTTCTTCATTTTAGTTATTACTTATTTCACCTTGAAAATATATGACTATCAGTAAGTTAGTTAATATTCATATTTAACTCTAAGATTATAAATATTTGTTGCAGCCTTCTCTGATTATAATTATAGTGACACTAGGCATGAAGAAAGACTGCTTTATGCTATTTGCTTATGAATGTTGAAAATGCATCTTTTAGATATGTGATAAATAAACTAATTCATTATCCACTGTACAACAAAGTTTTAACCTCAGTATTGAATATTATTGGGGTGAGTCTTTTGTACTATGTATTCAGACAATGATGTTTATGCCCAGATATCTGTTGACAGTCCAGACTGTTGTCAGTGTCTCTGGCCTCAATGTTCTATAAGAATTGTTTTCTGTTACCTGAATGGTCAAAAAAGAGCCAATTCATCCTGTGACTGGGCAGAGGAGACAGCAAGGCTGAACTTTATCCCAACCCAGGGTCTCAGTTAGAGAGAAGCTAAGAGAAGGACAACAACCAGGAGGAAAGACAGGAGAAATGGCCATGAAGCAGAGGATCCAGAAGGCAACCTAATGTGCTGGTCACAAAGGTGTTCACCATGTGGACACACATGAACCAGAGTGAGCCAAGGCAGGACCAGAATAATAAGTAGCATGGGGCCTTTAGCTGGAAAGTAGATAGCTTAGAGGGTTAGAAAGGATGAACATTTTCCCTGTCACAGTTCTTAAAGCTTGGTAAATTTAATAAGACTTGTGTCAATTATTTGAGGGTTAGAATGGGAACAAGTAAGGCTATCCATACTTTAATTAATGACAACACAATTTATTTCTTGCTAACTACATTTTATTATAACCAAGTGAATGATATCATGAGGATATTGTAGGTACATTTCTTTAACACATGAATGTACTTATATATGTAGGTACATCAATCTTATTTTATTTTACCTAGACTCAACTATAATAAGAGAAAATTTCACATCAAATTATCCCATGCCATAATTTCAGACTTCACATCTGGTTAATTGTACTTGCTCTGTGCTATTATGAGCTTGAGCACCTGCTCTGACTAATTCAAAGAACTACCCGGTAGTGGGAGAAGAAAGGGATCAACCAGCTGTTGGTAATTTAAGTGAAAGGATAGCAATCTTATGCTCAAGTACAGGCCATCTCCTTCTTCCTGGAGTACTGTGCATATAAGGCAGTTCTAACCTATTCACCTTTACGTTGAACCTCTTAATTTCCTTGATATATATATATATATTTATTTTGAACTATTTCTTCCAAACTTCCATTTACTTTTATCTCTCATTCATTGGAAGAAGATGGATAAACCACAGCCATAGGAAACACTTAGGATAAAAGATAAAAATGTTTTCCAATAAATTGAAATTTTAAGGTAAGCTCAATTTGGTGCACCAGGATATGAATTATATCTTTAAGTTGTTCTTCTGAATCCAGGTTATTACCCATATTTGTTCCATAGACAATAAAACGATGGACTCAAAAATATTTAAGCTTCTAGTGAGCTAAGAAATTTTTTATCTTCAATTACATTTTGACAATAAAAGCATCTACGCAGGAGTCATATTAATGCCTCCGATCTTCATTTTCTACATTTTAATTTGTGACTATCTTGACAAAAAACTTGGAACATATTTGTAAATTTCTGATAAGCTTCTTAATAGACTTTATTTACTATAATCATAATGGCCATTTTCTTATAGATAGAACTTTATGTTATATTGGGGTCACATTTATTTTATTATCAAATACTCTTCAAAACAGTAGTATCTTAAGATTTCTTGGAGCCATATGATTCAATTTTATCTTTTACCTATAAGTACTCTAAATGGAAAGATTGTAAGTTATTCTTACCTTGAAAGGCAATTGTATCTCTGTTCTAGCTATTTTGGTGAGTGTAGTTACCAACGAGTGGGGTTGTATTCAGGATGATTTGGTTTTGGGTACTATACAAGATAAAACCATAATACATATTATAAAATAAAGAACTGTCCAAACCACACTAACTACAACCACTGATTATTATTACACAGCTCAGTTTATCACAATGATGAAAACATTTACAATTTACAAACCATGAAAATATTCTACAAGTACTTTATGTCTACAATCTTCTTGCCTTCTGTTGACTATTTTTAACTTGAGTCAAATACTTTAACAATATTTTCAGTACCTCTTATTTCTGAATTTGAGTAAGTTGTCTTTGCTATGTAAATGTTTGCATTAATGGAATGTTGGAGACTCCTAAATGTTATAATATTTGAAAAGCCTTGTGGATCTGCGCACTTTCATCTCTCCCTACTTATTTACATCTATGTCAACGTGTGCATTCATTACTCTTCTTGTTGTTGTAATAAGCACCATAACCAGAGCAACATAAGAAGGAAGATTTTGTTTTTATCACAGTATGAAAATATAGATTATCTTAGCTTAGAAGGAAGGGAGGCAACAGAATCGGACAAATGCTCACAGGCCATCTACAGAGAGGAAATGCAAGGGAAATGAATACTGGGCTTAAATTGCTTTATCCGTTCTCAAAAGGAAACAGTCTATATATTGTTTGAGTTAATACGTTGAGTATTTTATGTATGTTATTTTTGCTCCAGTCCTCCTCTCCCTACAAATTCTTCCAGATCCTCCCCAACCTCCCTCCTTTATCAACTTCACATTTTCACTGTCTGTCCTCTCTTCTCTTCTCTTCTCTTCTCTTCTCTTCTCGTCTCTTCTCTTCTCTTCTCTTCTCTTCTCTTCTCTTCTCTTCTCTTCTCTTCTCTTCTCTTCTCTTCTCTCCCTCTCCCCCTGCCACTCTCTCTTTGATTATTTCTCAATCTTCCTATTTTTGTCTTAAGTCTCTGTGTCCAAGTGATCCTATGTATAGCCTATTTTCCCTTCCTTCCTTTCTTTTTTTTTATTATGAGGGAGAGAAGGGGACCAAAATATGGATGGATACAGATTCTTTCATCAGAATGGGATATTACAAGGTAAGTGCCCTCATGAGCTTATGATATCTTTAATGATTTATTTTTAAAATGTGTGTGTGTGCACACCCATGTGTGTAATACACTTGAAAGCAGCTTCTTATAGACAACAGTGGTATACAATGCCCCCTAGAGCCAGAGTTAGAGGTGTTGGAGAGTCACTGGATGTGGACCTTGAGAACCGAACTTGGCTCCCCAGAAAACATTTTCCCTCTTTTTTCCTCTTTTTATTATTACATATTCTGTATTTACATTTGAGATGTTATCTCTTTACCCTGCCCCACCCCAATGCCATCTCCCCCTCCATTTGTCTTCACAAAGGTGCAATCCCTTCTGATCCTTCTCTCCATCCCATTGCCTTGTCATTCCCCTACAGTGAAAAACATGCCCTATTTGGAACAAAAACCTATTCTATTGATGCTATCTTCTGCTACATACACAAATGGATCAATAGGTCTCTCAAAGTGCACACAATGGTTGGTGTTTTATTCCATGGGAGTTTTGGAGGGTTTGGTTGGTTGATAATGTTGTTATCTTCCCATGAGGTTGCAACCCCATTCAGCTCATTAGGTCCTTTCTTTAGCAACTACACTGGGATCCCCAAGTTCAGACAGATGGTTAGCTGCAAGTATGTTCAGCTATATCTATATGACTCTAGCATAGTCCCTGAGAGAACATCTCTGTCTGGATCCTGCCAGTAAGTACTTTTTGGGATCAGCTATAGTGCTTGGATTTGGTGAGTGTATATGTGGTGGATCCCCAGGTGAGGCGGCTTCTGAGTGATCTTTTCTTCAATCCCTGTCTCTCTATTTGACCTTCCATTTCCTCCCACGAGAGTTTTGTCCTCTTTCCTAAGAAGGACTGAGGCATCCCATTTTGGCCTTTCTTGTTTTTGAGCTTCATAATGTCTGTGAATTGGTTCTTGTGTATTGGGTATTTTGAGCTTTCTGGGGTTAGCATCTGCTTATCAGTGAGTGCACACCATGTGTGGTCTTTTGTGACTGGATTACCTCACTGAACATGATAGTCTCTAGTTCCATCCAATTGCCTAAGAATTTTATGAAGTCATTGTTTATAATAGCTGAGTAATACTCCATTGTGTAAATGTACCACACTTTCTGTCTACATTCATCTGTTGATGGACATATTTTTTTTTCCAGCTTCTGACAATTATAAGTAAGGCTTCTGTAACATGGTGGAACATGTATTCTTGATATATGTTGGAGCATCTTTGGGGTATATGCCCAGGAGTGGAATAGCTAGGCTTTTAGGTAGTACTTTGTTCAATTATCTGAGGAACCATCAGGTTGATTTAAAGAGTAGTTACTTATACCAGCTTACAACCCCTCTAACAGTGAAGGAGGGTTCCTCTTTCTCCACATCTTTGCCAGCATCTGCTGTCACCTGAATTAGTTTTTTGTTTGTTTTTGTTTTTGATTTTTAATATTATCTATTCTAAATGCTGTAAGTGGAAACTCCAGGTTGTTTTGATTTGAATTTCCCTGATGATTAGGGAGTTTGAGCATTTCTTTAGGTGCTTCTCAGGCATTCAACGTTCCTCAACTAATAATTCTTTGTTTAGTTCTGTACCCCATTGTTAAATATGATTATTTATTTCTCCATAGTCTAGCTTTATGTGTTCTTTGTATATATTGGACACTAGACTTCTTTTTTTATTGAAAACTTTATTTTAAAATAGAAAAAAAACAAAGATAAATGAACAAATTTTAAGCATCTTTGCATAAAAGTATACAAATATATTTGTCAGTGTTTGACTTTTCTTTTTTAAAGGTTTGATAGTGTACATTAAAATCTTACTAGTTACAATGAGTATAAAGTACATGTAAAAGAGGATGTAACCCGGACACTAGACTTCTTTCAGATGTAGAATTGGTAAAGATTCTTTCCCAATCTGTAGGCTGCCATTTTGTATTCTTAACAGTACCCTTAGCATTACAGAAGCTTTGCAATTTCATGAGATCCCATTTGTCAATTCTTGACCTTAGAGCATAAGTCATTGGTGTTTTGTTCAAGAAATTTTCCCCTGTGCCTATGTGTTCCAAGCTCTTCCCCACTTTCTTTTCTAATAGTTTCAGTGTACTTGGTTTTATGTGGAGATCTTTGATTCACTTGCACTTGAGCTTTGTACAAAGAGATAGGAAAGGATCCATTTGCATTTTTCTGCATGCTGACTGTCAGTTGAACCTACACTATTTTTTGTAGAGGCATTCCTTTTTCTATTGAATGTTTTTAGCTCCTTTGTCAAAGATCAAATGACCATAGGTGTGTGGGTTCATTTCTGGGTCCTCAATTCTGTTCCATTGATCTACCTGCCTATCTTTGTACCCAAGCCATGCTGGTTTTCTTTTTTTCTTTTTTTTTTTTCTTTCTTTTTCTTTTTTTTAATCAGGATTACTTTGTAATACAGATTGAGATCAGGGATGGTGATTACCCCAAAAGAGTTTTTATTCTTGAGAATAGATTTTGCTATTCTAGATTTCTTGTTATTCTTGATGAATTTGCAAATTGCTTTTTTCAACTCTATGAAGAATAAAGTTGGAATTTTGATGAGGATTGCATTGAATTACTTTTGGCAATATGGCCATTTTTACAATGCTGATCTTACCAATCCATGAGCATGGGAGATCTTTTCATCTTCTGAGATCCTCTTAAATTTCATTCTTCAGTGTCTTGAAGTTTTTGTCATACAGATTCTTCACTTGCTTGGTTAGGATCACCCAAATTGTTTTATACTCTTTGTGACTATTATGAAGGGTGTTCATTCACTAATTTCGTTTTCAGCCTGTTTATCCATTGCATAGAGAAAGTCAATTGATTTCTTTGAGTTAATTTTATAGCCAGCCACTTTGTTTTTCACCTGTAAAAGTTCTCTGCTGGAATTTTTGGGGTCACTTAAGTATACTATCCTGTCATCTGCAAATAGTGATATTTTTACTTCTTCCTACTTGATCATGGCAAATGATCCTTTTGATGTGTTTTTGGGTTTAGTTTGCAAAAATTTTGAGTATTTTTGCATTAATGTTCATGAAAGGAATTGGTCTGATATTCTCTTTTTTTTTCATGTCATTGTGTGGTTTATATATGAGACTAATTGTAGCTTCAAAGAATGAGTTGTGTAGGGTTTTTTCTGTTTCTGTTTCTTGGAATAGTTTGGAGAGTATAGGTAATAGGTCTTCTATAGAAGTCTGATAGAATTCTCCACTAAACCCATCTGGTCCTGAGCTTGCTTTGGTTGGGAGGCTTTTGATCAATGCTTCTAATTCTTTATGTGTTTTGGGACTATTTAGATGGCTTATCTGATCCTCATTTAACTTTGGTATCTGGTATCTGTCTAGAAATTTATCCATTACATTCAGATTTTCCAGATTTGTTGAGTATAGGCTTATGTAATAGGACCTGATGATTTCTTGAATTACTCAGTTTCTGTTGTTATGTCTACACTTTCATTTCTGATTTTGTTAATTTGGGTAATCACTCTTTGCCCTCTAGTTATTTCAGCTAAGGGTTCATTAATCTTGATTTTCTCAAAAAAAAAAAAAAGAAAAAAATTAAAAACAAAACAAAAAATAAATAAAACGGCTCTTGGGTTTGCTGATTGTCAGTTTAGTTCTTTTTGTCTCTATTTGCTTGATTTTTGCTGAGTTGATTATTTCCTGTTGGCTATACCTCTTGGGCATATCTGCTTCTTTTTGTTTTAGAGCTTTCAGTTGTGCTTTCAAGCTGCTAAAGTATGCTCTCTCCAGTTTCTTTATGGAGGCACTCAGAGCTATGAGTTTTCCTCTCAGTACTGCTTTCATTGAATCTTATTAGTTTGGGTATGTAGTGGTGTCATTTTTGTAAAATTCTAAAACATCCTTGATTTCTTTCTTTATTTCTTCCTTGACCATGTTATCATTGAGCAGAGCATTGTTTAGCTTTCATGTATATGTGGGCTTTTATTGTTTTTATTGTTATTAAAGACAAGCCTTAGTCCATGGTGAGCTGATAGAATGCATGGGAGTATGTTGATCTTTTCGTATCTGTTGAGGCATGTTTTGTAAAGGACTATATGGTTAGTTTTGGAGAAGGTACCAGGAGGTGTTGAGAAGAAAGTATATTCTTTTTTTTTTTTTTTTTTTTTTTTTTTTTTTTGGATGAACTGTTCTGTAGATGTCTGTTAATTCTAGTTATTTCATAACTTCTGTTACTTTCTATGTGTCTTTGTTCAGTTTCTGTCTCCATAAATTGTCCATTGATGAGAGTGGGGTGTTGAAGTCTCCCAATATTATTGTTTGTGGTGTAATATATGCTTTGAAATTTATTAAATTTTATTTTATAAATGTGGGTGCCCTTGTATTTTGAGCATAGAAGTTCAAGATTGAGTTCTTCTTGATGTGTCCTTTCTTATCTTTTTTGATAACTTTTTATTGAAAATCTGTTTTATTTGATATTAGAATAGCTACTCCAGCTTGTTTCATGTTTGTTTGGAAGATTTTGTTGCCAGCCTTTTACTCTGAGGTAGTGTCTTTCTTTTTCTCTGAGATCAATTTCCTGCACACAGCAAAATGCTGAATTCTGTTTATGTATCCAATCTGATAGTCTATGTCTTTTTATTGGGGAATTGAAGCCATTAATATTAAGAGAAATTATGGAATAATGTTTTTCTTTCTTGTTATTTTTGTTGTTAGAGATAAACATGTTTGGATGCTTTTCTTCTTTTGGTTTCCTTTCATGATTTTTTTTTTTTTTTTTTTTTTTTTTTTTTGCTTTTTGCTTTTTGCTTTTTCTTGAGTGCAGTTTCCTTCCTTATGTTGGCTTTTTCCATTTTTCATCCTTTGTAGCACTGGATTTGTGGACAGATATTGTGGAAATTTGATTTTGTCCTGGAATATCTTTGTTTCTCCATCTAGGGTGACTGAGAGTTTTGCTGAATATAGTAATTTGTGTATTCTTAGGATCTGTATGATGTCTGTCCAGGATCCTCTAACTTTCATAGTCTCTGTTGAAAAGTCTGATGTAATTCTTATTGGTTTGATATGTTACTTGTCCTTTTTCTCTTACTGCTTTTAGTATTCATTCTTTGTTTCAAATATTTGGTGTTTTGTATATTATTTGTTGATAGGAGTTTCTTTTCTGGTCCAATTAATTTGGATTTCTGTAGGGTTCCTGTATGTTCATGGTCATCTCATTCTTAAGGGCAGAGAAGTTTTCTTCTATGATTTTTGTAGAAGATATTTACTGTTCCTTTTAATTGATATTCTTTGCCCTCTTCTACACCTTAGGTTTGGTCTTCTCATTGTGTCCTGAATCTTCTGGACATTTTGGGTTATGAGTTTTTTTTTTTTTTTTTTTTTTTGCATCTTCTTTGACTGTTTTGTCTGTTTTCTATATTGACTTTGGACTCTGAGATCCTCTCTTCCATCTCTTGTAGTCTGTTGGTGATACTTGCACCTGTGACTCCTGATTTCTATTTTTGGTTTTCCATCTCCTGGGTTGTCTCTTTATGTGTTTTGTTTACTGTTTTTATTTTTGTTTTCCATTCCTTTATCTGTTTGGTTGTGTTTCCTGTAGTTCTTTCAGTGATTATTTATGGTTCTCCTGTAATTGTTTAAGGGAGTTATTTATGCACTTCTCCAAGATTTTCATCATCATCATGAAGTATGATTTTAAATATAAGTCTTGTTTTTCTGTTGTGTTTGGCAATCCACTACTTGCTGTGGTGGGAGAGCTGGATTCTGATGCTGCCAGGTTGTTTTAGTTTCTATTGCTTAGGTTCTTTTGCTTTCCTCTTGCCATATTGTTATCTGTGATTATAGGCGATCTTGTTGTCTCTGACTAGAGACTTCACTGCCTCTTTAGCCCTGTGAACTCTATAGAACCCAGAATTTATTTCTATGACATTTCAATAGGACAGCTCAATTTACCAACACCCATGTTATATATTTCCACATAATCATTGAATTGTACAAGTAACCTGTGTAAAATTTATAATTTCTACCAAGATATGGCAAAATCATATGAAAATATTTATGTAAATGTCCTGAAAATCTGTACATTTTTTGCATGTGTTTCTCTGGAACATTATAAAACCCAGGTCCCATACATCATGACATATGTATATATACAAAAATATTTTTAAAATTCAAATATGATGTCAAAAGTGAGAGACAGCTTAAAACAATCAATACAACTGTCATTGCTGTCCCTAGAAAAATAAGGGAGAAAATCTTTTAGGTAAAATTGGATACTACCTAATGATATTTTCTTAGGATAGTAACATGCTTGAAAAGTATGAAAAGCCTAATCTTTCAAATAGTTCACCTACATTCTAATGTAATTAATAATAATTTCCAGGATTATTAATAAAGTGACAACAGTGTGTGTTGTAATTGAAATTGTTGGTCAAATATGAAAAGTGATACTGTCCCCAGTCACCAGGTACAAATTCAATGAACCATTGTTTTAGTATCTGGAGAACATGTAATATCAGATTTGAAACTATAGAATAATTTCTCCCTGCATTAACTAATAAAGATAAAATAAAAGCAAAAAAATGTAGTACTTTTCATTTTGAAATGCCGGCATAACTTCACAAGTTCAGAATAATGTTTATATTATATACCAGTATGATTCTGAGAAATGATGGTCAAATTAAATTATACATAAGTCTTTTAATGATGCTTTACTTTAAGCTAGCTTTAGTAAAAGCTATAGAAGCATGGAGCAAAATTTTATCTGTAATATTGGAGACTTGCTAAGTATTTAATAGATTAGATCAGAAACAGGGCTACTAACAATGTATCTCTAATAAGCTTCTAAATAAAAGGAAATCAGATTCCTATAACTATGCTGGAAAAAGAAAAGCCAGAATATGTCACTGAAAACATACCATCAGCTTCATTACCTCCCTCTGAATTTTAGCTCCAGTTTCTGTAACTTTCCTTTTTACTCTCAGATAAGGCATTTTAGTGATGAATTACATTGTTTCCCTTATATTGATGTTGTTACATGATCTTACAACAATTAGTTTTCTTTTAGTGTATAGACTATATACCTGGCCAGATCAAATATAAGCATCTAATTTTAAGAAAATACCCAAATAACCATGTTTCTATTCAGCTACAGAAGAAATGCAATTTGATCTAATCATTTTGTCCTGTGTTCTGTGGATTACCAGGCTATTTTGACCTGATAGTAAAAAATTACACAGTTTATACCCACAAACAATAAGAGTTACTTTTCTTTACTTTGGAGCTGTAAATAGTAAAGCAGAAGGGCAGTGCAACTCAATTAAAGAAAGTCAGATGTCAAATTGCAATGTTCTGGGACCCACTGCACAACACCCCAAATGTCCTGGTCATCAGCTCTTTCTAAGCTATGGGCATTAATATTTACTCTGGATCCCCAACAGAAAACCACTATTGCTATATTTGGAATATGTGGTGTGCTTCTCATCATATAAAGAGGTGCTAGCTTAAGCAGGGTTATCCTAACTACCACATTAGGATTGCTGCAGTCCAGATTCCAGAATGTACAAAATGGTGAGCTGTTCCACATCATATCCACATCTAAACCTGGAAATGCTGTCCATCTTGAAAGGGAGATGGAATTGATGAGGATGTATGAGGTTTTAGTCTTCATAAAGTAATACTACATATATATTTTGAGTATAAAGGGTTTCAAATGAAATGAACAAAAGTCCAAGTTAGAACCAGCAAAACAGAATGAAAGAAAAAATCCCAACTGTCCCAAGACCATGGGATCCACTTTGGTTTATTACCTCTGAAAAGCCTGGAGTTTGACATTCCATTGAAGAAAACTGATTTTTCATTTCTCAACAGGTATCAAATGCAAATAACTTCACAATTAGGGATGTTTTATTAAGAGAGATAGAAATAGAGATGAGAGAGACAAAAAGATATACAGATTATAAAGAACACAAAGAAGACAGAGAGAGACAGAGAGAGACAGAAACAGAGAGAGAGAGATAGAGAGAGAGAGAGAGAGAGAGAGAGAGAGAGAGAGAGAGAGAGAGAGAGAGAGAGAGGAGAGAGAATGAGAATAAGGTTAGGTGGGTAGGTAAGCAGAGAGGTGCATAAATCATGGAGCACAAAGGTAAGCGGTAATAAAAAAATGAAAAAAAAGGATGATTAAAAAGCAATGATTCCGATGGAGGAGCATACACTATCTACATCATCACTTTAAAATTAAGTGATTACAACATAAGAATTTAACATTTAAAATACAAATTAAACTAAAGGTAAATTAATTATCATCAGTACATGAATTCCTGCTTTAGCTGGTGTTTATATCCTACATACTGCAAATAAGATTGTCTATACCAGTAATTTATTTTTAATATTTATTCTTTGGAATCACCTTAAATTTACTTCTTTCTCTCTGTCTCTGTCTCTCTCTGTCTCTATGTCTCTCTCTTTCTTTCTCCTTTTTTGTGTGTGTTTGTTCATATACATGTGTCTCTAAAGAACAGTAATAGAATAAAAAAAGACAATTGTATAGAGTCAGAAAAAATTATTTACATCATATTTAAATTAATTTTAATTTCTGGTACTGGGACAAACTCACCACTACAAAATTAAAAACATGTAAATCAAATCTGCATACAATACAACACATATGATATTACATAATAATAAACTATACATCATCAAATCCACCTGAATAGAATCATACATGCAAATGAGGTATCACAAAACATGAAAATTTTAAAGTTAAAGATAACATGTCTCCTTAATTGAGGTCAAGTTATAACTGGAAGCTGGCTTCACACCCTGATTCCAAATGTGTACACATGCCACTTGGCAATGATGTCTGTCAAACTTTAAAATTTTAAAATTAGTAGCAACAACTATCACATCACAAAATCATAAAACAGAACACAGTTGTTGGAGAAAGCAACTGTCATAAAATAAATGAATGCATACCTTTAGGATACAACATATTTTTAACTGTAAAAATAATTTAGCATCAAAATTGCACTATGCCATGAAGACATTTACACTGTACTTCCACAGAACTTGCAAACTGCTCAGAAATTCATATATCTGCCTGTCTTCTGTTTACTATAATTTATCATCTATCTCAAATTCATTTATCACCTATCACATTGATTATCATCATTAACCAATTCTGTAAATTGTCTGACAATCAAACACAAAACTTCCATCTATCTACCTACCACCCATCATTCATCCACTCCACTTATCTTTTATCTGTCTATCATCATTCTAGCCTCTATAATCTGCCATATATGTAATGATCATCTATTTGCTATCTAATTTCTAATTTCTTTCTAACAGCTTCTATTCCCTATTGGGTAAAAATGCTCAATTTATTATCAACTGTTTTTATGTGTCATCTGTTTCTATCGCTGTCTGTTTGCTTGTTTATCTTATTATATTCCACAGGAATTAGAACAAAATGGACTGAGAGCTTGTACCAATGTACATTTATTAATCTCAGAAACATGTATCAATGTTATGAAAATGATATTAATGTGTTATCATCCCACACTCTGTGATAGTTCAAACTAGTTACCTTTAACTTTTAATAGTGGAGCATGATTGAGGCAAACATCTAAAACTTGTGTCAAGGCATATATTCTATTGGTCATTGTTAGGTGAGAACTGATAACTATACTTAAGCATATGGTGTTAAGAAGTCAAAATTACACTTGATTCGTCATCTGAGATTCTGTAATCTAGAAGGGCCTAGGCAAAGAACTTGCAGACCCTAAGAATACTATAGTCAACAAAACTTTAAATTGCCATAGATGGAGAAAGCAAAATATTCCAGGACAAAACTAAACTCAAACAATATCTTTTCACTAAGCTAGACCTACAAATGATACAAGAAAACTCCAACTGAATGGGGCTAAGTATACTCAAGAAAACCCAATAAATAAATACGTTTACACCTTTAAAACTGAGAAAAGATCATCCAGAGACTACCTCACCTGGGGATCTACCCTATATGCAGCCACTAAAACCAAGCAATGCAGCTCATGTCAAGTAGTGCTTACTGGCAGGAACCCGATATGTAGACCTCATCAGAGGTTCTGCCAGAGCCATACTGAGATAGAGGTGGATGCTTGCAGCTAACCATCAGACTAAACATGAGGAACCCAATGAAGGAGCTAGAGAAAGGACTAATAGAGCTGACAGGGTCTGCAACCCCATGGGAAGAAGAAAATGACCAATTAACCAAAGCCACCAGAGCTTTTAGGGACTAAAACATCAACCATTGAGTTTGTATAGAGAGACCCATGGCCCCAGGTGCATATGCACAAGAGGATAGGATTTTCTGACTGACTTCAATGGGAGGAGAGGCCTTTGGTCCAGTGAAGGCTCTTTTATCCAATGTAGGGAAAAACTAAGATGCTGAGGTGTGAGAAGATGGTTTGGAGAGGGAGCAACTTTATGGATGCAATGGGAGTGGGGGGACGTGGAATTCGAGGAAGGGGATAACATCTGAAATGTAAATTCAGAGAATATTTAATAAAATAGTGAGAAAAAAACAAAGAAACTCAGGCAGAGGAATGATTTTTTTCATGTGTCTCTTTTCTTTCATGTTCAGCTTTCAGATAACTGCAGTTTTGAAATGGTTCGGGGTCTGACAACCAGCTTTCTATTGGCTTGGCCTCAGGGCTTGGGGGGACCTTGTTTACATATTTTGGGCAGTCTTAATTCTGCTTGGATCTTACTTGTAGACACATTTACGTGCTGGGGAGAGACTTGAGTCATCGCCAATCTAGCTGGCGTCCACATCACATTCTCTTGCAGCTGTAAGACTTGAGGCGTGGCCCATGCCTTGTGGGGCAGCACATTCTCCACGGCAGCCTGAGGCTCACGCACTGCTTATGGGTGCGTGAGGATTTCTGATTTCTCCACAGTATGGAAAGCCCCTTTAGTCTTGTTTTTCACTCCCGGGGCTTTCAACCGATCTCAACCGAGAATCAGGGTTCCAAACACAGCCTATCTGCCCCACAATATTTCATGGATTATTTCTGTTGTACTCTTTGTTTCCAATTGTTTGATTTCACCCCTGAGTTTGATACCCTGGTATGGCTGCCCCTTGAGAGGTTGGGCCAGACCCTGACCAATACAGATGTGGTTGCTCACAGTCAACCATTGAACTGAGCATGAGGACCTCAGGGGAGGAGTTAGGAGAAAAGCTGAAGATGCTGAAGAACTTTGCAACTCTATAGGATGAATCAGTCAGACACCCCAGTGCTCCCAGGGACTAAATTACCAACCAAAGAGTAAATGTGGAGAGACCCATGGCTCCAGATGCATATGAATCAGAAGATGACACTATCTGTCACCAATTGGGGGCCCTTGCTCTTGTAGAGGTTGGATATCCAAGTGTAGGGGAATGCTAGTCTTGTGAGGTGAGAGTATTTGGGTGTGGGGGAGCATCCGAATTGAAGCAGGGGAAAGTCCCTTTGAAGAGGGAAAGCCAGAAAAAAAAATGAAATATAAATAAATAAAACAAGAAATAAAAATAGTTTTTACTTCAAAAGTCTATACTCCACAAAATTGGAATATCTCAATGAAATAATTTTCTGTACAAATACCAAACATGAAAGCTAACTCAATATTTGGAAAACCATCTGAATAGTCCTACATCCCATAAGGAAATAGGAGTTGTCATGAAAATCTCCCAACTTAAATCATCAATAATTTGAGAACTAAGAATATAGCCTTGTGGCAATTATTGGTATTTAAAAATCATTATGTTTAATCATTATATACCAAAAAAACTTTGAATATTTCAATTTTATGTTTTTTTCATGTACTTTATGCTCATTGTAACTAGTAAAATTTCAATGCATAATATCAAACTTTTAAAAAATCAAGTACTGAAAAATATATTCATATTGTTTTATGCAAAAAATGTTTTTAAAAATCTGTACATGTATCTCTATGTTTTTAAAAGTAAAGTTGAAAAAATATCCCAACTGAAACAAACCCAGATATGTTTATGTAGGATTCTACCAGACTTTCAAAGAGCTAATGCCAACACTCCTCAAGCTATTCCACAAAACATAAACCAAAGGAAAACTGCCAAATATTTCTATGAAGCTATACTTACCCTCATACCTAAACTACACAAAGACTCCACAAATAAACCTATATTCCTACTGTCAATAGGACAAAATATCAATCTACCTATTGGAAAAGGTCTTCACTAACCCTTCATCCAAAAGACATAAAACCTCAGGAGGCTAAACTCCGTTGAGAGAAATGGCTCAGTGCTTAAGAGCATTGATTTATGATTCTGAGGGCCTGGTCTCAATTCCCAGCATTCACAAGGCAGTTTGCAACTATTTGTAATTCCTGTTCCAGGGGATTTGACATTATCAAACAGAAATGCATACAGTCAAATCAGCAACATAAATAAATAAAAAAATAAATAATAAATAAAGAAGTTAAACTTCAAAATCCAAAGAACCTAGTGAAAAATGGGGTACAGGATTAACCACAGTGTTCTCAGTGGAGGAATTTTGAATTGCCAAGAAGCACATAAAGAAATGTCAGCATTTTTAGTCATCAAGAAAATGCAAATAAAGACAACATTGAGATTTTACCTTACACTAAGCAGAATGTTTAGGATTTAAAAAAAAAAAAAGAAAACCTCAAGGTACTGGCAAATATGTGGAGAAAGGGGAATAGTCTTCCATTGTTGGTGGAATTGCAAACTAATAAAACTACTCTAGAAAGTGGTCTGGCAGTTCCTCCGAAAACTGGAAATAATTCTACATGAAGGCTCAACTTTCCTGTTTCTGGACATATACTCAAAAGATGTTCCACCATAATATAGGACACATAGTAGGCTTATTCATAATAGCCAGAAACTAGAAGTAACCCAAATAGATGTCCCTCAACATAAGCATTAGTACAAAAATTAATATATTTACCCAAGGAAACGCTGTTCAGCAATTAAAAACAAGGATGTCATGAATTTTGATGGCAAATATATAAGATTAGAAAATATCATCCTGAATGAGGTAACCCAGACACAAAATGATATACATGGTACGTATACTCACAGACAAATGCATATTAGCCAAAAAGTACCAATAAATAATAATAAACAGGCTAAGAAAAAAAATAGTGATATGACACCATTTACAACAGTAAAGAATATAAAAATCCTTGGTGTGATCCTAACCAAGCAAGTGAAAGATCTGCATGACAAGAAATTCAAGTTTCTGGAGAAAAAAATTGAAGATCTCAAAAGATGGAAAGATCTCCCATGTTCATGGATTGGCAGGATTAATATACTAAAAATGGCCATCTTGTCAAAAGCAATATACAGGATCAATGCAATTCCCATCAAAATTCTGACTCAATTCTTCATAAAGTTAGAAAGAGCAATGTGTAAATTTTTATGAAATAGCAAAAGAACAAAACAGGAAAGCCAAAACTATTCTGAACAATAAAAACTTCTAGGGGAATCAAGACCCCAACCTCAAGATGTATTATAGAATAGTCATGATTAAAAAAAAAATCAATCAATCAAACAAACGAACAAAACTGTATGGTATTGGTAAAGAAACACACAGGTAGGTAAATAGGATTTAAGATTCAGAAATGAACACACACACCTATGGTCACTTGATATTTGTCAAAGGAGATAAAACAGTCCAGTGGGGGGAAAAAGATTGCATTTTCAACAAAAGCAAGTAGTTATCTTGTAACCAGGCCTCTATTGCCAAGTTGTTTCTCTCAGATAAAACATTATCCTTTAGATACAGGACTGTACTGTATCCGAAGAGTACATGGAAAAATTACATTTTTTGTAAGTGAACCAAATTACAGCCCTCTATTTTCTTGAAAATATTGTAAGATCCCAGGCAACTTCTCAGACAACAACCAAAAATAATAACAACAAAAAACAAACAAACCAAACAATAACAAAAAGGAAAACAACCCACATTTATATTCAGTTGAATAGAAGCTTGGTAAAAACTTAAGTTATACATGCAGAGAAAACTTTGTGTTTACTAATTTTATTGAGTAAATGTTCTAAACAACACAAAAGCAGAGTCAGATGCACAATAGATACATATACACAGTGAATACTGATGAGTGAAAATAAATAAAACTACATTTGAAATTACAACAGTTTTCTCCTCAAATAATTAATGTTATATGTATGCTCATGATCCTCTTTTGTATTATGTATTTTGGTGTGTGTGTATGTGTGTGTGTGTGTGTGTGTGTGTGTGTGTGTGTGTGAGAGAGAGAGAGAGAGAGAGAGAGAGAGAGAGAGAGAGAGTGTGTGTTTTCCAGCTGGATATAGTTATAGATATTTGTAATTGAAAACAAAGGAGGGTGGCAAAGAACATATCAAGACAAGAGTAGGTTATTAAAATATTTTAAAAGATATACATGTAAGTTATTCAACATTACAACATATTTTAATAAGAATATATGTATATCTTATTGGCATACTATGTCATAATCACTAATATCAAAATAACTACACTCAAATTTCAGTACTAATATTCTAGTAAATAATTCTAATATTAATATATTAATTATTGATTTTGTAAGTTTCAAATGTATATTTTTCAAATATTTCTACTGGTTTGAAAAAGATAATATGAAAATACAAAACCTTATAACTGATAGTATTACTTCAATAACTACTAAACTATTAATAATGGTTTGAAGAGGTTTACATACAATAAGCATATAATTTTTTCCATGTCTGCCCAAGGCCCAACACTGCCCAGTTTCATAAGGACCTGGTGGCCTAATCACAGGTGGCTGAAAACACTGAAGAGCTGCACAAGGGCTCTCACTCCTGAGCCCAGGGCTGAGTCCACACACCCACTCCACTGACTATCCAAGGGGAGGTTGCCCAGAACTCTCAGAGCACAGGAGTGGTGCTGAATGGGAACAGCAACTTTTGGGCCAAGGACAGTGCAGCCACAATGGCATCAGGACTGGGCACTGCCATTGGAATTCCGAGCCTACACAGAAAGCTGAACACCCAGGAGCAACTTTCCCCTGGAAACCATAGAGCCACAGACCACAGGAGAGACAAGCTCCAGCCAGAGACAACAAGGTCACCTCACCTAGTATTACTGAAAACAAGATGGCAAGAGGCAAACACAAGAATCTAAGAATCACAAACCAAGAAGACATGACAACATCAGAACCCAGTTCTCTCACCACAGCAAATGTTGGATATTCCATCTCACCAGAAAAACAAGATATAGTCATAAAATCATACTTCATGATGGTGAGAAGCATATAAACAACACAGTTAAAGAAGTACAGGAAAGTTGGGAAATATATATACAAACAGGTTGAAGCACTTAAAAAGTAAAGACAACAAATACAAAAATCACTTAAAAAGCTACCGGAAAGCACAAAAAACAGGTGAAAAAAATGAAAACAGAAATAGAAGAAATCATAAAAGGAGACAACCCTGAAGTTGGAAAACATAGGAAAAACATCGGGAGTCATCGACACAAACATCACCTACAAAATACAAGAGCTGGAAAAGAGAATCTCAGGGGCAGAAGATAACATATAAAACATTGACACACAGTCAGAGAAAATGTAAAAAATCAAAAAGCTTCTAACCCAAAACATCCAGGAAATCCAGGAGACAATGAGAAGACCAAACCTCAGGATAATAGGTGTGGAAGAGAGAGAAGATTCTCAACTTAAAGGCCCAGATAATATCTTTAACAATATAATAGAAGAAAACTTCCCTAACATAAATAACCAGATGGCCACAAGTATATAAAAAGCCTGCAGAACCCCAAATAGATTGAACCAGAAAAGAAATTCTTCCTGATACATAATAGTCAAAACAGCAAATGCTCAAAACCAAGAAAGAATTTTAAAAGCAGTAGGGAAAAAGGACAGGTAAGATATAAAGGTAGACTAATCATAATTACACCAAACTTTTCAACAAAACTATGAAAGCTAGAAGATCCTCGACAGACATCATGCAGTCACTATGAGAACACAAATGCAAGCCCAGGTTACTATATCCAGCAAAATTCTCAATTACCATAGATGGAGAGACAAAGATATTCCAGGAAAAAAGCAAATATATACAATATCTGTCCAAAATTATAGCCCTACAAAAGATAATAGATGGAACATTCCAACACAAAGAGGGAAGCAACAATTACTATTCCTTAATATCTCTGAACATCAATGGACTCAATTTCCCATTAAAAAGACATAGAATGTCTGACTGTATGTTTAAACAGAATCCAGCATTTTGCTGCAAACAGGAAAGTCATCTCAGCAAGAAAGAAAGGCACTACCTCAGTGTAAAAGGTTAGGAGAGATCTTTCCAAGCAAATGGTCCCAAGAAACATGCTGGGACCATTAAGAAACCTTAATATGAGATAAAACATATTTTCAAACAGAAGTCATCAGAAAAGATAAGGAAGGACACTTTTTACTCATGAAAGGAAAAATCTATCAAGAGAAACTTAAATCTGAACATCTATACTCCAAATAAAATGGCAGATACATTCATAAAAGAAACTCTACTAAAGTTCAAAGAATATATTGCACCACACACACTAATAGTGGGAGAACTTATCACCACACTCTCATCAATGGATAGATCATGGAAGCAGAAATTGGACAGAGACACGGTGAAACTAACAGAAGTTATGAACCAAATGGATTTAACAGACATCTATAGAATATTTCATTGTAAAACAAAAGAGTATACCTTCTTCTCAGCACCTCATGGCAACTTATCCGAAATTGACCATAAACAGGCCTCAGCAGGTAAAAGAATATCAAAATAATCCCATGCATCCTATGAGATCACCATGGACAAGGCCGGTATTCAATAACAAAAAAAAAAAAATAAATAAAAAGGAAAGAAAAAAAAAAAAAAAAGCCCACATACACATGGAAGGTAAACAATGTTCTACTCAATGATAGCTTGGTCAAGGAAGAAATAAAAAAAATCAAAGACTTTTCAGAATTTAACAAAAATTAAAGCACAACATACCCAAACTTATAAAATACAATGAAAAGAGTGCTAAGAGGGAAACCCATAGCTCTGAGAGCATCCAAAAATAATCTGGATAAAGCCTACACAAGTAGCTTGACAGCACACCTGAAAGCTCTATAACAAAAAGATACAGATACACCAAGGAGGCATAGATGGCAGAAAATAATCAATCTCAGAGCTGAAATCAACCAAATAGAAAGAAAAATAACTATACAAAGAATCAACAAAATCAAGAGCTATTTCTTTGAAAAAAATCATCAATATTGATAAACGCTTACCCAGACAAACTGGTTATCCAAATTAACAAAATCAGAAAGGAAAAGGGAGACATAAGAAAAGAAACTGAAGAAATTCAAGAAGTTATCAGATTCTACCACAAAAGCCTATATTAACAAAACTATAAAATTAGAGGAAATGTACAATTTTCTAGACAGGTACCAGGTACCAACTTTAAATCAGGATCAGACAGACCCAAAGAGTTTCATAACACATAAAGTAATAGAAGCCTCTCAACAGCAACAACAGTAACAACAAAAGCCCAGGGTCAAATGAGTTTAGTGCTGAATGCTATAAGAGCTTCATACAAAACCTAATACCAATACTCTCCAAACTATTTCACAAAATAGAAACAGTTGGAACACTACCCAACTCATTCTTTGAAATCACAATTATACTCATTCCTAAACCACACAAAGACACAAAAAAGCAAGAAAACTTTAGACCAAGTGAAGACTGATGCAAAAATACACAATAAAATTATTGCAAACCATATCCAAGAACACATCAAAATGATCATTCACCCTGAACAAATAGCCTTCTTCCTAGGAATGTGAGGATGCTTTAATATATGGAAATCCATTGATTTTATCCACGATATACACAAACATAGAAAAAAATAACATGATCATCTTTTTAGATGTAGATAAAGCATTTGACAAAATTCAACACTCTTTTATGTTAAAATTCTTGGAAAAATTAGGAATTCAAAGCTCATACTTACACATACTAAAAGCAATATACAGCTATCCAGTAGCCAATATCAAACTAAACGGTGAGAAACTTGAAAAAAATCCCCATTAAAATCAGGGACTGGACAAGGCTGCTCATTCTCTCTTTACCTATTCAATATAGCACTTGAAATACTACCCAGGGTACACAGAGAGCAAAAAGAGGTAAAGAAGGGTACAAGTTGGAAAGGAAGAAGTCAAAGTATCACTATTTGCAGATGATGTGATAGTATACTTAAGTGACCCAAAAAATTCCACAAGAGAACTTTTACTGCTGATAAACAACAAACATAAAATATCTTGGGGTGACCCTAACCAAGCAAGTGAAGGAACTGTATGACTAGAATTTCAAGTCTCTGAAGAAGGAAATTGAAGAAGACCTCAGAATGTGAAATGATTGCCCATAGCTTGAAAGGTACAACATAGTAAAAATGGCCATCTGGCTTAAGGTAATCTACAGATTCAATGCAATCCCCATCAAAATGCCAACTCAGTTCTTCATAGAGCTAGAAAGAGCAATTTGCAAAGTTATTTGGAATAATAAAAATCTCATGATAGCAAAAACCATTCTCAACAATGAAACAACTTCCAGGAGAATCACCATCCCTGACCTCAAGCTGTATTACAGATCAATTGTGATACAAACTGGATGGTATTGGTAGACAGACAGGCAGGTAGATCAATGGAATAGAATCAAAGAACCAGAAATGAACCCACATATTTATGGTCCCTTGATCTTTGACAAAGGGGCGAAACCATTCAGTAAAAAAACAGCAGCCTCTTCCACAAATGGTGCTGGTTCAACTGGCAATCAGTATGCATAAGAATGCAAATCGATCCTTTCTTATCTCATTGTACAAAAGTGAAGTCCAAGTGGATCTGAGACCTGGACATAAATCCTGGTACCTGAAACTAAAGAACAGAAAATGGGGAAGAGTTTAGAACACATAGACATGGGAAAATGTTTCCTGAAATAACACCAATGGCTAATGCTCTAAGATCAAGAATCGATAAATGGGACCTCATAAAATTGCAAAGTTTCTGTAAGGCAAAGGAAAATTTCCAAAGGACAAAACATCAACCAACAGATTGGGAAGAGATCTTTACCAATCCTATCTCTGATAGAGGGCTATTATCCAATATATAAAAATAATTCAAGAAGTTAGACTCTAGAGAATCTAATAATCCTATTTTTAAAAAGTGTACAGATCTATACTAAGAAATCTCAACTGATTTTCGAACAGCTGAGAAGCACCTAAAAAAATGTCAAACATCCTAGTCATCAGGAAAATGCAAACCAAAAGCACCCTAAGATTCCACCTCACACCAGTCAGAATGGCTAAGACAAAAACTCAGGTGACAGCAGATGCTGGCAAGAATGTGGAGAAAGAGGGACAATCCTTCACTGTTGGTGGGATTGTAAACTGGTACAGCCACTCTGGAAATCAGTCTTGTGGTTCCTCAGAAAATTAGACATAGTACTACCTGAGGACCCAGCTATACACTTCGTAGGCATTTACCCAAAAGAAACTCTAACATCTAACAAGAACATGTACTCCACTATGTTCATAGCAGCCTTGTTTATAATAGCAAAAAGCTGGAATAAACCCAGATGTCCTTCAACAGATAAATGGATACAGAAATTTTGTTACATATACACAGTGGACTACTACTCAGCTATTAAAAACAGTGACTTCATGAATTTCCTAGGCAAATGGATGGAAATTGAAGCTACCATTGTGAGCAAGGTAACCTAATCAAAAAAGAACTCTCATGGTATGCACTCACCATACTATAGTTGATACTATTCCCAAAAGGTCAGAATACACAAGAACATTTCACAAAACTTATGAAGCTCTAAGAAAAGAAAGGCCACAAGGTAGATGCCTCAGTCCTTCTTAGAAGGGAGAACTAAATGTTCACAGGAGGAAATAAAGGGACAAATAGAGGAGCAGGGACTAGAGAAGAGATGACCTAAAGACTATCTTACCTGGGATCCACTCCATATCCAGCCACTAAACACAAGGACTATTGCTGATGCCAATTTGTACTTACTGGCAGGAACCTGATATTGATGCCTCCTCAGAGGCTCTGCCAGATCCATATTATACAGAGGAGGATGCTTGCAGCTTACCATCGGACTGAACATGGGAACCCCATTGAAGGGACCAAAGAAAGGACTTAAGGAGCTAAAAGGGTCTGCAACCCCATGGGAAAAACAAAATGATAAACTAAGCAAATCCATCACAGCACTCAGGGACTAAAACATCAAGCAATGAGTTTTCATGTATAGATCCATGGCCCCAGGGGTCATACACAATAAAGGATAGCATTTTCTGACATTAGTGGGAAGAGAGGCCTTTGGTCCCGTGAAGGCTCTCTTTCTCAGTGTAGGGGAATGCCAAAGTGCTGAGATAGGAGAGGGGAGTTGGGGGATAGAGCACCTTCATGGAGGCAATATAAGGGTGGGGGATAGGACTGGTGGAAGGGGTTAACATCTGAAATGTAAATGCAGAGAATATCCAACAAAAAAAAACTTAAATAGAAAAATATTCTCTTGTAAATGAGGAGAGTGAAGACATGACAATTATACTTTACTTTAGATCCAGGATCATGTAAGTTTCAGGCTGTACACCTTTACTTTAAAGTTTGTATTTTTGTAGAATAGAAATGTATCAAGAATAGCATTATTTTGGGGATATTCCAGGAAATCATCACAGACCACAGAGCACATATTTGTTCTTTGGAAGGAAGAAACCTTTTCAAGAAAAGTATCCCCAATGCCATGTGTTCAGAGCCTCTACATTAGATCGACAGTGCACTACAGAGACCTTTATGAAGCACTATGCAGTCAAGATAAACACATGCACAGATCATATTGCAAACATACAGAAAAGGCATTCACTGCAGGATTTGAAGTGAATGGGGATAATAAAAATAAGCTCTGTCTTGAAGGGAAGAAAACTCAAACATCTAGAAGAATGAGCTCCAGGATAAAGTAGAAAAAGTACATTCTCAGCAGAGAGATTTATAAGGCAGCATACAAATAGCATCATGTCCTTATGATTGAAACGGTTTATTGCAATGCTTAATGACAATCTGATCGATGGAGGATACAGATGATAATTTAAGCCTTAATGCTTAAGATATATTTTCTGTAAGAGAGGAACATATTGTGTGAGGTGATATGCTAGGGCTCTTAAGAAAAGACTCCTTAGATACTGTAGAGGAGAGTTACACATGGCCTATAGAGATCTGATGCCATCAGTCGGGCCTGGGTGTTTCAGACTCCTCGGAATAAGTAAATATTTACAGCAAGACTTTTGTCAAGGCTTTCAAATTAAGATCATTGCAACTCTCAGAAAATTGGACATAGTACTACCTGGAGATCCAGCTATTCCACTTCTGGGCATATACCCCAGAGACACTTTAATGTACAACAAAGATACATGCACCACAATGTTCATAGCAGCTCTATTTATAATAGCCAGAAGCTGGAAGGAACCCAGATGTCCTTCAGTAGATGATTGGATACAAAAATTTTGGTACATTTGCACAATGGAGTACTACTCAGCCATCAGAAACAATGACTTAACCAAATTCTTAAGAAAATGGCTGCATCTAGAGCATATCATCCTGAGTGAGGTAACCCAGTCACAAAAGAACAGACATAATATGCAGTCACTGATAGTGGGATGCTAACCCCAGAGGCTTGCACCGCCCCAGAAACAACTCATAGACTGTGTGAAGTCCAAGAAATAAAGAAAAGAAAAGAAAAGAAAAGAAAAGAAAAGAAAAGAAAAGAAAAGAAACAAACAAAAAAAAAGTCATGCTCAATCCTTACACACCAAGAACACGTTGACTAATTCCGGGTTACACCCTGTTTTACATGTACTTTTTGCTCATTTTAAATAGTAAGACCTTAATGCAGAGTATCAAACCTTAAAAAAAAAGAAAAAAAAAAAAAAAAGCCAAGCACTGACACAATTGTATTTGTATACATTTATGCAAAAATGTTTAAATTTTTTCTTTTATCTTTGTTTATTAAAATAAAAGTTAAAAAAAGAGAAAGAGATCATGGCAACTCTACAAAAAATGCCTCATAGACTTTTTACATTTTCTGTAAATATCATTTGGGTAAAACAATATTTTCTTAGTATGCTGTTGTAAAGACAAGATAAAAATTTAGCTATACTTTGAAATGAAAGAAATATTCCATTGATTGTAACTTTCTGGGATCATCTTAATTATGAGGCAATATTAAATATTAGAAGCAGTAAAAAAATATAGGCAAATCAATGCAGGTTTCTTCTTCAAAAATCTTGTGCCAATGAAATTTATAAAACATTATTTTCCCTCTGTTTCTAATATACTACGTCAATAACCTGATCAAGTCTATCAAATCAGTGCGTAGTCTGAAAGTATTTAATTTATGTATTTGTTTGAAGTTTTAATGAGTGATCTATAAGCTGTCACTCTGAAAGTAATGCTTTCATTAACTTAATCATTTTCATATTTAACTGGACTTCATCAGATTCTAGAATATTTTGCATTTAAACAATTAAAACTTTTATTAATCTTACTGATGCAATAGATATCACAGTAAATTGATCTCACTAAAATCTAATCACAAAAATTTTAAATCACAAAAATTTAAAAATAAATTAACATTTTAATGATTTCAGAATATTTGCTTATTTAACTTTTAAAGTGTGAATTTAGCTGTTCTTTAAAAATTTCATACTTTCTGCCTGTTTTCCTTGTGTTTCATATGTAATACCTATCTAGCAGGATCAATATACCATTGAAATTGCACTAATGAGTATAAATGAAACCAATCTATATAATTATCTTGATGGTTATAGAGAAATTATAAATTCAAATATTAATAATTGCTTATGCATTCAACAAATATGTGTAGAAACAATTATCATTACAGTTATATCCTCACCAATCTCATTTATTTTTCTTTTCAACATGCATTCTGAGCTTTAAAAATTAAATCTCATTTTCTTGATTTCAAAGGCACTCTTGAAACTGGTGTCCATTTCATTTAGTTCTTAATAATATTGTTTTCTATTTACTAAATCTTGCCTATTCAAAACAAACATATCATACAATCTTTGTTTTCAGAAGAAATTCCTTAGTTTTCAGAACAACCAGAATACTGGGATTTGAAGATCTCCCTTGGTTTACCACTACTTCTGTAGAAGCTCTCGAGTCATCACCATGACGCCAAGATTTGAGACATGAAAATTCACAGTTTGCACTCTTTTTTGGAAATCGCATATCTCTTTGCTCTTGTGGGAAGGGGAAGCAGTGCCTGAGTTTAATTTTGCATTTCTAGTGTCAGTTTAGCAAGACTACATGCTTATGGAGCAAGAAAGATCTTTAACTTAGCAGATGTGAAACATTTCCTTTACAGCCTTTGCCAGATGCCTGAGATTCTTCACAACTGCGTGTAAATTGTCTCATTTGTGCCTTTTATGCTGCCTGGTTTCTTGAAGAAAAAAATTAACAGTATTGTATTAAACATTGAACATGGATATGGCATGGAATATATTCTCTGGTTTAATAGATTGGATTTTTTGTTGTTGGTTTCCTTTTGTTTATTTTTGTTCATTGCATTTAAAACTAATTCTAAATGACCTTAAAATTAATATTAATTACATGATTTTCAACATGTCTTAATTTGAGAGAAATGGGAATTTTGCATCTAGACTGGATGATTGACCATTTACCCTATCAAAATCAAAAACGCTCAATTACATATTCCTTTTGGAAAGTTTTAAAGGTTTGCAAAACTTGACTACACGCGTGAATAAGAAGATACTAATGTGTTTCAAAAAAAAACTATTGTAGCAAAAGATTCAGTATAAAACTATACTATTATTTTATTGTGCAATAGATATAATTTGAATTATTCTCCACTTTTATTTAAAATATATCCTTTTATAATTAGAGTTTCCCCTTCAGTTGCTCCCAACTTCCTTCCCTCACATCTAGATCCAATCCAATTCTATCTGTTCTTACAAACACACACTAAGGCTTATAAGACATGACAACAAACATTACAAAAGAAAATATACTAAGATAAAACAAAACCATCAAAGTTTGAACAAAGAAAACAAGCAAAAAGAAAATCCCAAGCAAAGGCATAAGAATCAGAGATCCATTCATTCATACACTTAGGAGTATAATAGAAATACTACACTGAAAGTTGTGCTATACCTGGACAGTACTCCATTTTATAAAGGTACCTCCTTTTCCTCAATCCATTCCACTGTTAAAGGACATCTGGATACTTTCCACCTTCTGGCTATGATAAATAAGGCTGCTATGAACATGATAGAGTATGTGTCCTTGTTATATGCTGGAATGTCTTTAGGGTATATGCCCAGGAATGGTATAGCTGGGTCCTCAGGTATTACTATGTCCAATATTCTGAGGAACTACAAGATTGATTTCCAGAACAGTTGTACGAGCTTGCAATCCCACCAAAAATAGAGGGGTATTCTCCACATCCTCACCAGCATCTGTGTCATCTGAATTTTTAAATCTTGGCCATTCTGATTGGTGTGAGGTGGAATCTCAGGGTTGTTTTTATTTGCATTTCCTTCATCATTAAGGATGTTGAACATTCCTTTAAGTGCTTCTAAGCCTTTCAGTATTATTCAGTTGAGAATTCATTGTTTAGTTCTGTACCTCATTTTATTTTATTTTATTTTTTAAATTGAACAACTTAATTTAAAAAAACAAAGATAAATGTATAGATTTTAAGCATTTTGCACAAATGTATATGAATACATTTTGTCAGTACTTGATTATTTTTTAAAGGTTTGAAAGTATGCAGTAAAATCTTACTCGTTACAAGGAGCATAAAATACGTGTAAAATAAGTCTGTACCCCATTTTAAAATAGGATTATCTGATTCTCTGGAGTTTAACTTATGGAGTTCTTTATCTATATCAGATATTAGCTCTCTATTGAATTTAGGACTGGTAAAGATCTTTTCCCAATCTGTTGGATGCTGTTTGTCCTTTTGACAGTGTTTTTTTTTTTTTTTTTTTTTTTTTTTTTTTTGCCTTACAGAATCTTTGCAATTTCATGAGGTCCCAATGGTAGATTATTCATCTATGAGCATAAGGTGTTATTTCAGGCAATTTTCCCCTATGCCTGTATATTCTAAGATCTTTCCTGCTTTCTTTTATATTACTTTCAGCATACTTAGTTTTCTGTGGAGGTCTTTGATTCACTTGGAGTTGAATTTTGTACATGGAGATAAGACTGGATCAATTTGCATTCTTTTACATGCTGACTGCCAGTTGAACCAGCACCATTTGTTGAAGAGGCGGTCTTTTTTTTCCATTGAATGTTTTTAGCTCCTTTGTCAAGGAACAAGTCACTATAGGTGCGTGGAATCATTTCTTTTTTTTTAAATTCTATTCCATTGACCTACTTGCCTGTCTCTTCTTCAATTTCATTTTCAGAGTCTTGAAGTTCTTGTCATACATATCTTTCACTTGCTTGATTAGGGTTACACCAAGGTATTTTATATTATTTGTGACTATTGTGAATGGTGTCATATTTTTATGAAAAATGGTGTCACATTTTCTTTCTCAACCTTTGAGTAGGAAAAGGTTACTGATTTGTTTGACTTAATTTTATATACAACCACTGTGCTGAAGTTGTTCATCAGGTTTAAGAGATCTCCAGCTGAATTTTGGGTCACTTAATTATTTTATTATATCCACTGCAAAGAGTGATATTTTGACTTCTTCCCTTCCAATTTATATTTCAATTTAAAGTACTATTCAATTATTAAAAACAATGCCTTCATGAAATTTTGGGGATCATTTAAGTATACTATTATATCATCTGGAAATGGTGATATTTTGAATTATTCCTTTCAAATTTTTATCCCATTGACCTCCTTTTTTTTCTAAGTGCTCTGGTTAAAATTTCAAGTAATATATTCTATAGATAATGAGATACTGGGCAGCCTTGTCTAGTCCTTAATTTTAGTGGAATTGCTACAAGTTTCTCTTCATTTAGTTTGATGTTGGTTACTGGATTGTAGTATATAGCTTTCTCTATGTTTAGGTATGGGCTTCAAATTCCTGATCTTTCCAAGTCTTTTAATGTGAAGTGGTATTGAATGTTGTCAAATGCATTTTCAGCATCTGATGATATGATCATGTGTTTTGTTTCTTTTTTCCTTCGAATTCATTATATAGTCGATTACATTAACGAATTTTAATATACTGAACCATCCCTGAATCCCTGGGATGAAGCCTACTTGATCATGATGGATGATCATTTCAATGTGTTCTTGGACTTGTTTTTCAGAAATTATATTGAGTATTTTTGTTTCAAATTTCATAAGGGAGATTGGTCTAAAATTCTCTTTTTTTGTTGGACCTTTGTGTGGTATAGGTATAAGCATATTTGTAGCTTCATAGAACAAATTGGATAGTGTGCCTTCTGTTTCTATTTTCTGGAATAAATTGAAGAGTATAGGTATCTGGTCTTTGAATGTCTGATAAAATTCTGTACTAAATCCATTTGGTCTTGGAATTTTTTTTTTGTTTGGGAAACTCTTAATGACAGTTTTATTTCTTTAAGGATTATGGGACAGTAGATGGGTTAACTGATTCCGATTTAACTCTGCTAACTGATATATGTCTAGAAAATTTTCCATTTTTCCCATACTTTCCAGTTTTGTTGAATACAGACTTTTGTAATATGATATAATGATTTATGAATTTCCAATGTTTCTGTGGTTATGTCTTCCTTTTCAATTCTGATTTTGCTAATTTGTATATTGTCCCTGTGCCCTCTGGTTAGTCTGTCCAGGGCTTTATCTTTGCTGTTGATTTAAAAAAAAATAAAACAAACAAGAAAAACAGCTCCTAGTTTTGTTGATTCTTTGTATAGTTGCCTAAGTTTCTACTTGGTTGATTTTGGCTTTGAGTTTGATAATTTTTTGCCTGCTACTCCTCTTGACTGTATTTGATTCCTTCTCTTCTAGAGATTCCAGGTGTACTGTCAAGCTGCTATTTTTTGCTCTCTCAACATTCTTTTTGGAGCCGCTCAGAGTTATGAATTTTCTTCTTGACATTGGTTTCATTGTGTCCTATTAGTTTGGGGATTTTGTGCCTTCATTATCATTAAACTCTAAAATTTCTTTATTTCTTCCCTTTTCACTTTCTCATTGAGTGTTGTTCACTTTCCATGTGAATCTGGAAAATACACCCAAGAGGAGTAGACAGAAGGAAATAAACTAAGAGCTGAAATCTAACAAATTGAAACACAAAGAGCTATAAAAGAATCAACAAAACTAAGAGCTCGTTCTTTGAGGAAATCAACAAAATCAGGTCCAAGTCGATCTAAGACCTCCACATAAAACTAGGCAAAATGAAGCCAATAGAACAGAAAGTAGGGGAGGGCTTAGAACACATAGGCACAGGGAAAATTTTCCTGAACAGAATAACAATGGCTTATGCTCTAAAATTAAGAATCAACAAATGGAACCTCAAGAAATTGCAAAGTTTCTATAAGGCAAAGAACTCTATCAAAAGGACAAGCTTTCATTGGAAAAAGTTCTTTACCAATCCTACCTCTGATAGAAGGCTAGTATTCAATATATGTGAAGAACTCAAAAAGTTAGACTCCAGAGAATCAATAATCCTATTAAAAATAGGGTACAGAAAAAAACAAAGCATTCTCAACTAAAGAATATTTAATGGTTGGGAAACATTTAAAGAAATGCTAAACATCCCTAGTCAGGGAAATGCAAATCAAAACAGTCCTAAGATTCCACCACACACCAGTCAAAATGGCTAAGATCAAAACTTAGGTGACATCAGATGCTGGCAAGAATATGGGAAAAAAGAAACCATCTTCTACTCTTAGTGGGATTGTAAACTGGTAGAAACACTCTGGAAATCAGTCTTGTGGTTCCTCAGAAAATTGGACATAGTACTAACTGAGGACCCATCTATACCCCTCCTGAGCATATACTCAAAAGAAGCTCCAACATCTAACAAGAACACATGCTCCACCATGTTCAGAGTAGCCTTATTTATAATAGCCAGAAGCTGGAAAGAATGAAGATGTCCTTCAACAGAGGAATGGATACAAAAATTGTGGTACATATACACAATGGAGTACTATACTACTCAGCTGTTAAAAACGATTTCATGAAATTCCTAGGCAAATGGATGGAACTTGAAGCTCTATCCTGAGTTCTGTAACTCAGTCACAAAAGAACACTCATGGTATGTACTTACTGATAAGCATATACTAGCCCAAAAAGTGTGGAATACCCAAGAAACAATTCACAGACCTTATGAAGCAAAAAGAGAAGGAAGGCCAGAAAGTGGATGCCTCAGTTCTTCTTAGATGGGGGAACAAAACATTCACAGTAGGAAATACAGGAACAAATAGAGGAGTAGGAATTGGAGAAAAGGTTATCCAGGGACTATTTCACTTGAGGATCCATCCCATATATAACCAATAAACCCAAGCATTATTGCTGATGCCAAGTAGTATTTACTGGCAGGATTCTGATATGGATGCCTCCTCAGAGGCTCTGCCAGTCCATACTGATACAAAGGAGGATGCTTGCAATTAACTATCAGACTGAACATGAGGACCCCAATGAAGGAACTAGAAAAAAAGTCTGAAGGAGCTAAAAGGGTCTGAAACCCCATGAGAAGAACAAAATAATCAACTAATCAAACCCATCAGAGCTTTTAGGGACTAAAATATCAGTCAGTGATTTCATATGGAGAGACCCATTTTCACAGGTGCATATGCAGCAGAGGATAGCATTTTCTGACATCAGTGGGAGGAGAGGCCTTTGGCCCAGCAAAGGCTGTTTTTCCCAGAGTAGTAGATTGCCAAGGTGCTGAGGTGGGTGATGGTGATTTGGAGAGGGAACACCTTTATGGAGGCAATGGGAGGAGATGGGATTCTGGAAAGTTGTAAACCTGAAATGTAAATGCAGAGAATATCCAATAAAAAAGCGAAAAAAATCCTGTTTGTTCTAGTTTAGACAACAAACAAGTAAATATCAATAAACCAGAGAAATCTAAACAAACATATATCTAAATCCATTCGACATTCCTTGTAGTATTCAATTAATTGTAAAATGCTCACACAGAAGGAAAATTTTGTATTGTGGCCACAAAGTACATATATTGCACTACACTCAATAACTGGATCCTATGAGAAAATAACTTACTGGCATTATTAGAATGGTATGTGAAATTATATTGTTTTCCTTATTGTGTAAAGTATAAAGATAGAAAAGAATTTTATTGTCCCTGAAACTGAATTAAAACCCAGAGTGCTAACTGAAACATATAAGCTCTTTGACATTATTTACTAAGTTGACTTGCATGTCTATTTGTGCATCGCTTATTAAAACAGCAATCTTTTCTGTAATAATTATTAAGTCATGGCCAGATGCAATAATGCAATGTTAATTTATTTGAAAGCAGAAAAACATCAATAAATATAAACTTACTTTTACTGTACTTCATTTATAAGAAAATATGTGTGCAAAGATAGGCTTAAAATATCACATGTGAGCCTAATATATGCTTAAGTAGTATTTGCTATTTAACCCAGGGACTCACCTTTGTAATTGTCTCCGATGTCCTTGTAAGTGGTTCTTTAGTGTAGTGTTGGAACCAGACCTGAGACCTGAGTACCACCGGAAATTCTCTGGCTGTTCCAGATTCTGTAGCGTCATCAGTTTCAAAAGGGTCCTAACAAAATTTTTTTGGGTTTAGCTGATTGTGTTAAATTTGAGGCATGTAAATGAACACTCTTATTCCCACTTTGGACTGAATTAGTAGTCTGGTCTTAGGAGACATAGCTATGGGAAACAGGAAGACTCTTGAAGACCAGAATGCATTAGAATCCCACCCAAAATGTGTGAAAATTTATCCATAAATGTGAAAATTTTGGTATGAACCATGTTAATTATGATAAAAAAAGATTATAATATAAACTTGGGTGCTGAGCAACCAGGCCAAATTTAGAATGTCTAGAAAATTATGAGGGAAAGGGGAAGGGGGGAAGA